>NC_077227.1:693487096-693787096 GCF_027887165.1 Monodelphis domestica | reverse complement strand
CCTGGACACCCTTGAGGAACTCTTCCTGCTGTTCTGGAAGTGTCAGAAAATAGAATTTGGAACTAGAAGGGGCTTTAGACATCTTCTAGTCTAACCCTCTCATTTTAAAGAGGAAGAAACTGAGACTCCATGAAAGGAAATGACTTACCTAAAACCACAGGCATAGGAAGAAGCAGTGCCAGGAGAGGAATCCAAGGCAGCTAATACCATTAAACTTCTTCCTTCTCTGTGCCTCAGTTTCCTCCTCTGAAACATGAAGGGGTTTGACTAGATGATCTCTAAGGTCCCTTTCTGCCTGAACTTTCAATGGCATTCTAATGGACCTTCTTATAGCCCAGGAGAGATGGAAGTTCAGTGGGACTGGTCCATGGGGTTGGAAGGCCAATAAGCTTGAAGAAGGGTAAGAAAAGACCAACAAACTTACATTTGTGACTGTGTCAGAACTGGAAGCAATCAGTCCAGGAAGGATGGCCACACCACTCTCCATGATTGCTCTGTGGAACAAACCTTTGGACATGGGGGACAGAACCTGAGGAACCAAACCACAGCAGAGGAGAGGAGGAAGCAGTTATGGAAGCCAGGAGGCTTAGAGAGGCAGAGGAGTCTGGGAACCTGAAAGATGGGACTCATATCCTGCCACATCCCTAAGCTAATCAATCACACGTTGGACAGTCACAAACAATGACCTCTGTGGGACCCCAGCTTGCTGGTCTTTTGGCACAGACGGTTATCTTATCTTTGGCACAGAGGGTTCAACAGAAATGAAGGCTAAATACCTTTGGGAATAATCCAGGTCTCTCTGAGTGGTTCAGTAACAAGGCATGATAAGATTATGATAAGATGCTTGTGTACAGTCACTCAGCAAAGCTGTCTGTATACCCTGTCTCCTTTAATATAATCCTTTTTTAATTCCTAATTTAATTTAATTCCTTTCTGTTTTTTAAACCCCTACCTTCCAATCTAGAATCAATACTATGTATTGGTTCCAAGACAGAAGAGCAGTAATGCTTAGGCAATGGGGGTTAAGTGACTTATCCAGGGTCACACAGCTGGGAAGTATCTGAGGCCAGATTTGAACTGAGGGCCTCCCATCTCCAAGAATAACTTCTATCCCCTGAGTCAACTAGCTGTTCCTTATCCTGCCTACTTGTAAGGTCACATTATGTCTTTTGTTTATTGGTTAAGAAAAAGACCAGAATTTTTGATAGGTTCAAATGACTTCAAATCCAATACTTTGTCCTACAAAACCTTAAGAATTTCTCACTTTCCCACCAGCTATTCTTTATTATAACTTTATTCTTCCATTGAGGTCTTCCTCTCACACCTTACTACAGCCTGGAATCTATGTCAGTGAAAGACAAACTCCTGGGGGGTGGGGAATGGGGGCTACCAAGCCAGAAGATCTTTGATTCTAAAGACTCTAGTGGATCTTTCGGCCCATGAATGATGGTCAGCCATGCTATGTTCTGAGAGGCTTACCAGCAGATCCTGGAGATTGCCGACTTCTACAGCCCCAGCTACACATAAAACCTACCCACAAAGGCACAGAGCTGCTCTGATCAGGGTTGGGAAGAAGTGCACCTCAGTGGTGAAATCGGGGATCCACTGGGCCTGGACTTTTTCCATCGTTGCCCTGTGCCTTCATTTTTCTCTTACGTGAAGTAAAAAGGGATCACTCATCTTCTGTCTCCAGTGAAGTAAGAGGAAGAAGGGCCAAGAGAATCAGTGAGACCAGGGCAAGGGAACATAGTGGGATGGCCATATGAATGGCAAGGCAGGGGCCAACCTTACAGAAGGATGTCACCGTCCCCAGGAGCTCTGGGAAAGGAGGTAGGCATTAGAGAAGAATTGCTGGGGTCCATGAGAGCTTGGGTTTGGCTACCCTTTTCAGGCTGGGCTTATTTCTTTACCACCTACATGTGAGGAGACACTTGTTCCTCCTGCAGACTCTCCAAAGATGGTCACACGGCCAGGATCTCCTCCAAAGTGGGCAATGTTCTTCTGGACCCACTGTAGGGCAGCTACCTGATCCAGGTAACCCCAGTTGCCAGGTGCATGCTCATCATTAGTGCTGGGAGCCAAACAATGGATAAGGATTAAAAATTCTGAAGAAGAGCACCAGGGAAGATGTAAAGACCATCTCATCCTGCTAGGGAGCATAGAGGATAGAATGGTGGACCTCATCAAGACTCATCAGGACCAGAGTTCTACTACAGTTTCAGACACCATCTAAATGGGGGACCAGCAGCTAATCACTTAGCCTCTGCCTCAGTTACCTCATCTGCAAAAGGGGGATAATAATGGCATGTATCTCTCAGAATTGTTGAAAGGACAAAATGAGATCATATTTGTAAAGCCCTTTGTCAACCTTAAAGGGCTATACAAATGCCAGTTGTTGATATTGTTGTTCAGTCATTTTTCAGTTGTGTGGCTCTTCATGACCCCATTTGGCAAAGATACTGGAGTGGTTGGCCCTTTCCTTCTCCACATCATTTAACAGATGAGGAAACTGAGGCAAACTTACCCAGAATCACACAGCCAATGCCTGACACCAAATTTGAGCATGGGAAAGGACTTAGCACTCTACCCACTGCACCACCTAACTGCCCAGCTGTTATTTTATGGATGTAAACTGGTGAAACCAATCTGAAATCCCCCACCTATGGGACTCCCAATGTATACCTCTTTCCAGAAGCTCACTGTGCCTTCCAGGAAGAGTCTCTGCCATGTTGCTTCCTTCACTTCCACCTCATTCCCTGATCTGTTCCACCTCTCACCCCAACAGCTCCTTTGCCCCAGGCTCCCTTTCCCTCTCTTTTTAAGCTCTTCTTGACATTTTCTCTTTCCCTAGTATAATGTCAAGTCAAGAAACATGTACTGAGTAGCTCCTCTGTGCCAGACTCTATACCAAGTTCTGGATGAAAATGGTCCCTTGCCCTCAAGAAGTTTACAGCTGAAAAGGAGAGACAACAAGCAAAGAGTCGTGTTCAAGTAAGATTTAGCCAGGATAGAGGGAAGGCTCTGGCACTAAGGGAGACAGGCTGAGATTTCTGTTAGAAGGTGGGGTTAGCATTGAGTCTTTTAAAATGTCATTTGACCCCCCTCCCATTACATGTTAAAAAATGGTTTCCAACATTTCTAAAAGAGTTTTGAGTCTTAAATTCTCCTTCCCATCCCTCCAGCCCCCCACTGAGGCAGTAAGCAATCTGATATTGATTTTACATGTAATCCTGAGCCCTGTTTCAAATGTCCTCAGTTTCCATCTGTGTATCTGTTCTAAGGCAATACACTGAGCAGGCGAGCTCCGTCCTATATCACTGAGTCTTGAAGGAAACCAACTATTGGAATCATGACTGGGTGATGAATATGGAATGAATGGACCCCAAAGGAAAGTGACTTGAGTGATGGTGGTGAAGAGAGAGTCTGGAAGTAGTCATGGGACACAAGGGATATTTTGGCATCCTTGAGACAGAGCTATGAGTCAACGTGTAAATAGTATTGGAAATGGGCACTGCAAAGTTGTGGCATCAGAAAAAAGTTCAGATCTCAGTGAGTACAAGTAGATGGAAGACTCCTGGCTGTGTGATCCTGGACAAGTCTCTTAACCGCAATGCCTGGTCCTTACTGCTCTTCTGTCTTAGACTGATCCTTAGTATCAGTTTTAAAAAATTCTTTTTTAATCAAGGTTTTAAAAAAGAACACATAGAATGAAATAGTCAGAAAGGAAAAGTTAAAGCTGAAAGCTAGTTTGTTATCTATGGAGCTGGAACCCCAGAAGACCGTGAAAGAGGTAGGTAGCTTTAGAGTAAGACATTACAGAAAACTGGTACTTGGAACACTAGTATGATTAGGAGCTTTATTACTATGCAATACAGCTAGAAGAGGGCTGGGCTAATACAGCTGGACCATCCTGGTTTTTGTTTTGTATCACCAGCATTTAAAATTATGCTTAATAAATGTTAAATCTGCCTGTATATCTGCCTGTTAGTCTTTCCATCTATCTATCTATCTATCTATCTATCTATCTATCTATCTATCTATCTATCTATCTATCTATCTATCTATCTCTATCACTGTTTGAATGTCTGATTGTCTATACGTCTGTCTTCCTGTCTACCTGTCTATCTATTTGTCTGACTGTCTGTCTATTGGTATGTCTATCTATCCCTCTATCTATCTGTCTGTTTGTCTGTCTATCTAGAATCTGAGGCCAAGGAATACTTGGTTGTTTCTCATCTCTCAACCATTAGGAGATCTGAGAACTAATAAAAAATAATGCTTATACTTACACTTTTCCTGGGGTCAAATCTCACCTAAAGAATCCGAGAACACCCAGCCTGTACTGGATAGTGACCACTATCACATTCTGGGATGCAGACAATATCGAGCCATCATACATGGAGGCTGAGCCAAAAACGAGACCACCGCCATGGATCCATACCATCACCTGCAAGAATCAGACATGGTGTTTCTAGCCGTGTGACCCTGAACAAGTCACTTAACTCCAATTGCCTGGTCCTTATCACTCTTCTGCCTTGGAACCAATATTTAGTATTGATTCTAAGACAGAAGGTAAAGAGGTTTTTTTAAAATAAGAATCAGCTGTAGTTTTTTTTACAGGAACAGATACCCCCAACCATGGTCAGGAAATCTCCCTTGCTCAATAGTAAAGCACTGTATCCCGCTACCTTGTACCCCATGACAAAGTAGCACTAACTGGGAGAGAATTTACATCTTATCAAAATATTGTATATCAAGAATAGCCAGCATATCCATCAGAGCTCCTCTCTCTGATAATACCTCAGTGGCTAGTGTTGCATACTGGACAAGAGACAGATTTTATAATCTCTATATCTAAACGTACAACAGAAAGACCTTCTGTTACTGTTCTGAGCACACAGTGGCATTTTGAATGCATGGTTCCTTTTGTCAGTGGATTGGCATGCCTCATGCCTTGGCCTACCTCAGAGACAGTTGAGGTCCCCCTGGTAATCTTACTGGCACAAATCAGCTCCCTGAGATCCTCCACTGCCTATGGATACACACAGAGCACAAGAGCTTCTTCTAAAGGATCCTTCTTCCCAACAAGGAAAGGAGGTGACTCCCTGGATGGCTTCTAAGGGACACAGACCCAACCAGTCAATAGAGAATGCACCACAGGCAGTGAGTTCTCCATGTAATATCATCTGGTGGGTGTTTCTACTATGGCCCAGGGAACGTTTCTATGTAACAGGAACTGCTCTCTCCAAGCGAAGATTACCCGCAGAAGGCTATGGCTTCCCCTTATTCTTATACATTACTCATTTTGTAAGAAGTTTCATCTGATTCAATAGATTCTGACTCCTTTAACCCATCTTCTGCCTTTAAACCTGTGTTTACTTGCATAGTCATTGTATTTGTCTGGAGTCAGGAAGACCTGAGATCAAATTCAGTCTGCTACTAGTTGTGTGACTGTAGGCAAGTCACTTAACCCTTTTTGTCTCAAATTCCTCATTTGGAAAATGAACTGGAGAAGGAAATAGAAAACCCCAAGTGGAGTCACAAAGTTGGGTATAATTGAAAATTGAATAAAAAGCTTAGTATTTACATTGTGGAGGTGGGGATAGACATGGCAGGGTGTCATGTCAGTCTTATATCATTGACAGGATACCCATGAGGAATCCTCCCCTTAGGAAATCAGAATCCAAAAGAGAAAAAAATCAAACTGTTTCCTTAAAAATATGAGGCTGAGGAATTGGAAATGCAAATCAAAAACTTGAGAATGAACAAATTAAAACCCCCCAGAAGAAAACCAAACTAGAGATCCTAAAAATTAAGGGAGAAATTAATAAAATCGAAAGTGATAGAACTATTGAGCTAATAAACAAGACTAGAAGTTGTTACTTTGAAAAAACAGATAAAATAGACAAAGTACTGGTCAATCTAATTTTAAAAAGGAAAGAAGAAAGGCAAATTAACAGCATCAAGGATGAAAAGGGGGACCTCACCTCCAATGAAGAGGAAATTAAGGCAATCATTAAAAACTACTTTGCTCAACTATATGGCAATAAATATACAAACCTAGGTGATATGGATGAATATTTACAAAAATATAAATTGCCTAGACTAACAGAAGAAGAAATAGATTTCTTAAATAATCCCATTTCAGAAAAAGAAATCCAACAGGCCATCAAAGAACTTCCTAAGAAAAAATCCCCAGGGCATGATGGATTCACCAGTGAATTCTATCAAACATTCAAAGAACAGCTAACTCCAATACTATACAAACTATTTGACATAATAAGCAAAGAGGGAGTTCTACCAAATTCCTTTTATGATACAAACATGGTACTAATTCCAAAGCCAGGCAGGCCAAAAACAGAGAAAGAAAACTATAGACCAATCTCCCTAATGAATATAGATGCAAAAATCTTAAATAGGATACTAGCAAAAAGACTCCAGCAAGTGATCAGAGGGTCATCCACCATGATCAAGTAGGATTTATACCAGGGATGCAGGGCTGGTTCAATATTAGGAAAACTATCCACATAATTGACCACACCAACAAGCAAACTAACAAGAACCACATGATTATCTCAATAGATGCAGAAAAAGCCTTTGATAAAATTCAACACCCATTCCTATTAAAAACACTGGAAAGCATAGGAATAGAAGGGCCATTCCTAAAAATAATAAACAGTATATATCTAAAACCACCAACTAATATCATCTGCAATGGGGATAAACTAAATCCATTCCCATTAAGATCAGGAGTGAAACAAGGATGCCCATTATCACCTCTATTATTTGACATTGTATTAGAAACACTAGCAGTAGCAATTAGAGAAGAAAAAGAAATTGAAGGCATTAAAATAGGCAAGGAGGAGACCAAATTATCACTCTTTGCAGATGACATGATGGTCTACTTAAAGAATCCTAGAGATTCAACCAAAAAGCTAATCGAAATAATCAACAACTTTAGCAAAGTTGCAGGATACAAAATAAACCCACATAAGTCATCAGCATTTCTATATAATTCCAACACAGCTCAGCAGCAAGAACTAGAAAGAGAAATCCCATTCAAAATTACCTGAGACAAAATAAAATACTTAGGAATGTATCTCCTGAGACAAACACAGGAACTATGTGAACACAACTACAAAACACTCTCCACACAACTAAAACTAGACTTGAACAATTGGAAAAACATTAACTGCTCATGGGTAGGACAAGCCAATATAATAAAAATGACCATCCTACCCAAACTCATCTATCTATTTAGTGCCATACCCATGGAACTTCCAAAAATTTTTCTTACTGATTTAGAAAAAACCATAACAAAGTTCATTTGGAAGAATAAAAGATCAAGGATATCTAGGGAAATAATGAAAAAAAAAATGCAAAGGAAGGGGGCCTTGCAGTCCCAGATCTCAGACTATATTATAAAGCAGTGGTCACCAAAACAATCTGATACTGGCTAAGAGACAGAAAGGAGGATCAGTGGAATAGACTCGGGGTAAGTGACCTCAGCAAGACGGTATATGACAAACCCAAAGATCCCAGCTCTTGGGACAAAAATCCACTATTTCATAAAAACTGCTGGAAAAATTGGAGGACAGTGTGGGAAAGATTAGGTTTAGATCAACACCTCATACCCTACACCAAGATAAATTCAAAATGGGTGAATGACTTGAACATAAAGAAGGAAACTATAAGAAAATTAGGCGAACACAGAATAGTATACATGTCAGACCTTTGGGAAGGGAAAGACTTCAAAACCAAACAAGACTTAGAAAGAGTTACAAAATGCAAAATAAATAATCTGGAATACATCAAATTAAACATTTTTTGTACAAACAAAACCAATGTAACTAAAATCAGAAGGGAAGCAACAAATTGGGAAACAATCTTCATAAAAACCTCTGGCAAAGGTTTAATGACTCAAATTTACAAAGAGCTAAATCAATTGTACAGAAAATCAAGCCATTCTCCAATTGATAAATGGGCAAGGGACATGAACAGGCAGTTCTCAGCCAAAGAAATAAAAACTATTAATAAATACATGAAAACATGTTCTACATCTCTTATAATCAGAGAGATGCAAATCAAAACTACTCTGAGGTATCATCTCACACCTAGCAGATTGGCTAACATGTCAGCTATGGAAAGTTATGAATGCTGGAGGGGATGTGGCAAAGTAGGGACATTAATGCATTGCTGGTGGAGTTGTGAACTGATCCAACCATTCTGGAGGGCAATTTGGAACTATGCCTAAAGGGCGATAAAAGACTGTCTGCCCTTTGATCCAGCCATAGCACTGCTGGGTTTGTACCCCAAAGAGACAATAAGTAAAAAGACTTGTACAAGAATATTCATAGCTGCACTCTTTGTGGTGGCCAAAAATTGGAAAACAAGGGGATGCCCATCAATTGGGGAATGGCTGAACAAATTGTGGTATATGTTGGTAATGGAATACTATTGTGCTAAAAGGAATAATAAAGTAGAGGAATTCCATGGAGACTGGAACAACCTCCAAGAAGTGATGCAGAGCGAAAGGAGCAGAACCAGGAAAACATTATACACAGAGACTGATACACTGTGGTACAATTGAAGGTAATGGACTTCTCCATTGGTGTCAATGCAATGTCCCTGAACAATCTGCAGGGATCTAAAAAATACTATTCACAAGCAGAGGATAAACTGTGGGAGTAAAAAAAAACGAGGAAAAGCAACTGCTTGACTACAGGGGTGGAGGTGATAGGACTAAGGAGAGACTCTAAATGAACACTCTAATGCAAATTCCAACAACAGGGAAATGGGTTCGAGTCAAGAACACATGTGATAACCAGTGGAATCGTGCGTCGGCTATGGGAGAGGGAAGGGTGGTGGGAGGGGGAGAGAGGAAAAGAAAATGATCTTTGTTTCCAGTGAATAATGTTTGGAAATGACCAAATAAAATAATGTTTAAAAAAAATATGAGGCTGGGGGAACCTAGATAATAACAGTGAAGGGAGCATCAGGTCTAGAGATGGAAAGTGCTAGGTGTAAATCTGACCTCAGACACTTCCTAGCTGTGTGACCCTGGGCAAGTTACTTGAGCCCCATTCTCTAGCCCTTACCCCTCTTCTGCCTTGGCACCAAGACATAGTATTGATTCTAAGATGGAAAGCAAAAGAGGAGGAGGAGGATGAAGAAGAACAAGAAGACGGAAGAAGGAAGAGGAAGAGAAGGAGAAGAAGAAGGAGAAGGAGAGGAAGAAGAAAGTAGAAAAAGAAGGAGGAGGAGAGGAAAAGAAGGATGAGGAGGAGAAGGAGGAGGAGGAGAAAGAGGAGGAGGAGAAGGAGGAGGAGGAGAAGGAGGAGGAGGAGAAGGAGGAGAAAGAAAAGAGGAGAAAGAGGAAAAGAAGGAGGAGGAGGCATTGTCGATATGAAGACAAAAAGTAAGAATTTTTTCAAAATAAAAAAAGTCCTTTTATTATCTAACTCTTTGGTACCACAAATGGGGTTTTCTTGACAAAGATACTGGAGTAGTTTGCCATTGCCTTCTCTAGTGAATTAGACAAACAGAAGTTAAGTGACTTGCCCAGAATCATACACTTAGTGAGAGTCTGAGATTGGATTTGAACTCAGGTCTTCCTGACCTAAGAAGCACTCAGTGGGAAGCACTCTATACACTGATCCACCTTCCCCAGAGGCTAGACCATAATTCTATGTGTTAAATGCTGGGCAAGGAACAGATTTTATAATCTCTGTAACTAAGATTACAATAGAAAGACATCTTGTTCTTGTTTAAATAATCCGCTGTTGTGTTAATACATGACTCCTTTGTCAGGGTGATTGCATAAATAGAAGGCACAGAATGCCAGAAGGCCTGTTGCTCACATGGGAGGATTCTTTCTCTCTTCTCCCTTCTATGAACTGTAGCAAGTGATTGATTGGAACTTTGTGAGGACATGTTAAGACATTGGGAAATAGACAAATTGCTGCCATATGAGCAAATGAAATGGCTCTGATCCAGAGCAATGAGAGAGCCAGAGCACTGACCAGCTCTTGAGGGCACATTTCATTATAAATAGCTGAGAAAAGGAGCCCTTCATACAAAAGGGCTTACCTTGGCCCACCTCCCCTTATGTGATCATTTTGGCCACTATGAATATGTACTTGGGAATTTGGTATCAGGTGGGTTCATTAGATCCTAGGTTTTAGAGCTGAAAGATATTTTAGAGACTGCTTCCTGTAATACCCCCATTTGACAGATAAGGAAATTGAGGCCAAGAGAAGTTGTGTGTCTTGCAGAAGATTATACTGGTGGTAAGTGGCAGAAGCTAGATCTGACCTCAGAAATTCTCATTCTAAACCCACTGCTCTCTCTACCCTACTATATGGTTGGTTGCTACTCCACCCATCTCCTCTCCCACCCTCCATTCAAAACATAAACTGTTAGAGTACAAACAATGAAGAAAAGGGTAAGATCAGATTCTTAGTATAGTTTGTCTTAACCTGATCCTACTGAGTTTGCCTAAACAAGCTCAGCTTCTTTTTTTTATTTCAAGAAAAGCTCTCTGCCTCAAGGAACCAAGCAAGAAAACCAGCTATTCCAGAGCTATTCAGTCATTTCAGTTGGATTTGACTCTTTGTGACTCCATTTGGACCTTTCTTGGCAAAGGCTTTGGAGTGGTTTACCATTTCCTTTTCCACTTCATTTTACAGATGTGGAAACTGAGGCAAACAAGATGAAGTGACTTGCTCAGGTCATACAGCTAGTAAATGTCTAAGGTCAGATTTGATCTCAGATTTTCCTGATTTTGGGCTCAGCTGACTATCCACTGTGACAAGGAAATCACTTTAAAAGACTGATATATATTAATTTAAGGTCGCCAAGGAATTCAGCTATGTAATTCTTTAATGAAAACTCAAGTCAGCCGTCAATCTTTTATGGAGTTTAATTACACACAGGAGGAAGAAAAGTATTAGAGAGAGAGAGAGAGAGAGAGAGAGAGAGAGAGAGAGAGAGAGAAGGGAATAGGGCTTAAATACCCCCTCTGTTTAGGCTGGGCCAAAAGGCCCTAGCCCTTAGATAGCTGAGGCAAAGAAAAGAGATCAGTCCCTATCACTCACATGACCAAAATGGAGAAACAGTCTCAGGGGCCTCCACCTCCAGCTTCCTTCAGAGCAAGCTTCTCAGAGCACAACCTCTCAGAGCAAAACCTCTCCAACCAACCTCCCAGGCCTCAGACCCCTCTATCTTTAAGGAAACCATCCAAGTTCCCTCCCCTCAGTTCTCACATCTACCAATCACTGTCCATGTCTTTCCTGTGCCAATGGTGGCTCTAGCTTAACCCAGGACCACCCAGAGGTCTGCCCCTTTGCACATGTCTGTTGAAGGTCATATTCTCAAATAATTAAATCTTGATCCCTTGCTGCAGCCCTTCCTAAATCCTGTTACCCTGAGCAGGGTGGAGATTGGAAGTTCCAAGACCTGGTTCTGTCATTCCAAGTATCTCTATTGTATCGATTCTAAAATCAATCATGACTCAAAGAACTTCCTATTCTATGCTTAAGCATAGGTCAAAGCCCTTTCCATTGTTCAGCAAAAGGTTTCTGTCCTAAAGAAATCTTAAGTAGGGAGGAGAATGACCCTCCCATGCCAATGGGGTTCACATTCCAATAGACTATCAGTAGGAAATTTTCCAAGTATGAAATTTCCCAATGGTGAAATTTCCAACATTTATAAGTCTAAGAAATTTTAAGGTTTACACCACTGAGCCATCCTTACTTGCAGGTGCCTCTTAGTCTCCCCAAAGCCATGGAAACCCATTCCTCATTTTCCCTTTGCAAGGCCAGCATAGGTGACATTTCCTTCAGTTGTCTCACCCTATAAGCCCTAGAGCCTTGTTTGTGAAGATGTGGCACCCTTGTAGAGCCCATACTTGGGGGGCCTCTTCCCAGAGCCCAGGGACATTTTTGTATACCCCACCCCTTTGTACAGCCACCCAAAACAAGCACTTTCTCTCTCAGCTCTCTCCCATAATGAGAGGTAAAGGTGGGGGCTCATAGCTTGAATTTGTCCTCTGGGCACTCTAACTCAGAAAAGGTTCATCAACACTGTTCTAGGGTATTCTAAACTCCAACTACCTTCTAGGAAACAACTCTAATAATCTTATATGTAGGAACTTGCTCTGACTTTGTGATATATTGATTCATTCAATACATTTACTGAGCACCTACTATGTGCTAGGCTTTGTGATGGGGATTGTGAATATGACTAAGTCCCTGTCCTCAAGGTATTTCCAGTCAAATGAAGGGCAGGGATAGGATATGGATCCCAAAACTACTGATATAGACCAACATAGTCAATATTAAATGTCATAAAGCATTGATAAGTACAATAGAGGAAATCCAAAATAACATTACAGTAGTTCAGAAGAAAGAAGAGAGAAAACACACTGCTTTTTGTATCCCCAGCACTAAGGAGAAAGCCCACTGAGTTGAATATTGGGTTTTGGAGGTTCAGAGAAGGTTACATGGGAGAGATGGCATTGATAGATCCATAAGGGCATCCCAGGCCCATTGAGGCAAGAAGCAGATAGAAAAAGATACATTTTGTGAAAATCTGCCTAGGCCAGGCATGGACCAATCCATGAACTTAAAGATGTAGCAATACTTGTCTTGAGTACAGCTGCCTTCTCTTAATTGGCTCTTCTTAATTGGCTTAAAACTTTCTTGATGGACTAAAATATTATTGACCAGGTTAACATAACCTTAAGGCTTCATCTCGGACACAATGCTTTTCCTATACATCCTGCTGTAAATTCTACTCCAAGGAAATTCCTGACTAGTTATCACAAACTTTGAATTATGTCGCAAGGACAGAATGACCTTCTTTACTCTGGCACCATCACTATCTCATGTCTTGGACAACACACCAAAGAAACTTTGTAGATTAGTATTGATGAATGTATTTACTCCTTTATGCAGCTGTGTACCTTTAATTGGCCTGCATATTTTGATAAGGCTTGTATACTCTTAATTGTCATATAGAAAATATATTTCTGACATGTTATCCTTTCCTTGATGTATGATGTTGGCAATTAGCGATGTATACTTCTGACATGTAAACCTTTTACTGATATATTTTCTTTGTTCATGGAACATATGTATATCACACAAAGATGCACAATAAATGGAGCTGTGTGATGCATACACCAGTTTTTCCCCAGGCTTTCCATGACTCAGTTATTCTCTACACGTCCATCTCTCCATCTCTTTCTCTCTACTCTTGTCCTGTCTCTCGCTCTTTAGCTCACAATCACACTCTCACTCAGAGATTAGAACTCGGGTTGTGTCTGCTGGTCAGAACACATATGCTGTAATTCAAGCTAGTCCATAAGAGCTGAGGCCCAACTCAGCCTGCTGAGACACCCAAGTAGCTTCCTAAGAACCAACTCAAGGGCTACCATAACAAGCTCTTAACACGGAATTAGAGTAGTTCAGTTTACTACCATTTATTTTAAGAAAGGAAGCCTGATAGACTTGATGATAGAGGACCAGCCTTGGAGTTAGAAGAAAGTCTGGTATAGATGATAGAGGATTAATTATCCTTGGAGTGAGAGGAACTGAGTTCAAGTCCTGCCTTGGTCAGATATGAGATACGTGACCACAATTAAGTTACTTAGCATCTCAGAATACCAGTTAACTCTGAGTCTATAAGTAAAAGATGTGAATTTGAGTTTTGCTCCACCCTGCTTAGTCTTTAGAATGCTAGCACCCAGGAATGTATACACCCCACTTAAGGATTAATTGTGGGGGAGGATGGTCTGTGACCCCGTGTGTTAGCAAGTGACAAATCAGAAACAACTGACTGACCCCCTGGGCTGTCCAAAGCCAAGTCTAAGCCACCATTGGTACATGTAAGACACAGGAAGTGATGTAAAGAACTGCCTTTATATTTTGTGTCACTTCTTGTGAAAGGGACTTGGCCATGAAGGAGCTGCATTGTGAGACCTCAGATTGCTTCCCTTATATGATCACCTGGTGAATGATAAGGCTGACTCCCCTTTCCTTGGCTTTTCTGAAGGCAACAGTCTCTGGAAAGACCCATCTCTTGGGAACCCCTTTTCCTTGTCTTTTCCAGAGGGACCCCTTGGCTGAGGCCCCTGAACTCCTACCTGGCTCAGATCAGACTGGAGCAAATCTTTTTTCCTTTTCTATTTCTCTCTCGTTCTTAATTTCTTTCTTCTATTGTAAA
Source organism: Monodelphis domestica (assembly GCF_027887165.1). Lineage (NCBI taxonomy): Eukaryota > Metazoa > Chordata > Mammalia > Didelphimorphia > Didelphidae > Monodelphis > Monodelphis domestica. Next base: position 693,772,870 of record NC_077227.1, on the reverse strand, counting down.
TAAGCCACCATAAAATTCCATTCTGACTTGAGTATTTCATTGGGATTTAGAATTTAAATCCCAGGTGACCAACTAAAATATATATTCAATCCAACCATAAACCCCTTACAAAGAAAAGGTTTCTCTCTTCATCAGAAGAAGGAGTGAAGCTCCTTACACCACTAAAATGCTATGTCTAGACAGGAACAAGAAATGCTTTAAAGACCACACTTCATGAACACGTTCCTCTGTACCTTTCCCAGTAATGACCTTTAGCATAAATGGATACCATTAAAGATCAGAGAACTACCTCCCAGAAGTCCTGAGGAGGCAGGTTGCAGCCTGATGAAAGCAAATACTACTTCACAAAGGGAACTACTGCTCAAGGGTGGATGGGTTGCCTTGAGAAGTAGTGAGCTCCCTGAGCTTAGAGCAGGGTAGATGACTTGTCAGACAGGTTTAGAGTTGATGACTGCTACCATACTGGTGAAATAAGGTGACTCCATGCAACTCTAATGCCCTAGAATTCTATTCCCATGCTCTGGAAGTTACAGAGATCTGACTTACTGGTAATCGGTCCCCTTCCTTTGTGTCGCCAGGAACATAGATATTGAGGTACAAACAGTCTTCAGAAATGGCAACCCTGGGGAGTTTTATTTTCAAGGCCTTTTCCATTTTTTCTTGTATAAGGCCATCCTGCAAACACCTGGAAAACAAAAGAGATGACTGATTCAAATACAATTGTCTGGGGTTAGTAATAATAACTAGTGCAGCTAGGTGGTTCAGTAGACTGAGAGCAAGGCCCAGAAACAGGAGGAGTTCATATATGGCCTTAGGCACTTAAGTCACTTAACACCTATTGCCTAGCCCTTACCTCTCTCTTGCCTTGGAACTAATACACAATTTTGGTTCTAAGACAGAAAGTAAGGGTTTGAAAACAAACTAGAATTTATATAGTGCTTTGAGGTTTACAAAATACTTTACAAACATGATCTCATTTGACTCTCACAATAAACCTGAGAGGCAGGTGCTATTATTATCCTTATTTTACAAATGAAGAAACTGAGGCAGGAAGAGGTGAAATGGCTTGCCAACAACATTTCACAGCTTCTTTTAAAATATTTTTTCTCTTTATTCTGAAATGTTTGTTTATTGGTGATTATTAAGCTTGAAACAAAGTATTTTTAATAAAAAGAAACAGGAAAGGGTTTTTTATCAATTGGTGAATAGCTGAACAAATTAGTGTGTGAATGGAATGGAATATGATTGCACTGTTAGAAAGGATGAATGGGAGGAATTCAAAAAATTGATGCAGATCAATGAAAGTAGGACCAGAACAGTATAGACAATGACTGAGAGCATTTTAACAAAAGTAACATTACTGGACACAGTTCTTTGTCAATTGGATTGGTTTTTGTTGGTTTTTTGTTTTTTTTTTAACAAAGGAGCATTATTTTGGAGGTTTGGAGTATAGTCTGGGGTATGTCATGGGGAATGAGGGTAGTCTACAAAGCAAAAAATATCAAACTCTTTAAAAACAAAAGGAAGGGTCAAATTAGATGATCTCTAGGGTCTATTCCTGCTTTTTAAACCTCTCAGTCTTTGAGTTGTGGTTTTGTCATTTATTATCTTTGTGACCTTGGCTAAGTCATTTAATCAATGCTGTTGCTATTGTTCAACACATCTGACTCTTCCTGACCCCATGGAACATACTGTCCTTGGGGCTTTCTTGGCAAAGATTCTGAAATGGTTTGGTTTGCCTTTTCCTTCAGTAGTAGATTGAGAAAACAGAAGTGAAGTGACTTGCCCAGGGTCACACTGATATAGGAAGTCACTGAGGCCATATTTTAAGTCAAGTCTTCTGACTTTAGACCCAATGTTCTATCCAGGGAGCCGCTTGGCTGCCTCGAATCTCTGCTAGCCTTTGTTGTTCTATCTAGAGCAATATGTGCTAAGGTAAGGGGTCTTTTTAATTTTGTCTTTTAGTTTAGTTGAAAGCTTATCTAAAATAGAGAATCATTACAAGAGATGTCCAGTAACAAAATAACTACCTCACAGTGTTGTCCTCAAGTCAGCTATTCTCTAAAGTCCTACATAAAAGTGAACTATTGTCATTAAACAATTATTTCAGGCCCCATAGCTTGATGGGATTGGGGGAGGGAGGACAGAGGGAACAGCCATTTCTTCAATAAATGTTGATCAGATGTCTACTGGGTACATGCTACACTCTTAAAATGTGTGTCACACAGGCTAGTACCCTGAGCTCCTCTAGGAAGTGAAGAATTCAGGCAGTTACTCACATGGGTGGGTAAGAAGTCGCATCTCTCACATTGTTCCAGGAGTCAGGGGCTTGGGGAGGGGAAAACCTCAGGGCCCCAATGGGTGGTTTGGCAAAGGGGATTCCCAGGAAAACATCAACACTTTTGTCAAGCTTCTTGATGCTGATTTGAGTCCCTTGAACCTGTCCAGACTCGGTGGTCCTGATGAGGTCATCTGCCTTGTGCCCTGTGGACAAACGGGAATAAAATCCTCAGGGACAGATGGAGAGTTGGGAATTGATGTCCAAACAATCCATTTTCTCTCCATGCCACCACTTTTTCATTAGATGAAAATGCAAGCCTCCTCCTATATTACTTTAATCTCTCTTAAAGCCCTCCAATGATGGGGAACTCACTCCAGAGAAGTTCCATTGAACCTTTAGACAGCTCTGGCTCTGCCCTGGGAGCTGTCCAGCTTTGGGCATTCTGAGCCTCAAGATCAAAGCAACTGCTCCCAGCAATCCCATCTGCAAGCCCAGCTTAAGAAAACCTAGAGTTAAAAATCAGGGCCATATAGTTTATCAATATTATTCAATTAAACAAGGACGTAATGAGCACCTACTATGGACAATGCCTTCTGCTCTGAGCTGAAGATAAAATGGACTGGGCCTTACTCTGTGAGTTGGCATACTCAGAGAGAAGAATGCCCAGTGTGCCAATATTTAGGGATATGAGGGAGAGGCAAGATAGATATAAAGGAGAGGTCCTGGAAGAGAGCTATGAAAGGAAGCAAAGAGAATCAGGAAAAGGGCTGCAAGGAGTGCCCAGGCTGCATCTTTAAATCTTTAATGAAGGGTCTTCAAGAGCCAGATTAGGGGAAATGCTTTCAGGCATGGGAAAGGCATTAGCCAAAGAAGGAACTCAAGAGAGGGAGGGACAAGAAAGGTGGACAAAGGATAGTTCCATTTGGTTGGACTATGCAAAAAGAGAATAGGAGCAGATAAAACTAGAAGCACAGAGTGCTGGATATGGGGCCAGAGGACAGGAGTTCAAATCACAACTCTCCCATTTACTGCAGTTGTAAACTTGTTACAATTCCCTTCCCTCCCCTCTCTTCCCCTTCTCTTCCCTTCCTTTCCCTTTAATCCCCTTCCCTCCCCTCCCCTCTCCTTTTCTTCCCTTCCCTTCCCTCCCCTCTCCTTTTCCTCCCTTCCCTTCCGCTCCTTTCCCTTCCCTTCCTTTCCTTCTCCTTCCCTTCCCTTCCCTAGGCATATTTCCCCTCTTTGATTAAAGGGGAGAAGGGGACTGAATTTGATGATTCTTAAGACTGCTCCCAGTTCAGGAGCAGCAAAGTAACACAGTGGATAAAATGCTAGGTCTGGAGTTGAAAGGTCCTGGGATCAAATGTGATCTCAGACACTTCATAGATGTATGACTCTGGGCAAGTCACTTAACTTTGTTTGCCTAGCTCTTACTGCTCTTCTACTTTTGAACTGAGACTTAGTGTTGATTTTAAGGCAGAAGGTAAGGGCTTAAAAAAAAAAAAAGATTCCTCTCAGCTCTTGAAGACCAAAGACTACCCAACTCTCAGGGAATTCAACCATATTCTGCCTCAATCAGAACTCCAAAGGTCAGGAGCACCTCTGAAAGACTGCTTATTCACTAGTGCCCCCACAGGCTTTGTAATCTCTGTGGGGTTTTGTTGACAGAGATCCTGGAGTGATTTGCCATTTTCTCTTCCAGTTGATTTTTCAGATGAGGAAATGGAGGCAGAGTTACGTGACTTGTCCAAGGTCACATAGAGGTCGGAGTTGAACTCAGGAAGATGAATCTTCTTGACTGGAGTCCCAGAGCTCCAACCACTGGACCATCTAGCTGCTAATCTGAATGACTATCACTCCCCTTTAATTAAAGGAGATCAAAGTAAAGCCCAATGCAAATTGCATGGGAATGACTTTGACAAGCTTCAAGTGGATTTAGTTTTCTCTGTAATAATAGAAGATTGGAAGGATTTTCTTACACAAATATGAAGATCATTTTCCCACAATTTGCCAAAAGATTTCTGCCCCACCCATCAATCCTCACTCTTTTAAAGGTGCCTCCTTGAAAATGACTCAGCTTTCCCTGCCCCCACCCCTTCACCCCTGCCACCAGTGGCTTCTAGATGAGTTTTTGTGCATAATACATGCAAGGGGCTTCCATTTCTTAGGAGCAAACCTCATTATTCCCCCTAAAATAAAGCTATCAATAATCACTCACCTCCTACCCACCCATCCAAACAATCAGGGAAGGTAACAATAAAAACCCCACTGTACCCCCTTATTCCCAGTGGGAAAACCAAAAGGCCCCCCTATCTCCCCAAACTTCTCCTGGATCAGCCCAGTGGAGCTGCTCACCTTTGACTGAAATTAGGAAGCACAGGACCCCCAGAGTGAGGGCCTTGGGCAGCACGGAAGTGTTCCACATCTTTCTCTCAGCACAGTCTTCTGTTTATGCCTATCAGATCCCAGGTCTGGGCTTAAATCCAAAATATTCGGACCAAAGGGCACTCTGGGAGAACTAGTGCTAAGGGCTTCTTAACTTCCTGCTAAGAATTTGTCTCAGGGTTATCTGAAGCAAACATTTAGAATGAATCCTGAAAAGGGGGGAAAATGTCAGAAAATTCACAGAAAATTCATCCACCCAGTAGGGAGATGAAGTTAAATGTTTAACAAGAAGCTCTCTGGGGAGGAAAAAAATGTTTCCATAACAGTCAGATTTCACCTGTATTGGCAACATTTCCCCACTAATTTCTTAAATCCAGATAATCTGTAAAACAACAAATAAAGTCTTGAATTGTAGCCTTTTCTAACTTCAGAGGTGCAACTTTGCGTTCTTCAGAGCCAATTTTAGCTGGCCATAACAGTTCAACGAATGTATCAAGGTTCAGAACCTGATTACACAACCTAATCAGCTCACCTCCTCCCCAGGTTCTGGAGACTTCTATGACCTTTCTCCCCTTCAACTGCTAAGAGTCCTGTTCTTGCCCTCACAGAAACCTGTCTTCCCAGGGTCCTAGGGGGTACCCAAAGGACCTTATCCCACATAATGCCTCCGCTGAACTAGGAAGTACAATAACAATAATTATCCTTATAAACAACAATGCTAATGATGGCTAACATTTCTATAACCCTTAAGATTTGCAAGCACTTTACCTATATTATCTAATTAGATCCTGATAACAATCCTAGGAGGCAAATGCTATTACTATCTCATTTTACAGTTGAGAATACTGAGATAAACTGAGGTTAAGTGACTTGCCCACTTACACAGGTTACACAGCTAGTAGATGTCTGAGGCAGGATCGGAACTCTGTCCTCTTGACTCCAAGTTCAGTGCTTTAACTGCTCCTCTCTGGCCCTTCTTGGAAGGCCTTTTGCTGCCAGCACCAAGCTGCCTTTCCTTTTTAAAATTCAGGATCTCCAGAGAAAGTAACCCAACCAGATGCTAGTGGTGACTATCTATTCTATCAGCCCCTTACATCACTCTTTCTCCTTTCCCAAGCTCTTTAATACCTGGATCACAGTCTTTCTCTCCATCTCCACCCTGCCCTTAGAATGGAGGCATATCACACACACACACACACACACACACACACACACACACACACACACACACACACACACTGTAACAATTAAAATAGTGGAAGCATAAACTGTGGCAGTTAAAAAGAGTGTTTGGCTTAATTTGTGACCGCAGAAAATATGGTTTCAAGACAGTGTCTTGTTTTAAATCAAAATATAAAGTGGTCGCCAGGGAAAATTTCCCAAATATTAAATATACCCAAGTCAGCTGGGTTTTATGGAGATTTTAATTAATACAAATGAGGAATTAATGAAAGAGAGAGAGAGAGAAAAAGAAATAATAAGAAAAGGGCTAGACCAGCCTAGGCCAGCATGAGCCAGCCTAGGCTGAAAACCCTAAGAGAGAGATCAGTCAGTCTTTTATCCACTCACCACAGGATTTGTCCCAAGCAAGATTCTAGTGTTCAGAGAGACACCAGTTCAGCTTTGGCCAGCTCAATCTCCAGAGAGAGTTCTCTGAGACAGAGTCCTGAGAGAGTCCCGAGAGAGAGTCCCTTGCTCTCAGCTTATCATTTCCTTTTAAAGAGAATTTTCTCCTATGTCACCTCCCCTAAGTTCTCATATCTACCAATCACAGTAGACGTTTTCCAAAGGACAGACCATTCTTAATTCACACCTGAGTAGACTAAACTTTTGAGTAATTCACACCTGAGTAGACTAAAATCTCTAAGTTCTCACCTCTTTGCTCCTTGTAAGTTGCCTGACCTTTATAGGTACTTAGCACCCTTTTGTATTAGATCTAAAAACAGGCACAGCTTAGGAACTTTTGCCTTACTATAAGTATGGGTTAAGTATTTTTCATTGTTCAGCAAGGAGTTTACAATTTTATCTTCCCCTAAAGTATGCTTAAGTAGGGGTGGAGTCGAGGTCTTACATTCCTGATCCAAGTCCCTTCATTCTTTAAAATGGGAAATGGTCTTAACCAAGTGTTCTGAAGTAGGGTCTGAGAATTTTTAAGATTCACACACACACACACACACACACACACACACACACACACACACACACACACAATTCCCACAAAAATACAGACTTCTCAGTTTGTCAAAAGTCACATCTATCATAGTCTACATCTTTTTTCCACCTCTGTCATATAAGTCATATCTACAATTGCTGGAAGGTTCATCAGATAAAACACCAGTCCTGGAATCAGGAAGACTTGAGTTCAAATCCAACCTCAAAAACTGCAAGCTGTGTGATCCTGAGCATCACCTAACTGCTGCTGAAAGGGAACTAGGCCAACGAACCCGGGGCAGATAAGCACCCTTCCTAGGCCAACATACCCGGTGTATATAAGCGCCCCCTCTAAACCAACAAACCCTGTGTGATGAACACCTTGACCTCCCCACCCTGTGTGATAACCACCTTGACCCCTCCACCTTGTTCGATAACCATATTGACCCTTGGTAAGCTCCATGGGTATATAAGCCTGCCTTAAAATTGCTTCGGGGAGGACCTGCCTTGGGATCCTCCCTACGCGTGTGGAAGTATGTTACAATAAACTATCTCTCTGTGCGGATTGCAGCGTCTGTTCTGTTCCTTGGCCCCTAAACGGACCCTAACATATGGGGGCTCATCCCAAGGGAGTCCAGGAACCACAGACGGAGAGCAGGAGACCTACGCCGAGCAGGTAAGCCTCCGGGACCGCTATTGGCTTTTTTTTGAAACTGAAACTGCGGGGTTCTGGGCTTGAGTGTGTGAGTGAATGAGAGAGCGTGGCATACTTTATGGCTGGAGGAAAACCCCGTGAAACGCATACAGGCAAAGGGTGGCACATTGTGCTCCAGGTTGGGGTTTATACAACACACCTGTCCTAAGCATCACGGGTCCATCCCGTTCCGGGGTGAGGGCTTGCCCGCGACTCGGTTGAACTCCAGACCTGTTTCTGAGTGTGGACTTGGCGGTACCGCGGTTCTGTCTCCCCAGCAGGGGCCCAGCTGGGAAACTGAGGAAGCGAATGCCATCCCATTCACCCCTCCCCGCTACCCCTCTCCCAACCCTACCCGCTAGTTTTGGTTTCTACCAAATCTAGGTTCGAGTCCTTTCGTAGTGTCCTGAGTTCGAGTCTCAGCTCGATGCTACGATAAACGGGGTGTTGGATACGGGAAGAGGCGCCCTTCCCCCCCCCCCAACGCATACCCCACAAAATCCTGCAGGTACTGGCCCCAGGTTCAAGTCCTGTTGTGAGGCCACAGTGGGTTAGAGTCCCACTTGTTGTTGGTGGGTTAGAGTCCCGCTTGTTGTTCAGTGGGTTTGAGTCCCACTCCTTGTAGTACGCCGGCGCATCGACTGAGGGACGCCTCACTCGGCCGCCGGCACATGGGAAAGCCCAAAATTAACCTTAATTTGTTTGGGCTATCCCCCCGCCGCAGGAACACTAACTCGGCTGACCCCTTGAATTCTTTCTCACCACGCATGACCTTATATTTCTTACCTTCCTTTCTCTCCTTATCTGCCCCGGGTTCGTTGGCCTAGTTCCCTTTCACTGCCTGCCTCAGTTTCCTCATATGTACAATGAAGCTCATATGAGTGCCAACCCTCTAGAGTATTTGAGAAGATCAAGCACTCTATAAATATTATTATTTACCTCAGTGAACCATGTTCAAACTCCATGCCCTAGAACTTTTAAATTCACCTTTCAGAACATAATCTCATATCTTCCCATTAACTCTCCCACCTCATTTTCCTAAAACATCTTCTGGTGCCCTTCATTCATGCCACATCTCCGGAGAAAGCTTCCTAGTTCCTGCTTCCTTAGTTCATCACCCTAGTCTAACTTCCTTTTTCTCCCTTCTCAATCTTGTGCCCATGAATGACTGATACAATTTTAACTGACTTCTACCACTGAATATTTTCCTTTCTTAGCTAAGGAACTTCTTCAGGACTTCTAGCCATTTCTTGGGAGGCAATGATTAGTCCATTGGTTATTGGCTTGGTTCTTGTAGTATGACCAGTTCACCTTCTTTTCCAGTCATATATTTCTTTGGGTTGAAAGAAAAAATATTTATATTTTCTCTACATTTTAGGCAGAAATCTGACAGGAACAATCTTATTTAATTTAACACTTATCTATTTCTAAGAGAGAGAGAGAGAGAGAGAGAGAGAGAGAGAGAGACAGACAGAGAGAGAGAGAGAGAGAGAGAGAGAGAGAGAGAGAGAGAGAGAGATGTCCAGACTAACACAGTTCTTCTATGCCCTCTAACAAGTCTCTCTAATCCCAAACAATCTATCTGAGGTAATATTTGTAGGAATCTGGTACCAAAAATAATCATAATATGTAAAAATACAATTTGGAGATTAACATACCAAAACTATAAGTTGTCAATGGGCAGTTTCTTGGCTGACTACTTCCCTCAGTTGCTCTCCTGAAATAAACAGAGACTCCCTCTCTTTGGATCACTATCCTAAACCTTTCTCATTAGAGAAGTAAATTCTAGCCTCAATCACTTCATAGTGTTATGAATAAAATTCTCTGGATGCTATATATTCATTTATAATTTTTTCTTACTAAAAATTAGAAAGAGAAAAAAATCACATGATCACCTGACCTCTCCTAATTAATCTCAATTTATCGTGATCCTCCTCTGTCAGTCAAAAGTTGCTCTGCTAGCAAGTATCTATAGCCCTAAAAAGATGGAGAGCCTCTTCCATTCCCTTCTAAGACCAATGATGTCACTCCTGAGTCTATCTGGTTGAAAAGATGACCTCAGTCCAGGTCACAGCCTAGTCTTCCAAATGCCAGGAGTCATGTGGTACTTGGGGCCAGCCTCTCCTGGGAGTCAGAAAGCCACAAGACCTCTGGAGTCCTCCCATTGTACATGTGCATTCCCTTTTATCAATCAAAATGGGTTTTCAAATGTAATAAGGGGGTACAATTTATATTAAACTCACACAACAGTCCAAACAAAAAGGAACCTGCCTTTGGAGGGGTCTAGCACCATCTAATAATAAAAATAACAGATAATCAATGTGTACTTTAAGGTTTACAAAGCAATTTAGAGATGTTCTCTCAATTGGTCCTCACAAAATCCTGGGTGGTAGGTGCTAATATAATCTTCATGTTACAGATGAGAAAACTGAAGTACCAAGAAGCTAAGTGAATTGCCCAAGATCACACAGCTAGTATATATCTGAGGCAAGATCTGAAGTCACGTATTCCTGACTCAAGGTCCTAGACCTACCTGTTTTGCCATTTTTGTTCTAAATTTTGGTCACCGTCTTTAATCCATTTCTCTAAAATAATAATAATAGCTAATATTTATAAAGAGCTTACTATGTGCTAATTTAATTAGCTGGCCCCAAGAGAGGTTGGCCCCAAGTACCACATGACTCCTGGCATTTGGAAGATTAGTCTGTGACCTGGACTGAGGTCATCTTTTCAACCAGATAGACCCAGGAGTGACATCATTGGTCTTAGAATTTAATATAAATTATACCTCTTATTCATTTTGAAAACGCATTTTGGTCAATATCAGCCCTACTCTTTGACTAGGTGCCCATGTGTACTATGGGAGGATACCAGAGCCCTTGTAACCCCCTGGCACCCTGGAAAAGACTTAGCCCTTGTCCTCTTGTCCCCTGGGATCTGGAAGACTGGGCTCTGATCCAGACTGAGGTCAAGTCTGCCCAACCAAGTGACTCAGAAGGAATGGCACCACTAGGAGTTTTAAGAGAGGGGGTTGGAGGAAGCAGCTCTCTCTGGATTGGAGACTCTTCCCAGTGTGGCTACTTTGGGCAAGCAAATGGAGACAAGTGCAGCAAACTCAGATTAGTTAGGTGCAGCCAGGTGATTATGTAACTGTCTCAGTCCAATTTGTATGAATAATTATAAATTAATATACAGTTTCTGGATAATTTTAATCACAGCAACATGGCGACCATGAAGGGACAAGGGGCCAACCTCCACTTCCACCCACTCTTTGCACCAGAGCTACCTCCTCCTCCTCCTCTTCTTTTATTCTCATTCTCCTCTCATTTAGACTCATTAGTGGGAAATGGTGCCTCCCCCAAGATGATGTTTCCTTTGAGGGTTGTTACTACAAAGAATTGTAGAGGTGGCTTGGTGACATTAAGAAATCATGTCCCATTCTCCCCCTCAAATCTCAACATGTGGGTAAAGGATATGCTCATCTATGATATCAAACCCCTGATTGTTGGGGGGGAGGGGTTAATCCAAGCTGGGGTGATATAATGGATCTAAAGCATTCCTTACTCATTGAGGGACTCCAACAAGGCTTATAATTCTCTTGATGCAATACATAGCTCCCTTCAAGGGAACTAGACATTGTGGAAAACACCAGAGAAATATTCAGAAGAGTCACGATTTGTCCTGGTGTGAGAGAAGGGAAGGGACCTTGGAATCTGAGATCTACTTCTTTTCAGACTCCTAATTCTAGGAAAATATTTGCTTTACCTGGAATGGTTCTCAGCAGACATATACAAGGTTACCTCAAAGATCTGTAGAGAGTTCAACTTTATTTTCTCTAATTTTACAATAGGGACTAGTTACTATCATTTTTATTAGCTCTACTCTAATTAAATATTTTAATGATTTGATTTTAGTGGCACCAGATGTAGAGATATGCAAGGAAAACAGTAGACATCTCCTCTTAGAGCTTCATAGGAGAGGCTACAAGGTTTTGTAATAAAATGTGATAAGCTGTGGAACTATTTCTGTTTGTTGTATCTGGGCATACTCTGGCTTGTGACTAGAGTTGCTACTAGGGGAACCTGAGGCTGCCTAGTTATAATGGAGATAGATGAGAGAAAATGAAAGATCCTGCAAGAGGGGATTACTCTGGAGCTGCCTATTGATCACCAATGGCTAATAAATCAAGATATTTTTCCTACCTTCTTCCTCCCTTCACCTCCCTTCACCTCCCAGTTTCTTCTGAAGCCTGTGGATTCACCCCTCCTCTCTGAGTAGACTATGAGATTCCTTTCCACGTAAGGGTTTACTGGGAATAACAGGATGGAGAACTGAGGTGAGAGGGATGAGGGTGTCCCTAATCTATAATGAAGGATAGGAAGGTTTTGGGAAATGTCAGTCTTGTCACAGCAGTGACTCAGGGACAGTCAGAGAGTTTGGAGGACAAGTATCTTCCTTCTTTTCTTCTTTCTTTAGTCAGATAATCTCTGCTTGAGTAACTCAAGTCCAGACTCTGTCAAAAGCCACAAAGGTCTCTCTTTCAGCTGAGGTCAGGTAAAGCCAGTCTCTTTTGGTCAGGAAACCCAAAGAGCCCAAATCTCCCCAGTTCATCTCCCCTGGCCAGCTTCAACTGACTCTTCTGGGAACATTCCTTTTGGAATCTTCACCTTGATTTGCAGATCGGGTCCCCAGCTTTGTTTCTTGCATGCTTGTCTTGTCTTGTAAGTCCTCTCTCTCTTCATGCCTCTTCCACAATCCCCCATTTTATTCTATAAAAAAAATGCACCTTGCATTTTTAAATGATACTTACCTTTATTATAATTCTATCTATCTATACTTCACTCTGTGCTATCTTAAATATTCTCTTACCCTCCCATAACAAAATCCTAACTTATCTTAGTTATGCTATCTACCTAGATGCTAAGCTAAGAATGGGTTATGGGAAAATGGTTTAGGTAAGGGATTCACATGAACATAGTTTCACAAAACAAATCATGTAACAATTTTTCAAATCATTCAAACAATTTCACTAACATTAAGAATATGCAAATGTCCTATTTCATAATGTCTATACAGTCACTAAGGAAAATGTCCTAGCACTCTCAAATGCTAACCTACAATCATAATGCAATCTAATTTCTATACTTCAGAACTTCTATGTCTCTACTTTCTACGTTGACAAATTCGCTAAATTGTCACTAATGTTAGTCATTAGAATATATTAATAAGTTTCTCTAATAAAGTTAACTTGTTAGTCAATTAGTAAGTACATGTGTAGACAGGATCTATACAAATTTACATACGTACATCATACTAGATTTTTGTGCAAACTCATGTAGAAAAGAGATATCTTTGTTAGAATTTTCCACAGAAATTTGTGTCAGTGTCTTTTTGTCATGCAACTATGCATGTTGTATATTTACCATTCCATGAGATATCTTCCTAAAGTGTAATTCCATGTAGGATGTGCATGTATATATGTGATGTAACATGTATGACACACTCTTACATATCCTCATGATCAAAAGTTCCAAAATTTCAAAGTTCCAAAGTCCTTCCATGTCCATTCATGTTGCTCGTAGAAATACTTTTCTTCCTCTCTGGTCCTTCTGTCTGGTCAGCATGCCGGTCTTCTCTTCTAGTCTTGATTGGAGATGTGTTCTTCAAATCAGGATCCACTGAAATAATCAATCAGGAACCGGGAACATATGAACAAACCACGAACATGTATGCATGTGAGATTTTTACGTGAGTGTGCAAGTAAGAGTGAAAAGTACATTTGCATGGAACTAAGTTGAAATCTTCATGAATGTCAGAATTTATCAATCATTCTTCATGTCTGCAAGTAAGATTACATGTGTTTTCTTCATACATGAGGATAAGATTTGCATATGTACATCTTCGTGCCTGCAAGTAAGCTGAACATGTGTTTTTCGTGGATGGGTGTGAGCATTATGCATAAGAATAGTGATTTTAAGTTTGCTAATTCTTGTTGTTTCATCTTTCACTAGAAGATGTTTTGAATGTTTAAAATTGAATGTGTAATCATTTCTTGGAGATAGAATATAGAAAAATCATGTATTCATTTATAAAAACATTGTTTCTGTCTGTAACTATGGTTGGCCAGCAGAGACTTAGTATATAATATCATATAGAGGCTTTTTTTTCTTATGGCTACTAGTCTTTTAAATGTATATTTCGCTTCATTTTACTGGCTTTCTTCCTGGACTATACTATTTGCTTCAGGGGTGCTATCCTTTTATCATATCAATATATGCTCTCTTTTCAGTAGTCTCGTGGCAAGTACTCCCATGATCTTTCCTGTGTTTTCAGTAGGGACTGTTATTGCTTATTGATTCTTTTCCTAGGGCTACTCAATATTATGGGCGTGATGCAATTTTACATATGAAGCATGGAACCATGGATCTCTTTGATCAACCTTTATAGACATTGGGGTTTTCATTACAATCGTAGTAGGTCCAATACATCTTGGTTATGTAGGAGATTCTCTATTAAAGTTCTTGACATAGACCTTATCACCTGGTTTTATCTTCTGCAATGAAAAATCTAATGGTATTCTTTGCACAAGCAAACCCAGTTTCCTTAGTTCTTCAATCCTATGTTGTATCTATTTTAAGTATTCATGAAGAACACATTCCCCTCTTAACATGGACAAGTAAGGTGGCTTTACTGTCCTACCATGCCAAAGAGGCTGACCATATAACATTTCAAAAGGTGATAAGTACAGGTCAGTTCTAGGCCTGGTTCTAATGTTGAACAAAGCAAGAGGCAAAACATCTGTCCATTTTAAGTGTGTTTCTGAACAGAGTTTACCTATTTGTGTTTTTAATTCTTTGTTCATGCACTCGACCTGCCTGGAACTTTGGGGCCAATATACTGAATGGTAAGTGCACTTAATCCCCAAGTTCTTATAGATTTCTTGTAGAACCTGGGAAGTAAAGTGAGACCCCTTTTCCAAATCAATGGTATTGGGAATGCCATGTCGGTATAATCTCCTTTATTAGAAATCTCACTACCATAGCAGTGTCACTTTTCTTGGATGGACATACTTCAACCCATCTAGTCAGTCTCTCCACTATAACCAATGCATATTTGTATCCCTTGTCTTTGGGCATGTTGATATAATCAATTTGAATACACTGGAAAAGCATATAGCTGAGTGGTCAGCCTCCCAATGCAACACTCTTAAAATGTCCTTGATTATATCTTCTGCATGTTTCACATGCCTGACAAGTTCTAATGACATTTGTTGTAATTCTTGGTGCTGTCCAATACCTCTGTATAGTATCCAGAATCCCTTGCACTCTGTAATATCCCTTTGCATGAATTACGGTGCATAGATATAACTTTTTAGGGAGAATTGGTTTATCCCCTTGAGCAATCCAGTTGCCTTTGATTAGTTTAGCACCTAGCTGCTCTTTCCATGACTGTATTTCTTCTCCATCGTAGGCTTCAGTGAGATTATGCTTTTCTATCAGAGAGAAATTCAGCACACAGTGGGGACTGAACCTAGCAGCATACTTTGATGTTATGTCTTCTCTGACATTCCCTAGGGATATTCTGTCCTTTCCATGAGTGTGTGCCTTACAATGAATTATGGCCACCTCTTCAGAAAAGACTACAGCACTTATGATACAATCTATCAGATTGCCATATGCAATTGGTTTCCCAGCTGAAGATTTATGCCCTCTGTTTTTCCATATGTATGATGACCAATGTACAGTGGAGAAAGCATATTGTGAATCCAGAAAAATATTTGCTCTCTTCCCTCTAGCTAATTCTAGGGCCATGAGCAGAGCCTTGAGCTCAGCTCCTTGGGTGCTGACATGACTTGACAATGATGCATGCCAAAGCGTTTTGTCATTGTCAACAACCACTGCCCCTGTGAATTTTCTCCCATCACGAACATAGGAGAATCCATCTGTGTATAACTCTATTTCTGGATCAATAAAAGGTGTATCTTTAAGGCGTTCATTTGGCCTATGCATGAGTTCTACTATTTGGTCACAATCATGCAATAGTTCTCCACCCATTGGCAAATTAGGAATCAGAGTTGCTGGGTTCAATGGTGCACATCTATGAATTGTGATGTTATCATTGCCTAACAAAATGACTTCATACTGGGATATTCTTGCATTGGTTAATTAATGCATATTATGCAACTGTAATAGTTTTTCAATTTGGTGTGCAGAATACACATGCAATTTACATCCCAGTACTATATCATAGGACTTCTTGACCATTAGAGCCATAGCTACTACGCTCCTGAGGCAATGCACCATTCCTTGTGCAACTGTGTCAAGGATAGAACTGTAAAATGCAATAGCCCTCAGATTTAACCCAAAATACTGTGCTAACATTCCAGAAGCGATTCCTTTTGCTTCATGGACATACAAGTGGAATTCCTTCTTATAATCAGGTATTCCCAAAGCTGGAGCTGAGAGAATAGCTCCTTTCAATTGTGACAAAGCATGTAAATGTTCCTTATTCAACTGTAATGGTTCTTTGATGTCTTTCTTTGTCAAATCAGTTAAGCACTTGGAAATATGAGAATATCCCACAATGTACTGCCTTGAGAAACCAGCAACCCCCAGAAAAGTTCCAAGTTCTTTCTTAGTTCTAGGGATGCCTAGCTTCTGTATGTTTGCTATCCTTTTATTATAAAAGATTTTCCTGGTATCCCCCTCTAGGACAAATCCTAAATATTCCACTGTTGGAAGGACCCATTGAATCTTCTTTTTAAAACTTTATGTCCTCTCTTATAAAGTTCTATCAATAATTTCTTTGAATCTTCCAAACAGGTTTTAGGGTCAGGAGATGCTAGCAGCAAATCATCCACGTAGTGTATCAATCTGCTACATTTGAAAGTTATGGTGGCTAGATCGCTTTGCAACAATTGACAAAATATTGAAGCCGACTCGCAACATCCTTGCACTAATCTAGTATAGCACAGCTGGGTTTGTCCCCATTGGAAAGCAAAAATATTTTGAGAATCAGGGTGCAACAATATAGTAAAGTAAGCGTTGCTCAGGTCTAACACTGTGTACCACCTAGCTTCTGTAGGTATCTGAGTAATAATATCATTTGGAGATGGTATTACAGTGTGTCTTTTCCTTATAAAATTATTCACAGCCCTTAAATCCATCACAAATCTCCAAGCAGGAGTGCCATCTTCATTTCGCTTATTCTTTTTAATAGCTAATATTGGGCTATTGTATTCAGATACTGTAGGTCTCATACCTTGCTCAGGGAAACTATTTATGATGGGCGTTATCTCTTCTCTTGCTTCTCTACTCAACTTGTATTGTGGTATCTTAGGTGGTATTCCTTCCCTGACCTCAATCCTAACAGGAGTAATCGATTTAATCTGACCCACATCATTTTGATGTTTTGCAAACACCCCCTGTGGGTATGTCATACATAAAAGTTACAACTTGAATCTTTTCAGGTTCTTCCTCAAGTTGTTCTAACAATGGATAGTGCTTCAGTGAATTCTTGGGTAGATGCAAATAAATTTCCCCAGATTTTTCACATTGTAATATAGCCTGAATCTTACACAAAAAAAAATCACATCCTAAAAAGTTGTCTGAGCATGACGGAATCAACAAGAAAGTATGATCTATGGTGAGAGGACCCAATTTAACCATAGTACTTTTGAGCTCAGGGACCTGTTGAATTTGTCCCGTCGCTCCAGCTATAGAAACCATACCCCCTATGTCGGTATCCCCGGACATGTCTTTTGGACAGATTTTGAAGCACCAGTATCTAAGAGAGCCTTGTGGTTCTTCTTTCCCACCTTAATCCATACATATGGTTCTGGCTAAAGAGTTTATTGCCACTGAATTACTACTCATGTCTTTGCTACCCTCTGCCAGTTGCATATGTAACCCAGTTAATTCTTTTTGATTTGATCCATTCCCAGTGAAGTCTACATTAGAGGTTGTATTCTCAACTACAATGGAGCATGAACCTAAACCACCGCAGTTGCTTTGGCTAGATACCCCTTTGCCCCTTAGAATGCTGGCATCAAGCCTGCCTTTTGAATCCATGGTGGTTTTTCCAGTTGGTAAGAATTCCATTCCATCCTGCTTTTCATATTTAATTGTCATGTCACCTCCACTACTTTGAATAGGATTATTGTGTTCAAAAGTTATGTCAGCTCCATTTTCAGTCAATTTTTTCTCATCCATATCTCTCATTGCTGGATGGAAAGGTTCAGCTACTGGATTCAAATTAGATGTATTTTCTAAGGGTACCGGTGCCATAAAGCTATTGGGAGAATTAACTAAGTTTGGTGGGATGTCATCTATGAATGGTTTTAGAGCCTTTATATTTTCTTCTTTAGCAACAATAACCTTTAGGGAATTGAAATTATGTGTCTCTGTATTTGTCACAAACTTTTGCTTGAGTTCTTGTGACTCTTTCTTTTTCTTTTGCATAATCCAACCCCATTATCCACTCTACACTGGAAAAAGTTCTCTAAGAAAGATTTGATTACTTTTAAACATTTTTCATTTTTGGTTACAATACAGTTCTTATCAAAGTCACTTATCTCATTTACTATTTGAGATGTCATTTCCATAATTTCTGCCTCAATTTCTTTAATCTGTCTCTGTCTTTCTCCTGCTGTATTGCAATGGCTATCATTCACAGATTCACTTTCTTGCACTGAATTTTCACTATTTCCCAACTTTTTTCTACAATTTTCAACTGCAACCTCATTCTCACTATTTCTTCTATCTCCTTTTGTCACACTATATATCCTATGGGCCTGGCTTCATAACTCTTTTCTGACCATATCAGAGTACTTGGGTTTTGCTCCAGGGTTAATTGCATTTTGCATTTCTTGCAAATCACTAGCTTGCTTTGAGGACTTTAATTTGCAGTGTGAACAAGTGGACTTCTTGTACCTAGTCTGTGCATCTTGTGTGTTCTTATCATTAATTTCATGTTTCTTCTTTAAAAAACAATTTCTAATCAAGTGAACTTTCCTGTGACAAAATAAACATTCCCTAGTCTCTTTCTGCATTGGTCTTTCCTTGTAACTAGGTTTCTTGTAAGTAGATGTTGTGAAAGTCCTAACTGTGTTCAGGTTCTTGATTTCTTCAATCTCCTTTTCTTTCAAATTATTCTCTGTCCTTTCCAATTTTTATTTTAAGTCCTGAACTTGTTTACTTTGTTCTGAATCATTCTCATGTAGGTAACTTGCAGCCTCTCTCAATTCAATCAAAGTAACTGAATCATATTTGGGGAAATAGTGTTTGAAAAAAGTTTTCAAATTAGGTGAGCACCTCCTTAGAAACTGCCTACAGACATGGATAGCTGACTCTTCACTATCAGCTTCTAGACCTAAGATGGAATCTGCCATCTCTGACAGACTATGTATGTGGCAGGATGTTCCCCTTTATTCTGCACAATCTTGTCAAACCTAACTCATGCATTAGGTTTTGAACAGCATAGTTTTATGGCCTGAAGCATATCCTCCCTACATTTTCTCAGGTAGAACATGCAAGTGGGATTGGCAAAGTCCATATCCACCCTTTGTTCTACAGTTGGCCAGCTAGTTAAATTGCTGTCAGATCTTGTCTTCTCCAGGAATTGCCTCTGTTCATGGGGGCTGAACAGTTCTGACAATGGGTACTCTACATCTTTGAAATCCGGATCAAAGATCCTGAAAGCCCGTTTCAACTCCTTTTGAGATTTAAAAGGATTTTCTAAAAATTTAGGGAAATGGCACTTTATGGATTCAATTTCCTGGAGAATGAATTGTCTATGGGCTTTGGAGTATAACACACCAGCAGTTGATGATATCTTAGTGACTTCTTTTAGTGGACAGAGTTTCTCAGGTTCATTAGCAGACTGATTCTCATTGTCACCTTCATTTTCCTGAGGTACATTCTCTGTTTGCCCATTGTCCTTGCCCATAACCAGATCTAGCCCTTTTTCCTTAATCAATTGCTCAAACACAGACTTAATCATGATGCCTTCCAGGTTGTTATCAATAGCCATAATCTTCTCTGCCTTAAGGGGAACCACAAATCTAAATATTTTCTTCACTTGAGTTAGTTTAAAGGACAGTCATAAAGATCACATACACTTGTGCCAGGACTTGCCAGAGTACCAGTTCATTTTGGAATGGCAACTGCAAAACAGACATTATTATGTTGCCAACATAATCAATAGTATCCACTACCATATGGGTAAGTTTGCTATACAAAATGTGGTAAACCCAAAAGCAAGTGATGGCTGCAGTGACCACCACTCCAAAAACAACTTATTTAAACATTTTGTCTTTCTTCCTTTACTGCTCAGCTTGTAAAAGGATTGTGGGGTTCAGTCAAATTTTGAGGTGCCAATTGTAATAAATGGATAATCTGTGTGGAAACTGTTTCTGATGGTAGTAAATGCATACTCTGGCTTGACTAGAGAGCTGCTATTAGGGGAACCTGAGGCTGCCTAGTTATAATGGAGACAGATGAAAGATAATGAGAGATCCTGCTAGAGGGGATTATTCTGGAGCTGCCTATTGATCACTAATGGCTAATAAGTCAAGATATTTTCCTACCCTCTTCCTCCCTTCGCCTCCCTTCATCTCCCAGTTTCTTCTGAAGCCTGTGGTTTTGCCCCTCCCCCCAAATTTATGAGGGAAAGTTCCTTTCTTTTCCTATCTCAGGTAAGGGTTTACTGGGAATAACAGGATGGAGAACTGAGGTGAGAGGGATGAGGGTGTCCCTAATCTATAATGAAGGATAGGAAGGTTTTGGGAAATGTCAGTCTTGTCACAGTAGTGACTCAGGGACAGTCAGAGAGTTTGGAGGACTAGTATCTTCCTTCTTTTCTTCTTTCTTTAATCAGATAATCTCTGTTTGAGTAACTCAAATCCAGGCTCTGTCAAAAGCCACAAAGATCTCTCTCTCAGCCTAGGTCAGGTAAAGCCAGTCTCGTTTGGTCAGGAAACCCAAAGAGCCCAAATCTCCCCAGTTCATCTCCTCTGGCCAGCTTCAACTGACTCTCCTGGGAACATTCCTTTTGGAATCTTCACCTTGATTTGCAGATCAGATCCCCAGCTTTGTTTCTTGCATGTTTGGCTTGTCTTATAAATCCTCTCTCTCTTTATGCCTCTTCCACAGTTTCTTGGTCAAAGGTTCAGTGGTGCTTTCCAAAAGTGTAATGTTTAGACTTTATTTTAGCTGCTGGAACTCACTCCATTTCCCCCAAGTGATTGAAGTTATTCACAGCCCTCACTTCCTAGTTATGTGGACCTGGGCAAGTTATTTAATCTTGATTGCCAAGCCCTTGTTACTCTTCTGTCTTAGAATTGATACTAAGCAAAAGGTAAAAGTTTTTTTAAAACCATAATAAGTTAGGGTAAAAATTATTAGTACAGAACTGAGCATTAGAAGATAATATAAGAGTAAATTAAGGGGCAGCTGGGTGGCTCAGTGGATAGAGAGCCAGACCTGGAGGTGATAGGTCCTGGTTTCAAATCTGGCCTTAGACACTTGCTAGCTGTGTGACCCTGGGTAAGTCACTTTACCTCCATTGTCTAGCTCTTAGCACTCTTTTGCCCTGGATCCAATACACAGTATTGATTCTAGGATGGAAGGTAAGGGTTTAAAAAAAAAGAGTAAATTGTGTGGGCTCATCTGATATGGAGAGTGCTCATATTTCAAAAGATTAAATTTTAATGCATGATATGTCTCATAAGTATTAGCATAAAATGAAGAGCTTTTGAGAGACCAAAATAGAATTTACAAACTCTTTTAGGATGTTCTTCACCTCATTGTCTTGGGTGCTAAAACAAACATTTTATAATATGAAATTAGGAAGCTTACCATTTAAAACCAATTTTTATAATCTTATATTTTGAAATTAATTAAAACGGAAGTCAAATCATACCATTTATCACCATCAGACAGTCTCTAGTTCATGTTAACTCTAATTTCTGAAGCCAAAATTATGCTTTTAAGGAAGTCAGATACTTTATAATTAATGAATTTTTATTTTTGTTAGTGAGAAATCCCCTACATCCTTTCTTGATTGTTTTATTAGGAGCTATGAGGCTTGTTTTAATCATTGTTAGCAGAGGCCTCAGTTTTAGCCTTAAACTTGCTGTGTCATGCACCCTCAGCAATTATGATCTTGAACTTGTAGCCTAGCCTCATTTGCTCTAGATTTTTCTCTCCTGTTGGAGGCTCAGAATGTCCCTTTCACCCTGATCACCATCATCACCGTCATGTATGTATACATCATCAATTACATCATGAGGCTTAGAAAGTAGTGTTTAGGATCCCCCACTCTCCCCCTGTCTATCAAGTGACCAATGAGAAGTACTTCCTGACTACCACAACCAATGAACACTGCTTCCAAGTCCCTCTGTTTTTCAACTGGGTATAACTATTGTCTTGGATTGTTTTTAAACTGGTATATAAATTGTGATATTCTTTTAAGGTATAAAAGAAGGTCTCTCATAAGGCTCTGGGACTTTGGCATGACCAAAGTCTGGCTTTATTGTGGGACTCGCCCATTCTCAATAAATATAATTCTTTTGGCTTAGAGACTGAGGTTTTGTTTCTCTGATTTGCATTCCTGAAGTTAGAAATTTCACAATATTTTTAAGCATCAAAGAATTTGTTTATGTATATGATTATATGTCAGCAAAAGGTACTATTGTTTAATGTACATTTCATTATTTTAATTAAAACCAATGTGACAGTCATCATTAATTGCATCTCAGTAATTTTAGTCTTACCATCACTTCTCACTTTATAGGTTGAAGACTCTGTAATATAATATTTAAACTAGCTAATTTTGAAAAATTGAAGCATAAATTAAACCCCCAAATAATGGGCTCTTGAGAAAATAGAGATGTAAATATTATCATTAGGAACTATAAATCTAGATTTTAAAATGTCAAGAATGTAAAGGGACTAATGAAAAAAAAATGTGAAGGAGGGTAGCCTAGCAGTACCAGATCTTATACTGTATTATGAAGCAGTGATCATCAAAAACAATCTGGTACTGGCTAGGAAATAGAAGAGTGGATCAATCAAAGGAATAGATTGGGAGTAAATGATCTCAGCAATCTAGTGTTTGTTAACCCAAAGATCCCAGGTTTGGGGACAAGAACTCACTATTTAACAAAAACTTCTGGGAAAATTGGAAAAAAGTATGGCAAAAATTAGGTTTAGATCATTATCTTACACTCCTTGCCAAGATAAAGTAAAAATGAGTATATGATTTGAACATAGTGATATTATAAATAAATATAGGGGAACATAGAATAGTTTGCCTGTCAGATTTATGCAGAAGGGAAGAATTTATGACCAAACAAGAGACAGAGAACATTACAAGATGTAAAATGAAACATTTTGATTATATTAAATTTAAAACTTTTTCATACAAACAAAACCAATGCAACCAAGATTAGAAGGGAAAGAACAAATGGGATAGGGGGACATTTTATAACAAATTTCTCTGATAAAGGTCTCATTTCTCAAATATATAAAAAACTAAGTCAAATTTATGAGAATCTACGTCATTCCCCAATTGATAAATGGCCAAAGAATATGAATAGACTGTTTTCAAATGAAGAAATCAAAGTTATCAATAATCATATGAAAAAATGTTCCAAATCCCCTTTGATTAGAGAAATGCAAATTAAAATTACTCTGATATACCACCTCACATCAATCAGATTGGACAATATGAAAGTAAAGGAAAATGATAAATGTTAGAGGGAATGTTGCAGAATTGGGACACTAATGTATATAGCTGATGGAGTTGTGAACTGATCAAACCATTCTGGAGGGCAATTTGGAATTATGTCCAAAGGACTATAAAAGAATGCTTACCCTTTGATTCAGTAATACCACTACCCTAAGAGATTTTGTAAAATGGTAAAGCACCTGTTTGTACAAAAACTTTTATAGCTGCTCTTTTTGTGGTGGCAAAGAATTGGAAACTAAAGGGATGTCCCTCCATTGGGGAATGGCTGAATAAATTGTGGCATATGATGCTTATGGAATACTATTGTGCTACAATGAATGATGAACAGGATGATTTCAGAAAGTGCTGGAAAGACCTACATGAAATGATGCAGAGTGAAATAAGCAGAACTAGGAGATTATTATACACAATAACTACAATGTTGTGGAACAATCAAATATAATGGACCTTGCTATTCATAGGAATGTAATGATCCAGGACAATTCTGAGGAAATTATGAAAAAGAATGAAAAAGTGGATACACTTCCAGAGAAAGAACTGTGGGAATAAGACTGCAGATTGAAGCATATGATTCATCACTTGTTTTTTGGGTATATGTTTTGGGGTTTCGGTTCCATAAGATTATTCACTTACAAAAATGAATAATATGAAAATGATTTGTGTAATAATATATATAACCCAGATTGAATTGCTTGTCATCTCTGGAGAGAGCAGGGAATAAAGGAGGGATATGGATGGTATAACTTTGGAAGACTTATGTGGAAATTTGTAATTAAAATTTTAAAGTAATTAATCTAGATTTAATATTGTCAAAATTTTGTTCTGTAATTAAATTATAATTGTGGTGTGTCAAAGATTTTAATCCTAATTGCAGTTGTGGTACATCAGAGAATTTAATCTCAATTACAAATGATAAAGGCAATAATGCTGGGAAATGCAGGAACTAAGTAAGTTTGTGTTAAAATCCACCCTCACGAATTTATTCTTTAAGTGAATGACTTATTTCACCTCAATTTTCTTTTTATGTAAATGAGATAATACATAATAAGTCACCTCTGAGGGTTGTTGGGAGAATAAAATCATTATAAAGTGCTTAGCATAATGAACAATAACTTGAAAATTAGCATTATGTTAAAAAAAACACTATGATATTTTTAGGCTTCTAGTTTTTCTTGTATTTTAGAATTTGGGAGACAATTGCATCAGTCATGAAAGAAAGGTGAATTCTCTTTTTAATTAGAAGAATATGCTTTCCATTACAATCTTATGTGAAAATTTTCTATATTTTAAAATAGTGTTAGAGAAGCCACTTTCTATTGAGTTGTCATGGTTCTTTCAAAATGTAAAATCATTATACTTGTAAGAAATTAAATTAAGGGTTTGACTAAATATGTGAGAATTCTAAAATAATATGGTGGTTGCCAATTTAAAATATTATAGATCAAGTCAAAATGACATTTAATAGTTTTTATTTACAAAGAGATGGAGAGTGAAAGTAGAGAAATACAGAAAAAGGGTAGAGAAGATGTCCAATGTGAATTTCAAAACTACTCCACCCTATTCAGAACATTCTTTAGAAGATCAGATTTAGCTATTTCCTGATCAATAACAATAGAGATACTTGGAATAACAGAATCATGTCTTGGAAACCCACATTCTCCATGCTACTCAGTGTAACAAGATTAGGAAGGGCTGCAGCAAACTCAAGATTTAATTATTTGATAATATGGCCTTCAACAGACATGTGCAAAAAAGGACAGACCTCTGGGCAGTCCTAAGTCAAGCTTGAGCCACCATTGGCACATGTGAGACACAGGAAGTGAGGTAAAGAACAGCCTCTGGAGTTCTCAGGACTTCCTGTGAGGAGGGCTAGACTTCAGTTTGACGCTGGAGCTTGAGGTTGGAGGAGCCCCGCAGACTGCTTTCCTTCAGATTGGTCACAAGAGTGATAAGGACTGATCCCTTTCCCTACCTTGGCTCTCCAAGGCCTTAATGCCCGCGTTGGTTCAGCCTGAGCCAGAGTGGTTCTAAGTTAAATTTCTTTGCTTCTCTCCCTCTTTCCTTCTCTCCTTTTTTCCTTCTCTCTCTCTCTCTCTCTCTCTCTCTCTCTCTCTCTCTCTCTCTCTCTCTCTCTCTCTCTCTCTCTCCTCCCCCCCTCTCTCTCTCCCTCCCCCACCCCCGGCTAATATTTTCTTCCTCCTGTTGTAATTAAAACACCATAAAATTTGGCAGCTGACTTGGAAGCAATGATAGAAAGGGAAATCTCATTCCAAATAACTATAAAACATGCTAAATATCTGGGGATGAACCTCTCAAAGTACATAAAAGACTCACAGATTCAATAACAAAATGCTCCTTAAAAAAATAAAGAGTATCCTAAATAGCTAGAGGAATATTCAGTGTTCATGTCTAGTCTGTACCAATATAATTAAAATGGCAATACTGTCAAAATTAATTTACACTTGTAATACTATACTAATCAAATTACCAAAGGAATATAAAATGCAATATAATATTAATTTGAATAACTTGAAATAATAATAAAAATAATAAAATCTATTTGGAAAAAAGGTATATGAAATATCAAGAGAAAGATTGAAAAGTGAGGATAAAGAGAGAATGGCACTTCTAGACATTAGACTATATTGTAAAGCAGAAGTCATCAAAATCACCTGGTATTGGTTAAAGAATGGAGCGATAGATCAATGCATTGAACAGACTAGACAAGGGAGATTCAGAAACAACAGAACTCAATAACCCAGTGTTTGTTCAAGTGGAAAACACAAGTTAGTTAGGGGAAAATCCCCTATTTAATAAATACTCCTGTAAAGAAGTCTGATAGAAATTAGACTTAGCCCAATATCATCTTATAAAATAGCCCATAAAAATTCAAAATGGAAGCGTATACTGAATATTTAAAAATAATCAATTAAAAAATTAGATATGTCATATTATACCTTTCATAGCTCTGAGTAGAGGATGAGTTAGTTATGAAAAGTAAAATAGATAACTTTGATTACATAAATTGGAAAATTTTTAAGAGTACAAGATTACTATATGGTAAAGGAAACCTTCCAAGAGCTGCTGCGAAAATGAAAATGAATGTGTGTACAAAAAACTCCCACAGAGTAGAAATCCAGAAGAAAACATATGATTTATCACTTGTTTTGGGGGGTGTATGATTCAGGTTTTAAAAGATTATTACAAAAATGAATAATATGGAAATAGATTTTGAGTAATAATATATGAATAATTCAGTGGAATTGCTTGTCACCTCCAAGAAATAGGACGGAAAAGGAGAGGAAGACAACAAGAATCATGTAACCGTGAAAAAAGATTTTAAAATTGAATTAAAAAAAAAAAACTCCCACAGAAACAACTCCTTCTCTCACTGACTACATTTTAAGAGGTTGAATTGCTGTTTTGTTCCCATTGGATGGGAGAAGGTTCTTAGGCCTTCTCGCATCTAGAACAGCTGCTCTTGTGCCCTTGTTGGATCTGTTTCCATGTCTAGGAGGAGTTTGGGAAACAGATAGGAATTTATTAAGTTTTGAAAGATCAGAGGATAGGTCCAGGATCTGGAGTCAACACCAGAGTTTACCAGCAGAAATGACGATCAGTCTGTTTGTCTCCGCCCAGCAGCTGCCTTTGGCAAGACCAGCGATATGCTGAACTTGAAAGTGAACTTGGTGGCAAGACTATTCTGTAGCAACTGTGTTAAGTTCAAGCCTGTTCTCATGGACTGAGGGGCTAGAGGGAAAGAGGGTCCAAATGGTGTGTTTGTCCTTCTCTTTTTGCTAATCTTCTCAGTAAATATTACTTTGAAAAAGATCATGGATGTTAATTGGTTATTGGTTTTTGATAATGATAACGGGGAGAGAATTTTTGGAATTAATAACAATGATGAGATATTAACTGGATTTGGGTCAAATAACATAGCTGAATGGGAACTGGAGTCAGTAACTTTAGGAGAATCACCCACAACCCCTTGGTGATATCCTCCTAGAACCCTAAGTGCAAGATGTAGCTAAAACCCACTGAAGAACCTACTTGCAAAAGTGAATTTGGATAGAGCCTTCCCCGCTTCCCCAGTGATTTATGGGCCAAGTAACTGAAAGAATGCTCTACATCATTAATAATAAGAGAAAACCCCCAAACCCTGAAGTTTCACTTCATATCCAGATAACTGGCACAGATGACCAGACATAAGAATAGTTGATGTCAATGTAGTTGTGTAAAGGACACACATACGATGGAGCTGTGAATTGGGACAATTCTGGGAAATAATTTGGAATGAATATTAGCTAATAATAGCTTGCATTTGCAGATGATTTAAGGTTTACAAAATGTTTTACAAATATCTCATTTGACCCTCACAAGAACCCCGGAAGGTAGGGTTATCATTACCTCATTTTACATATGGAGAAACTGAAGCAAACAGAAATTAAGAGACTTAACTTTTCTAGGATCACACAGTATAAGCTCCTGTAGTTACATCTTAAAATTCTTGTGGGTGGACACCTGAGAAGGAGATTGGAAACTGAGGGAAAATGGATAGAGGAGAGAAAGAGACAAAGGAATAAAGACTCAGAGACTAGGAGTTAAAAAAATATGGGCTACATGTTGCCGTGCTCCCCTGATGGAATTGAGAGAGGACTCTACACGTGCCCTCAAACTTTTATTGGAGAGTTTAGGAATGTGGAGTGGGAGGTAACTAATGAACATGTGACATGGAATAGGCTTTAACATTGGCTCAATTGACAATCACGTAATCAAAAGAGGAGGAGGTTAATCAAACATGTGACTTGGAAAGGAATGTGGTCTAACAAGGGGTGAGCTAGGACCTTGTGGCAAATAATGTTCTGCTCAGGAATTCTTTTTGTCCTTTGGACTGAAGATTTGGCAATACAACAATCGAGAAGTAACATGGCTATGAGTCTGGTATATGAACACATAAGATACAATATCAATACACCAATCATACTTTCAAGATGCTAACATAGCTGGTAGGCTACACACAGCCAGTAAATGTCCGAGGCTAGATTTGTATCCAATAGTTCCTAAGTCCAGCGTTCCATCCATTATATTACCTATCTGGCTTTCATATATAAGGAAAGTGACTTCAATGTCCATACCTTTTGATCCCAGGGTCAAAGCTATGCATAGGAGGATGAAGGTTAGTAGGGAGCCAGAAAATAGCTCTAAGATAATGGTTAGATTATAGTGGTTAGAAATCTGTCTAGCTATAGACCGAGCTGGTAGTTTGTAGTTTTCAAACACATTTGTATACCTTTATGAGCTAACAGTTTTAGAGAAAAAGAAGTAACTCATCTGGACAGTTTTGTTTTGTTTTGTTTCTTTTTATAGTACAAGAGAACATTTTGTCTATCCAATATCATACATCTAAAACATGAAACATATTCCTAGTTGGATAGTAATAACTCAATGGAATATATTCTCTTGATAGACAAAATCACTCATCCTAGCTCCTTCGGTATTTTACTGCTCACATCCAATGACATATAAAATCCAGTATAGAGCTATCCAAGATAGAGAAATTAAGATCAATTAAAAGAAATAATAAAAGTTCACATATTCTGTGCTTGCAAGATGCCAGGCTTTTCTCTAGCTATTAAAGATTACTTGGAGGAATTTCAAAGTCTGTCTTCTGTGGCATCTTAAAATGTTTACTTTTTTTTTTAGATTTCTCAGCTGCAATTTGAATTTTTTTTATTTTATTTAATTAGATCATTTAAAATATTTTTCCATAGTTACAAGACTCATGTTCTTTCCCTCCCTTCCCTCCACCCCCTTCCCATAGCTGACATGCAATTCCACTGGGTTTAATATGTGTCATTGATCAAGACCCATTTCCATATTATTAACATTTGCACTAGGGTGATTGTTTAGAGTCTACTTTCCCAGTCATAGCCCCATCAACCCATGTGATCAAGCAGTTTTTTTCTTCTGTGTTTCTTTTCCCACAGTTCTTTCTCTGGATGTGTTTAGCATTCTTTCTCATATGTCCCTCCAAATAGTTCTGGATCATTGCATTACTGCTAGTAGAGAAGTCCATTACATTCGATTGTGCCACAATGTATATGTCTCTGCATACGATGTTCTCCTGGTTCTACTCCTTTCACTCTGCATCAATTCCTGGAGGTCATTCCAGTTCACATGGAATTCCTCCAGTTCATTATTCCTTTGAGCACAATAGTATTCCATCTCCAACAGATATCACAATGTGTTCAACCATTCCCCAATTGAAGGGCATCCCCTCATTTTCCAATTTTTTGCCACCACAAAGAGCGCAGCTATGAATATTTTTGTACATGTTTTTTTTCCTTATTATCTCTTTGGGGTACAAACCCAGCAGTGCTATGGCTGGATCAAAAGGCAGACAGTCTTTTATCGCCCATTGGGCATAGTTCCAAATAGTTGAATCAATGCACAACTCCACCAGCAATGTATTAGTGTCCAATTCTGCCACATCCCCTCTAGCATTTATTACTTTCCTTTGCTGTCATGTTAGCCAACTGCTAGGTGTGAGGTACCTCAGAGTTGTTTTGATTTGCATTTCTCTGATTATAAGAGATTTTGAACATTTTTCATGTGCTTATTAATAGTTTAGATTTCTTTGGCTGAAAATGCAATTTGAATTTCTGAAACATACCAGCAAATGAATTTCATTCCATGACAGTTAGGAAATTCACTTTTAAGTGAGAGAGTGTTTGTTTCAAATAAATTCTTATAAGATCTAAACATTATAATGCTCTTAAATTTTAGATTCAAAACAAAATTTCAATGAATAGAACTCAATAACCCAGTGTTTATTTTCCAACCTTAATCTTATTACTGTACCTAAAGGGCATTTCTTTGAAAGATTCCTCAAATTTCTTTTTATTTTAGTGGCATCAAAAACTGTTTCTCAAATTATTACACAACTTCAAAACACTTTTTACCTTCAAGTCTTACGCTCAACAGTGTCAGTGCAAACAGACTTAGCTCTGCCCTCATTCTTTTCTCATCCCTACTTTCTTAAACTCTCTTTCTTTCTTATTGATCTTATCCAACACCTCTCATTTCTTCTTCTTATTTGTTTCCCCTAATCATTATTTTCCATTCATTCCCCAAGACTGGCTACAGACTAAGTCTACATACTAGTGAATTTTATTCTACAATTTAGTACAAATTCTAATGACACAAGGCCAAATGATCAACAGCTTTCTGCACAGTTTGACATTTTCCTTCTCTTTTTCAATTTATGGTTTATTGAGTTTTGGTGGGTTTTATTTCTTTTATTTAAAACATTTAATAACTCATATAGAACAGATAGTTTTTTCTTTCTTTCCCTTTAAGAGGCTAATTCACAGGCTAATTCAACCCTTTTCAAGTTTTTAATACACTCTTCTTATCTTTTAGCAATCTAATTTATAAAACATTAAACTTACTTTAGTTTAATAACATTAATTTAGTCCATTTCAAAGTGACTTTATCCAAACAGTTACAAACTGAGATTACAACTTTGGTTGGAGATCCTAAAAACCTCTCATTAAATAATAAGAATTTGAAGCAAAAAAAAATTATTACAATTTTTTCAAATATTCAAAATTTTCAAATATTTCAAAAGTACTTTTGCAGTAATTTAGGAAATTTTTATAGGGCCGTATCATTTAAAAGATTATCGTCATCTATTTTAAAAAGTTTCCTTACTGGTAATTGGGCACTGTTATACTAGGATTTTGGTGAGGAATAAACAAGAGGGAAACATATAAAAAATTCAGATTTATTGGTTGGGAAGGGGAGGAAGGAAAAGGGATTAAGAGAATTATTACAAGCTATCTTACACTCAAATTTCTATAAATCTACCTAAACCTATCTGATTCTAAGCTAAACAATAAGTTTCCCCAATAACCAAATCTCACAAGTGGAGTCCAATCAAATGGACCAGGATCTTCAGGAAACAACTGTCCAAACAGGTCCAGTGGAGAAGTGTGTCCTCAATCTTCTGTTCAAGCTTGTCAGCAGCCAGTTCAAAAGATTCCTCTCTTTAGTTTTTATCAAAAGGCAGAAACCTGTTTTTCAAACCTCCAACCAGGGTTCTTTAGGAAAGAAGTGCCCAGACATTTGGGACTTTAGAACTTTTCCCCAGATCTTCAGCCTTAGACTCCCATGTGACTCTCAGTCACATGCTCCTATCAATCACTCTGATGTATGCATTACACTGTTTGTTGCAAAATGTCCTTTCCCCATCACATTCCCCCCTTTTGCACAAAACAAAAATTGTGTTGGAAACACGATTTTTGTATTTGTGCATAATCTAAAATACTTACCAATTATCTAAACTAAGAAATATACCCCAAATAACAACCTACACTCAACTGTCTTAGTCTAACTAATACTAACCTATTCTAGGGAATTTAACAAGGAAAAAGGAAAAGGAATTAAATAATGAACAAGTACAAATGTCAAACAGAAGCAAAAGCAAAACAGCAAGTAACATCAGACAAAAGATGAACATAATTTCCATGCAAACATTAAACTCAAAATACTCTTATCAGCTAAAATAGAAAATTGTACTACTATTGCAGTCCATTAACATTAAACTTAGAGAAAAAAATTTGAAAATTACAATAAACACAACATTGCATAAGTTTTACCCTGAAAATCAAACCAAACTTTAAACTCACTTATGCAAATACATGTAGCAATAAATTTAAGTGAGCTATGTACATAATTTACATATATACATATAGTACATACATACAATATAGATATATGCTATACATAGGAAAATATATACACTTATGTAAACTTCATATTTACACATATTTTACATATATTCATACACTATAATACAATTAACTTAAAATCCTATTATACACCCTATTTATGTATATTTACATATTTATTTATAATTTTGTTTGATATGTAATGTCATATGTTATTTGTGTTGTGTAATGTGTGATGTAGTATGTCAGTATTTAATTTTCTTATCTTATTTTATTTAATCCTACCTAATCCCTATCTTCAAAATTCTTCTAACTAGATTTCTATACCTAAACTAAATCTAAGCATGTAACTACATTTTGTTAGTAAATAACATATCTATAGCTAATCATAACATTGTTAGTACCCTAACTATACATTGTTTCACTCATTTAAGAAGTGATTCAATATAACCTAACCATGTTTATGTTTTGTGTTTTGTTTTATTATGTTATTACTTTTGTTATGTCATGTTGTTTTGCTATTTTCATGTCAGTGTTACTGTTATGTTTTGTTACTGTTGTATGCAACATACTTAACCCTACTTCAGATCTTTCTTATTCTTCTCACCTCCTCTTGAATACTCTTCTGCAATTCCATAGTAGTAAATATATTTGTGTTTGTATATGAAGAAATGCTATGTTATTTTGTACTATAATACATTACCCCAAAGCATCGATTCATTAGTCCGTTTATCCTGTAATCCTCTTCATTACAAATTTCCGAAAGTCTTTAAATTTATAAAATTTCAGTTTTTTAACACTGTCCATTAATTTCTGAATTCTCCTCTTCATTTACATTATCCTCTTCTATCCTCTTCCACAGGAATGGTCCTCTCCTTACTGATCTTTTTGACTGCAGACTCAATTTCACTGATGATTCTATCTTTCTGCAATCTCTTCTTCATTTTCTTCTTCTTCAATGATTTGTACATTTTCATTATTTATATAATGTGCTAATTTTATATGAGAACAATGATACCATAATTCTCTACCCAAAACTTTTTTTTACCTTATCCTAGACCACCACTCTTTATTTTTTTTTCAAAGCTTGAATTTTTATTTTTAATTTCAAACATTATTCCTTGGTTACAAAAATCATTTTCTTTTCCTCCCTCCCCTTCTCCCACCCCTTCCATAGCTGACACGCAGTTTCACTGGGTATCGCATGTATTCTTGATCAGAACCTCTTTCCATGTTGTTGGTATTTAGAGTCTATATCCCCATTCATATCCCCTT
Source organism: Monodelphis domestica (assembly GCF_027887165.1). NCBI lineage: Eukaryota > Metazoa > Chordata > Mammalia > Didelphimorphia > Didelphidae > Monodelphis > Monodelphis domestica. The sequence continues at coordinate 693,739,605 of NC_077227.1, read as the reverse complement.
CAAGCCATGTCATTAAGCAGTAGTTTTTCTTTAGTGTTTTTACTCCCACAATTTTTCCTCTGGATGTGGATGTTTTTTTTCCCTCCTGTAACCCTCTGGGTTGTTCAGGATCAATGCATTGCCACTAATGGAGAAGTCCATTACATTCTATTATACCACAGTGTATCAGTCTCCATGTACTATGTTCTCCTGGTTCTGCTCCTCTCGCTCTGCATCACTTCCTGGAGGTTGTTCCAGTCCCCATGGAATTCCTCCACTTTATTATTCCTTTGAGCATAATAGTATTCCATCACCAACATATACCACAATTTGCTCAGCCATTCCCCAATTGAGGGGCATCCCCTCATTTTCCAATTTTTTGCCACCACAAAGAGAGCAGCTATGAATATTCTTGTACAAGTCTTTTTCCTTATTATCTTTTTGCCTACTCAAAACTTTTACTGAAGATGGAGAAACAAACACAATAGTGTAAGAACCTAACCAACTTTCTTGTGTTGCTGATGTTTTAGCAAATTTTTTTTTACATATACCATATCTCCTGGTTCCTAATTATGAAGAGGATAATCCAAAGGATCAGTTTGAATTAATACTCCCATATCATGCAATTCTTTTAATCTTTGTTGTAAAGCACTTAAGTAAGAAGCAAGTTGACAGTCTCCTCCTAAGATAGATGTATAGACTGTCTTACAAGTTTTTGCTTGTACTGGAGCATGTCCAAAGAGCATTTCATAGGATGATATATGCAAATCTTCTCTTAGTCTTGTATGTAGGTAAAACAAAGCTATGGGAAGAATCTCTGGCCATTTGAGATGAGTTTGAGCACAGATCTTCCCCACCATAGTCTTTATTTCCTCACTTATGCGCTCTGCTTGCCCTGAACTTTGTGGATGATAAGGAACATTATATTTTAGTGTTATTCCTAGATTTTCATAGACTCTTTTCAGGATGTCTTGAGTAAAATGTGATCCCTTATCAGTCAATGTTAGTGGTACTCTAAATCTATGTATAATTTCTTTAATCAACACTTTCACCACAAAGCTAGCTATATTTGTATTTGATGGAAAATCTTCAGGCCATTTGGTTAATTTATCAACAATTACCAAGCAAAACTTGTATCTTCCAGCTTTTGGCATGCTGATGTAATCAATCTGCACACTCTCAAATGGACAATATGCTAAAGGTCTACCACCTCACCCTTTCTGTCTGAATGCACCTTGGTTGAATTTTTTGCAAACAGAACAGCTTGAGCAGATCTTATTTGCTACAGTACTTATTCCAGGAACTACCCATTGTCTCTTTATGGTGTCAATTACAACTTGAGAACCAAAATGACCTTCTGTGTGAATGGCTTGACACAAATAGGTATACAAGTCTTATGGTAACAGCAGCTTTCCAGTATCTGTTAACCATATACCATGTTCTTTTCTTGTTCCAAACTTCTTCCATTTTTGTATTTCTGCGTCTATATGAGCTTTTTCTAGATCATCAGATTCTATAATTGATAAGTTCATAACATACACTAGAGCATTTCTGGCAGGGAATTTTAAAGTTATATCAGATTTATTATTTTCTTTAGCAACTGAATATCTTCTATTAGTATGACTTCTACAATGGATTACCACTAGCTATTTAGGCTTCTGGATAGCATCCAACAAGTCAGTTATTATTTCTGCATGAGCAATTGGTTTTCCCGATTCAGTAATAAAACTTCATTGCTTCCAGATCTTTCCTGTAGCATGACACACTGAAAAAGTATAATAGGAGTCTGTATACACATTTTCACTTTTACCATCAGCCAGAAGACATGCTTGCTTTAATGTGACCAACTCTGCGCCTTGAGCACTAAGGTTACTAGGCAATGATCCATACCATAGTGTTTCAAATTCTGTGACAACTGCAGCATCTCTACATTGAATTCCATTATACAAATATGAAGAACCATCTCTGAATAAAACCAAATCTGAATTTTTGATAGGAGCATCTTTTAAATCCATCCTCGGCATAGCCACTAGATATACTACTTCTACACATTCATGTAATGGTTCACCATTCTTTGGCAAATCAGGAAGAAGTGTAGCTCGATTTAATACACTACACCTTTTCAACTCGATGTTTTCACTACCTAGAAGTATAGTTTCATACATATTTGATGGTCTGAATATGCTTAAGTACTAAATTTCCTCATTAGTACTTCTATTTGATGTGAACAAAATACCATCAAAAGACATCCCAAAACTAAGTCTGATGACTTCTGAACTAACACAGATGCAGCAGCTACATCCTTTAAACAAGGAACTGTACCTGCAGCAATTGAATCTATCTGACAACTATAGTATCCAATTAGATGATAACTTTGTCCTAAAGTCTGTGTCAGTATACCAAATGCAATTCCTTTCATCTCATTTACAAATAATTGAAAGCGTTTAGTATAGTCTGGAATTCCAAGAGCTGGTGCAGATAAAATTGCTTCCTTAAGCTTACTTAAGACTTGCAGATGTTCAGGTTTGAGTTTCAGAGGTTCTGGGTCTGTTTTCCTGGTTAGATCTGTTAAACATTTAGTAATTTCACTATACCCAGGTATCCATTCTCTACAGAAACAAGTTGTTCCAAGAACAGCTCTGAGTTGCTTCTTGGTCTTAGGTGCAGTTAGTTTCTGGATATCAGCTATTCTTTTCTGAGTGATACTTCTGGGACCCTCTGACAACACAAAGCTGTGACAGAGAACTAGAGAAAAAGTACCAGGCTAAAGAGTATGTGAAACTGATCACCTTGATGGAGGAGGAGTCCCAAGGGATTGGAATCTTGAGGAGGAGAAGACTCTGGCTGGTAGAGGAGTTGCTCTCAGTCTTGAGTAGCCAAAGATGGAAGGTGGGAAAAGACTTTCCCCTGAGGGTTACCCACTTTTCCTGCTGGGGAATAGAAATCTTCCCCCCCCCCCCAGTACTTCCCAATTGAAAGGACTTTCTGAAGAGAAACCTGAGCAGATTTTACCTTAGCTCCTGTTGCCCAAGGGTGAGTCAACCTGACTTTCTCTCAGGGGACTCAGGCTGCCAAGGCCTGAGTTCTCCCCAGACTTGAGGAGGAATGGGAAAGGGTTTAGATAGAGATAGGGACCCCCTTTCCCCACTTCCCTTTTCCCACTTTTTACTGCCAGTTATTCCTTTGTATTATCCTGATTGAGTGGACATTAAAATAGTTATGTTTCCCAATCTGTGAACAAATGTGAGGGAACAGATCAAGGGGAGACCCTTTGGTCTCGAGTAGTGGAGGGGGGACAAGAGAGACAAAAGCAAATTGGGGAGAGCAGCTTTATCTAAGGAGGGAAGGCAGAAGGGGGAAAATCTTCAAACCCCCTCTCTTCTCTCTGAGCCAACCCTAAACAATCAGTTGTCTCCCCTATACCCCACTTTGAGAAGGGAGATCTCCACTCTCTTCTCCTCTCTTTCCACCTCTCAATACTGAAAGACTGAACCCCTTATAATGCAAAGCCAAGATATTCAACATGAGGCAAAACCCACTGAAGTTTTGTCTTAGAGATTTTATGTCCACGTTTATATAATTCAATCAAAAGAATCTTGCTATCTCTTAAACACACTTTAGCAGATTGAGAGAGAATTGAGAATTGAGAATTGACTCAGGCTATTGCAGAATCCCTGTGGAAAATGAGTCCAGGTCATCTAGGTACTCTCCCATGTGAAAGCAAAGATCTTTTGAGAATCCTTGTGAATTGGTATCGAGAAAAGTACTGAACATAAATTCACCACAGTGAAATATCTTGCTTGACTTGGAATGGATGAGATTATAGCTGCTGGGCTGGGTACTATAGGATGTGTCTTTATTACATGATTGTTTATAGCTCTCAAATCCTGTATGAATCTATAGACAATTCTGCCATCTTGATCCAGCTTTTTCTTTTTTATTGGAAGTTTGGGCATATTGTATGGTCCCTTGTTGAATTAGGGACTCAAGAATAGGTCTTATCCCATCTATAGCTTCTTTACTCAAAGGGTATCGAGGAACACAAGGAACTGGTCCTTCCTTGGTTCTCACTGTTACTGGAGTAGCTGATTTCATTAGGCCTACATCTGTGGAAGACTTTGACCAAAAGTTTTCTGGTATATCCTTAGGAATAGGATAGATGGAATCCAACTCATTCTCTGTACTGGCTGAATCTAAGAACAGCAATGGAAAAGCTTTCAGAGATTCTTCTGGGAATTGTAATGATATATCCCCAAGATCAGTACATTGATTCATTGCTCGTAATTTACAAAGCAAATCCCTCCCAAGAAGACTCATTGGACATTCTGGCATAGAAAGAAATGCATGTTTCACAGATAGTGGACCTAGAGTAATCATTTTAGGTTACGATTTTGCTACTCTCTCTGGTTTTCCAGTAGCTCCAATCACTTCCATAGTACCAATCACTTTACAATCTTTAGGAAGACTTTGCAAAACTGATTTACTGGCTCCAGTATCCACCATACAATCATATATCTCATCCCATCCCCTATAGTTACAGAAACATAGGGTTCAGTGCTATTTGGAGGTTGGAAGGTTTCAAGAATTGGTGCAAGCACAGTAACATCAGTACAAAGCTCAGTCATTTCCTGTCGATCCAAGTCTACATCTGCTTGAATTACATGACTTTCCCAGGATTTTGTATCATCAACTTTTATATTACTCTTATTGGTCCTTAAATTCTCCATCTCAGTATCATTGTTCCCATTTACAATTTCATTATTATTATTTAATTTATATTCTTCATTAATTTCTCTTATTCTACATTCATTAGTATTTTCTATTAAATTTATATTATAATGTTCTTTCTCTGTACAATTATTTACACTAATTATATCCGCCTTTGATTCCATTAATTCATTTGTATCATCATGTATTTTATTTTCATTACTCTCAATTTCATTTATCTTCAACTCATTTTCATTCATACCACACTCATTTCTTGATTCATTTTCATATGTCCCTAGGGGAAACCTTCATAAAGCTCTTATACCCTTACTCTGGTCACCCTTTATTACTTGGTTGTATTTTGGTCTAGCTCCAGAATTTACCCATGATTGCCTGGAGCTTGTTGTCCCTGGCAACAGGCATTCTGGCATTGATTTGCATATCTATTTTGATTATTATTATTGTTCCATCTGTTGTTATTATTATAATTATAATTATTACTTCAATCATTGTATTGCCTATTAAAACTATTTTTCCTATTTAGTTGTTTTCTGACTTGATTTCTGAATCTATAGTCTCAGTATAGATGACCAACCCAATCACAAAGGAAACAGCACCTAGGACCTGATCTACTCTCACTAGGCTTATAACTGTTATTATTATACCTTGGCTGCACAGATCTCAAAGCAGCCACAGCCTTTACTTTCTTAATTTCACTTTCTTTAGTTTTCATTTCAGATTCCCTTAATTTTCTCTTCAAGTCTTCAACAATGGAATCTCTATCATCAGCTTTTTCATCTGGATCATTTGTTAAATAAGTAGCCTCTCTCCTTAATTCATCCAGATCTAGTTCTTCCCAATTGGGGTAATTTGACTTAAAAAACTGTCTGACCCTTGGGACTGCATTCTTCACGAAGACCCATTTGATGTGGGTAATAGTGCTTTCTTCAAGTGCATCCATCCCTAATAGAGTTTCAGCTGCCTTGGTTAACCTTTCCAGGAAAACTGCAGGAACTTCAGAAACCTTTTGTTTTATGGCCTCAAACTTTGACCAAGCATCGGGCCTTTTAGTATATCTCCCCATAATATCTAGGATTGCATCTCTTGCTTTAATTAGCATATCATAAACCCCGTCATCTGCAGTATCCAGCTTCAAGTCCTCTGGCCAAGATTGTAACAGAGGGTCTGATCTTGTCTCCTCTATAAACTTATTCCTCTCTCTCTTAGTGAGAACCTCTTTCATTAATAGGGCAAAATCATTAAAATCAGGATCATATAATTTGATTGCCCTACGCATTTCCTTAATCACTTTATTTCCCTATCACAGCAACAATGACTTATATGAGAAACTTTCTTTTTATCTCTAGCATAACAATTTTTTGCATAAATAAAATGTCTGATGGAAATTGTACATTTCTGAAGGGCTCAAGATACAGCTTTTTTTTTTTTTAATCTTTTTTCTAGCAGATGTCTCAAAGGCTAAGCTTCTTTCTTATCCAAACCTAGTAGAGCCCTACAACCTTCCTCACTCCCTTGAAGTGCCCAGAGAGAAAAAAGGTAAGGCTACAACATGCTAGGCCAGTAACAGAGCTTATTTGGTGCTAAAGGTAACAAAGGGATAAATAAATTCCTATATTATTTATCTTTATTCCCTTAAAACTGAAGTTGGCCTAAAATTTTCACGTTCTGTCTTTTATCAGCAGAAAACCTATCATCTCTTTGATTGTTTTTTTAAATTTATATCCCCAAAATATTTACATTATTTTGCTGGCAAGAAATGGAATGGACACTATGAGCAGTTAGATGTTTAACCTCAATCCTTAATTCTTTAAACTTTCTCTTTTAAATAGCAAACCAAGTTATGGATTTATGTAAACTCAGAGGATTTCTCCTATACTCTTCTCCTAGATTTTTCTTAATCTTAGCTCTTCTCTGATCTCCACTGACCCTCTATTCCACGGAGTCTCTCCTGAACAGGTTCCAGGACCAGTCTTAAAATTCAAACTGCAACTTTAAAAGTAGTCTCAGGTCCTGATTATTATCTATCTCAGATTCTACAAAACTGCATCAGTGTCTAATAATATAATCTTGTAAAGACAGGTACAAGCTAAAGAAAAACTAATCAAAATAATCACTAAAGTCAAAGGTTAAAAGTTAAGAATTATTTTGCTACCAAATTTAGTCTCTATGGGTTATAAACCCTTTTATATTGCATAATACATAAAAGAATAAAATAATTACATTTAGGGAGCAGCTGGGTGGCTCAGGGGATTGAGAGTCCAACCCAGAGATGGGAGGTCCTTGGTTCAAATCTGGCCTCAGACACATCCCAGCTGTGTGCCCCTGGGCAAATCACTTAACCCCCATTGTCTAGCCCTTACCACTCTTCTGCCTTAGAACCAATACCCAGTATTGATTCTAAGACAGAAGGTAAGGGTTTGAAAAAATTATTATTATTATGTTTATAAAGAAGAAAGGACAAATATTTTTCAGATTTCCTGAAAGTCTTACTTTATCCAGTCTTTTGACTTTGGTTGATTGGATCAAAGGAAAAGTCATAGAAAGAAACAAAAATTTGGAAGCATCTGCTAACATGGATTAGCTCAAAGCACAGACAATACAGATGAGGCAGACACTTCTACAAGCAAGCTCTCCTACAAGGAGCTGTAGACATGTCATATTTGTCAGAGCTATTTTTCATTTATTTTTACTACTGGGAGGAAATTGCCATTGTTACAAAACTTGACTCAATCCTTACCTCTTAAATTTAACTGTCTTTTGTTGAGTCCTTACTCCTGTCTCCCCCCAGTTTCATGCTTTGGATGTCTGTGATGCCCAGTACCATGCATGAGCTTCTGCCTAGTTTCAGACTTGTTCTCCCTGTCCTGATTCCAAGGGCTTCCTCCTTGATTTTACCTTTTCTCCAAATGTAGATCTCCTAAATTTCCTCAGTCAAAACAACCTAGAGATGTATGTCTTTGTTTTAGACCTACAAGCTAGGTTCTCTGATAGGAAGGAGTTTGTCTTTTGGTACATAGAAGGAGCCAGATAAAAAGGTGAGGGCTTTCAAACCTCACAGAGCAACATCTCTCAGATAACTTTTCTCAGGGATACTACTTCCCCCCTCTCCCTTCCTGTAGCAGCTGCCCTAATGAAGTCACAGCTAGGATAGTTTTCTTCTCCCAAGATGTAAAAGAAGCCTCAGTCTCTGATTAGTGGTCTCCATCTCTCAACTGTGTCCAGACTGCTTTTCTTAAGAAGATACTACCACTTATCTAAAAAAAAAAAAAAACCACTGATCTACAGATTTGTAGACAATATGTTTCCAAAATTGTTAAATTACGCCTATAAAAAGTTATCAGCTTTCTGGGTTTTCAGAAGCTATTTTTCTCTTGCTAAATCTATAGCCTTAACCAACAGTTTTAAAGGATCAAAATTCTAAATTCCTAAATTTGGTTTACTTAAGTCCCTATTTGTTGGCTACACTCAAAACAAACCCACTGCTAATATTGCTAATGGTTAAGTGGGAAACTTTAAAATCTCTCGAGTACGCCTATGTAATTAACAAACACCCTTAAGCGGATTGATTCCAGTCTGTTAAAAAGAGGTCCTTGTTGGAGCAATTGAGACATTATACTCGAAGCCCTCACTGAGGACGTGAGCGCGCGCGCACATACTCACGATAAGGGAACCTGTTTTAAGGAGAGAGGAAGCTTGTACTTTGATTCCCCCCTCAGCGACGTGGAGGAACCCAAGGGGATCAGTGGCACCTCTGCGCCCCGGGCCGTCCTGAGGGATGCCATGCTTACTAATTCAGCCCCGGGAAGGAGAGCTTCCAAGGGGCTCCAGAGGTAGTGCCCCTGTCTGACCTTCAGAGGGCTGGCCCCGGTTTCCTCTTAAAAGCAGGGGCTTACCTGCACTCAGAAGTCTCGGGTCTCGTGGTGAGGTTGGGGTTCCGCAAAGTGAAGAGTTCAAGTCAGTGGGTTTGAGGACACACCGCGGAGGGTTTATGACCCGAGCTGCAAACGTGATAAGAGTTTTATAAACAAAGAGAGGGAAAAACTCAGGCTTGTTTACTTCCCTTTTCAAGAACAGCGGTCCGGTGTTTTCTGAGAGCTAAGACCCCGCGTACTCTTCTTTTTGAAACGGCTCAAGGAGCGGAGGCTCAGGGGCATGGGGGTGAAACGTCCTTTTCCTCCCTTGAAAATCCCACGATCTGCCAGCTCCTTTATAGCTACTCATTTTGCATAGTGCATTTATGTTTGCAAGGCACTTTACAGATATTCTCTCATTTGAGCCTCACAATAATGCTGGAAGGTAGCTGTTATTATTAACCTCATTTTCCCGAAGAGGAAACTGGGACAGAGAGAGGTTACATGGCTTTCCATGATCACACAGCTACTGATGAGTGTCTGAGGACCAGATCTGAGTTCAAATCTTCCAAACTCCAAGCTCAGTTTTTGATCCGCTGTTCCACCAGCTGCATTTTGGTGAGCATATGGAGAGGACATGGAAGGAACAGGTTTGGTTGTAGTTGCAGCAGCAAGAGGAGCTGAGATTGATTCAGCTTGAACACTAAAAGCCCTTCAACGTTCTGTGACAGCCCAGCTGCCTTGTGGAACTTCCTGTTATGTAACACTCTCCAGCTTGAGAGATTTTGAATAGGTGTTTACCCAAATTGTGGGACCTTCCTCTTCACACCCTTCCTGGCAGAGACCTTAACTTTTTTTTGAAAGTACAGCTCAAGTCCTGTCTTCTAGCTGGGACGCTTCCTAATGTCCCTTCCTGTTAATGCTCCCACTCTTTTTCTGTCAGTATCTTTTGGGGTGGGGCGGTCTTTTTCTTTTTTGCCTCGGTCTCCCCATGTTTGTCACTCTCTTACTTTGCATATATTTTGTATTTACTTACTTATTTATGTATTGTGGCCTCCCAATCCCTTGAGGACAGGGAATCTTTCTTCCTTTTTTCATTCCTCCTTTCCTCTTTCTTCCTCTTCCTATTTATTTCTTCATTCTTTCCTATCTTTCTCTTCTTTTTTGTCTTTTTTCTTCCTTCCTCTCTTCCTCCCTTCCTCTCTCTCTTTTTTCTTTCTTCCTTCCTTCCTTCCTTTCTCTCCTTGTTCCTTTCCTTTCCTTCCTTCCTTCCTTTCCTTTCCTTCCTTCCTTCTCTTCTCTTCTTTTTTGTCTTTTTTCTTCCTTCCTCTCTTCCTCCCTTCCTCTCTCTCTTCTTCCTTTCTTTCTTTCTCTCTCTCTCTCTCTCTCTTTCTTTCTTTTTTCTTTCTTTCTTCCTTTCTTTCTGTTCCTTTTTTCCTCATTCTATCCCCAGCTCCTAGATCAATGCCCTACATGCACTGGGTTGCTTAATATATATTTGTTATGGGGGTAGCTGGGTGGCTTAGGAGACTGAAAACCAGGCCTGAAGATAGGAAGGCCTGGGTTCAAATCTAACCTCAGACACTTCTTAGTTCTATGACCCTGGGCAAGTCACTTAAATCCCCTTGCCTAACCCCTGTGACTCTTCTGTCTTGGAACCAAGAAACATCATTGATTCTAAGACAGAAGGTAAGGGTTTAAAAATAAATAAATATTTTTTGCAGTGAATTGAATTGTGTGAGGGTGAATGACAACAAGCTTCTTCCTGGATGGAATATGAGGACTTGATATTGAGCAGGTCAAATAAGAGGTAGGCAACTTTCCTGGGGGTGTTTAAGTGCCATTTTACAGTTGCCCAAAACTATCATGGAAGGGGCAGCTAGGTGGCTCACTGGATAGAGCATCAGTCTTGAAATTGAAAGGACTTGGGTTCAAATATGACCTCAGACACTTCCTAGGTGTGTGACTGGTTGGGCAAGTCACTTAACCTTGTTTGTCTTAAATGCATTTTGATAATTTGTATGGAAAAGTTGGTCACAACCATCCAACCTAGGGGTACTTCAGACTCAATAGTGTCATTATAGTTATCTCTATTGGTCTCGTATTTATTCTCTTTATATACTTATTATTCCCCCATTAGAATGTAAACTCCTGGAAAATCCATATTGTTTCATTCTTTGTATTTGTATCCCCAGTATCTAGAATAGTTTTTAGCACATAGTAAGTTCTTAATAAACGTTTATTATTTGTTCTGTATTCTACTCTACCCCCCTTCATTAGACTGTAAACTCCTTGAGGGAAAGGGTATCTCACCTAAATTTTTTATCCCCTCCACCATCCGTCACAATCCCCTGCACATAGGTGACATGATACAGCTTTGGAGTATGGCATTGTAACACCGAGAAGCATCTAGGGTGGTAGAAAGAGGGCCGGACTTGAAGTCAAGGGAAACCTGGGTTTATAACCTGCTCTTTCTTAGCCTGGAATATCAGCTGAATGTCCTTGATCAGAGCTGCAGCTCTAATACCAGTCCTCTTAGTTTGGGTTTGATTTGGGGATGAAAGAGGCACTTATGAGTAATTGAATATTTACAAAAGGATATTTACTTTGTCCTAACACAGCAAGCACAAGCAACAAGAACTCGGGACACTTAGATTATCTAGACATCCATATGGAAACAAATCTTGTTAGTAAGTCATCAGGGTATCAAGCCTAAGAGGCCTAAAATCCTTGTATCTGGGAGTCTTGATGCACTTGATGACCAGGAAACTCAGTCAAGGAAGTGGGGTCAATCAGGTCCCAGGGACAGCTTTGTTTTCTTTTAGGTTAAGCCTCCCCATGTAGTGAGAGGGAGAAAAGAAGCCACATCAGGGAGTCACTGGTCCTATCACACCTTAGGTGAGCCACATGGCATCCCTGAGCCTCAGTTTCCTCATCCAGAAAAAGAGAATGATTCATACTTTCCTTGCCTCATAGAGTCGTGGTGAGGAATATGCTTTCTGTTAAGTTCTATAAAAATGGGAGCTAGTACCATTTGGGAAATGGCTGACCAAGTTGTAGTATATGACTGTGATGGAATACTATTGTGTCTTGAGAAATTACAAGCAAGATGATAAAAAAGAAACCTGGAAAGACTTATATGAATTTATATAAAGTGAAGCAAGCAGAACCAAGACAATCTTGTACATAATAACAACAATAGTGTATGATGATCTACTGTAAATGACTTTACTAATATTAACAAGGCAAGGATCAGACCCAGGACAACCAAAGGGAATCATTATGAGAAAAGGATACCCATATTCCTGCAAGGAACAGAGTCCAAATACAGACTGAAGGATATTATTCTTCACTTTACTTCCTCCATGAATTTTTCTCTAGTGTAAGCAATTTGTTTCACAGCATGAAAAATCTGAAAATATTACCTACCTTCTTGGTGAATCATTTTGCAGCAGCCAAGATCATCAACAGAGAATCCTAAATGTCAATGTTGCTCATCTGTTTCAAAAAGAGTGTTGCTTGTAAACAGTCCAAAAAATGCCAATCCAGGGGATAGATCAATAAAGTCAGTCCAATAGCCTTCAGTATGCAATAGTACTAGCTATTAAAATACTAGTTAGTATTTATCTAATACCTTAAGGTTTAAAAATGAACCTCAGAACAACCTTGTAAGATAGGTGCTGTTATCTTCATTTTACAGATGAGGAAATTGAGGCAAACAGCTGTCACACAGCTGACTCTGTATATGTGTTAGTCTCTGTCTGAGTCAGGAATCAAATTCAAGTTTTCCTGACTCCAAGTCCCATATTCTATCTTAGACTGGACCACCTAGCTACTGTTGGAAGCTTGGCATCATGGAGTGAAAAAAAGCAGAAGGTAAAATCAAAATACTAAGAGATTCTAACATTTATTAGCTAGTTACTTTGAGCAAGTCATTTCCTGTGCAAGTCCTCAGTTTCCATATATGTAAAATCAAGAAACTGATACTCCTAGAACTGTTTGTAAAGTGTTACTTAAAGGCAAACAATTATTGATCTTTTATGGTATTGTTTTCTTATGTGCAAATTTATTTTTCATATACTGAATTAATTCCTGTGTTAGGGCCCCAAATTAGAAAGGCTCCAATCAATTTCTGTTTATTAGAGAGGGTTACTGTGTATTTCTGTGTCTGGGTTCTGGGTCAGAAACTCTCCTTTTTAAATTTTCTTTGTCCTTAGGAATCCCAATAAATATATTCCTTTTTAACAAAATTTGGTTAAGAAATGAAAGGGACAAGGGTTTTTTTCCTGTGTGTGTGTCCTCTATCACATGGGGATGGAGAGATAGTTTAATGGACTACCTCATAATTAGCTATTTACTAGTTAGAGATGTCTTAGGATGTTCAAGGGAGGGGCTGAATAATAGGTTCCTAAAACTCTTATTTATAGATCTTCCATGAGATCCAGTTGGGTTTCTGATCATTGAGAGGGACAATGATCCATCACTTTATTGGTTATAATGCTAGCCTAATCAATAAAATGATATTTCTACCTAAAATCAATCTCTCAAAATAATTTTAATTGTATTTAATTGTAATTTGTAATTGTAACATTTATTATGATTAATCATCCTTTTTAAGAGCTACAGCCATTATACCTATAAGAGAAGCACCAAATCAGAATGTAGGAGACATTTTTTTTTTACATGGCTAATGTCAAAAAATAGTAGTTTATTTTCACTGACTATCCAAGTTTGTAATAGGATTTCTTTTTCTTGTTTTCTCAATATGGAAGTTGGAGTGAAAAGATGAAAAAAAAAATGGATCCTGGCTGATTTAAATAAATAATATATGTCTGTGTGTATATTTGCGTATATGAGTATACTGTGTACATATATGTATATATATACATATATATGTGTATGAACACATGCATACTTGGTAACTCTGATCAGTATGATGACCAATCACAATTACTGAGGACATATGATGAAAGATGCTGCCTACCTCCTGACTGTGAATTTCAAAACTATTCCACCCTAACCAGACCATTCTTTAGAAGATCAGATTTAGCTATTTCCTGATCAATAACAATAGAGATACTTGGAATAACAGAATCAGGTCTTGGAAACTACATTTCTCCTCCTTTCTTAGTTTAACAAGATTAGGAAGGTCTGCATTAAACTCAAGATTTAATTATCTGAGGAGATGGCCTTCAACAGACATGTGCAAAAAAAGGACAGACCTCTGGGCAGTCCTAAGTCAAGCTTGAGCCACCATTGGCACATGTGAGATGCAGGAAGTGAGGTAGAGAACAGCCTCTGGAGTTCTCGGGACTTCCTGGGAGGAGGGCTAGAGTCAGTGCAATCCTGGAGCTTGAGGTTGGAGGAGCCCCGCAGACTGCTTTCCTTCAGATTGGTCACATGAGTGATAAGGACTGATCCCTTTCCCTGCCTTGGCTAATAATGCCCATGTTGGCTCAGCCTGAGCCAGAGTGGTTCTGAGTTAAACTCCTTTCCTTCTCTACCTCTTTCCTTCTCTCCCTCTTTCCTTCTCTCCTTCCCTCTCTCTCTCTCTCCCTCTAATATTTTCTTCCTCCTGTTGTAATTAAATCACCATAAAATTTGGCAGCTGACTTGGGTATTTTATTATTTGGAATTTCTCTTGGTGACCATTTAAATTTAGATTTTTTTCAATCTCAACCCTAATATTCACCCTTTACATGACACAAAAATGAAAGCTACCAATTTCATATTTGTATCAGTGACTGAATCTTTAGGGTTAATTTTTCCCCTACTTTTATAAAAGCTTTATATAAATATTGGAATTAGTTATTCTTTAAGTATTTGGTAGAATTCACTAATAAATCTATCTGATCTTCCCCTATGAGAATTTATATATTGTATGTTCAATTTCTGTTTCTGAAATGAGATTATTATTCTCTATTCTGTTCATCTGGTTAATTTACATTTTTATAAGTGTTCATCAATTTTCATCTAAGTTATCAATTTTGTTGGCATATAGTTGGAATGAATAATTTCTGATAATTTACTTTATCTTCATCTGCTGTGAATTATCCTTTCTTGTTTTCAATGCTGGCATTTTGGTTTTCCTCCCTTATTTTAATATTATTTTAGCTAAATGTATTTACTAGTGTTTTTCTTAAACACTAGTTTTACTTGCCAATTTGATGAACTTTTGTTTAAATTTTGTTCATCTAAGGTGATTTTGATGTTTATTTGGAGTTTATTTTTTTAATTTTATTTGTTTAATTAATTTATTTATGTAATACTTTTCTTGGCTTTGTTTTGGTTGCACATCTAAATCATTGCTCAGCTGCTTTTTATGTTGATGAAACCATTTAGAGATATAAAACTAACACAAAGAACTGTTTTTTCTGCATCCAATAAATTCTGGCATATTGTTTCTTCATTGTCATTGTCTTCAATTAAGTCATCTATCATGTCTATGATTTATTCTTGGGTTCATCAGTTCTTTTATGCTTAAATTATTGTCTCTATTTGATAGTCTTTTCAAAGACCCCTTATTGAATGTTTTATTGTGCTATAGTCAGTATGCTATATTTAATATTTCTATATTGCTGCATTTGTTTATGAGATTTATGGCATATATTAGGAGATATGTGCAATTTTTGTGAAAGTGCCATATAGCTAAGAACATGTAGATTCCTTCCTATTCCCATTCAGTAATCATTGAGATTAATATCTAACTTTTTAAAAATTCTATTCAAGCTTTTCATTTCTTTATCTTATTTCTAGCTTTATCTAAGTCCAAAATGGGGTATATTAAGGTCTCCAAGATTATAATTTCACTCTTTTAATTTAATTAACATTTCCTATAAATAACTAGATCTTTAGGTCTCATCATAAACTCCAGGAGCTCCCTATTACTTCCAAGATCAAATATAAAATCCTTTGTTTGCTGTTTAAAGGCCTCCGTTATCTGGCCTTTCCCACCTTTTTTAGTCTTCTTACAACTTGCTTCCTTTCATGTACTCTACAATTCAGTGACTCTGGCCTCCTTGCTAATCTTTGGAGAAAATACTCTATCTCTTGACTCTGGGCATTTTATCTGGTCATCTCTCTTACTTGGAATTGTCTCCTTTCTCATCTCTGCTTCCTGGATTTCCTGGCTTCCTTTACATCCCAGCCAAAATCCCACCTTCTACCAGAGGTCTTTCCCAATTCTTAATTCTTGTTTTCCTTCTGAGATTATCTCCAATTTGTCCTTTATTTATCATGTTTGTACATATTTGCTTGCATGTTACCCCCCCCCCCCATGAGATTGTGATTCCTCGAGAGCAAAAACTGTCTTTTGCCTTTCTTCATATGCCCTGCACAGTGCCTGGCACAAAGATGGTGCCAAATAAATGCTTGTTGATTTATGTTCTGCTGAAAGTTTGCTGCAGACATTGATTAACATGTTGGGGTTGTTCCTTGCTTTCTCCTGACATTGGAAGGTCAATAGTGGAGGACTCTGGCTCTCCACCTGTCATCCTTTGGTCTTACAATGTGACCAGACCGTTTTCTCTTCCCCTCTTTGGATTCTTTTTTCTTAAACCCTCACCTTCTGGCTTAGAATCAATACTGTTTATTGGTTCCAAAGCAGAAGAGTGGTAAGGGCTAGGCAATGGGGGTTAAGTGACTTGCCCAGGGTCACACAGCTAGAAAGTGTCTGAGGCCAGATTTGAATCCCAGACCTCCCATCTCTAAGTCTGGCTTTCAATCCCATAAGATTCTTTGACAAAGTCTTTTACTCCTAGCCTTCTCCAGCAATGCTCCATCTTTCTTTGTATAGCCTGCTGCCAACCACTAGGAGCTTCTCCATTGTCTTTGTGTGACATTCATCTGTTTGTTTTTTCAAGGAAAATAACATGTTTCAGCTGTCCCTCGGAGTAATTAACTATTTAAGCTGAAGAGGAGCTTAGAGATGGTCTCATGATCCCTCCCACTCATTTTACCAAAAATGAGTCAAGAGACCATAAAATACAAGCACCTGCCCTAAGCTAATGAACATCTGGGTCTCTCTGGAACCTCAGTGTTGGCAAAGCACTTCACTCCCTTGGGAAGTAAGTTCCATTATTCTCCCCATTTTACAGAGGAAGAAACCAAGGCTGAGAAAGTTTAAATGAATTGCCTAGGGTCTCTTGTATAGTAAGAAAGTCTAGGGTGGGATTTTAATTCCCAGTTTGTGGCTCTATTTGTGATGCCACCCCAACACTTCATAATTAGAGGAAAAGCTGGGATACCAACTCAGGTCTTTTGACCACAGGCCTCATACCCTTTCCACACTAAAGAGCTGTCTATTCACAAAAAAAAATATGGCATTTGGAGTGATGGCCGGCCTCTCAAGCAGGACAGAAATGCTACTCTTCACCCGGATCCCCAGAGACAGAACAGTCCATTTTCTGAAAAGAATGCTGGATTTGGAATCAGAGGGCCTGGCTTTTCACTGCCTCTCTGGCCCTGGTAAAGTCATTCTTCCTCTGGCTCTCACTTGATGACGTCACATCCCTTTTGGTTCTAAATCCTATCATTTTGGAGAGAAATGATTCTTTTCTAGAGGCAAAATGAACTAAATCACATCCTCCTGGGTTCATGTAATTCAAGTTTTAAGAGATATATATGCACAGGATAGCTATGTGGCTCCGTGGTTGAGAGCCAGGCTCAGAAATGGGAGGTCCTGGGTTCAAATCTAAGCTCAGACACTTCCTTGCTGAAAGATCCTGGGCAAGTCACTTTACCCCCATTTCCTAGCCCTTACCCCTTTCCCTTTTCTGCCTAGGAATCAATGCAGTGTTGATTCTAAGACAGAAGGAAAAGGTTTAGAAGAGAGGAAGAGAGAGATCTACAAACCATCTAGTCTAACTCCTTCATTGAACAAATGAGGAAAATGATTCAAAGAGCCTAATTGACTTGCCTGGTATGACACAGCTTTGATGTGTCAAAGACAAGACTGGAATCCACTCCTTCCTAATTCCAAATCTGGCATTAGAACCACTAAACTAAAACTTCTCCCCAGCTCCTTATTCTACAGATATGCTATTATATAGCTCATTATTATCCCTTCTGAACATCAGTTTAATTCTTCTCCAGCAGTAATAATGATTGAGAGTCAAAATATCTGACCCAAAGTGCATTGTATTTAGTAGATATTGAGGAAATGCTCAAAGGAAACAATCGGAAGTTGTCCGACAGCGGCAATAGCAGGACTGTCTTGGGCTCAGTAGTCATGATCTCCCAATAGTTGGTCCTTCTTCTTCTGAGGCAAACTCTTCAGCCAGAACTCCATCTTTTCTGCCTTCAGGTTCCTTCCCACAGCCAGCTCCAGGCCCAGCTGCAAGTACTCTTCATTCTCGTTGTAGGCTGGCCAGTAGAGCAGGTCTGCGCCATTTGGGTCCCTAGAGACAAGAAGCCACAGAGGGTCAGGAAGAAAAGACATCCTTCCGGGAATGGGCAGGCTGAGACTTTGGGAAGGAGTCAGCCACAAGTGGTGGCCACCACCCAGGTAAGAGCTGGTGTGGAAAGGAAACAAGACTGACAGTTTGTGGGGGAAGGGGCCAACTGGGAGTGGCAGTTGGGTCTTGTGACTAGCACTTCCTTCCTGCCGGGAGTGGCAGTAGGGTCTTGTGACTAGCACTTCCTTCCTGCCCTGTGGGACTGGCTTCCAGGTGTTGGAGGAGAGAGGAACGTGGTCAGCCCAGTCTGGAGTGGCATGCTCTTCTTGGTTCAGCCGGAAGACACAGGTTTCTGAAGGTCGAATCTGTTCTTGTTTGCTTTCTGTCTACTGCTAGATTCTGAAGTATACAAAACTGGACTGATATAGAGGAGACGGAAGTGGGAAAACCCTCCGCCAGCCTCTAGGGCCTGGCCCTATACTCTGAAGCTAAGGAAAAACTCCAATTCCAACTGGATTATTAAACTTTATATTATTTGAATTCGCAGTCAGATAAGTGGACTATCTTTCCTGATCATTGAGGGAGCTGAAAATCAGTTCAGTCATCAAGGCAAATAAAAGACCTTGTCGGACCCCTGCTGTTTCCTCTCAGCAGGGGGCATCTCCCTCCCTTGCCTCACCAAGCAATATTCCCTCTCTCCTCCATACCCCATACAAACCTCCCTTTATCCCCCGTTTTTCCAATCCTATTTCCTTTCCCAATAAATATTACACTGGCCACCTACACCTAAGCAGCCCTGCGTAATCTTTCAGATGGTGCATGGTGGGGAGAAGGCCAGAGAGATGATAGGATTCATAGTGCGACGTAACAGAGCCAGGATTTGAATTTGGGTCATCTGAGGCCAAGCCCAGTATCCCTGCTGCTAGACCTTATGCTGCTGCTTCTCAGGGAGGAAGAAAGGTCCCCAGAGCCCGGAGGCGATGGCGTGAGCTGAGCTGGGTTTCTCCCAAAGTGGCTACATGCTCTTTTTGGGAATTTGAGGAAAGGGCTGTGTTTGTTCACCAGACCTTGCCCAAACAGTCAAAGGTAATTTTGTTTCCTCTGAACCAACATAAATAAATCATAAAATTTCCTTGCTAGGGGAAACCCCTGGGTAACAGGAAGGCAAATGGTCCCTTCCAGGGAACGTTCCTAGAGACATCTGTGGAGGGGGGGATTCTCACCCATTTCGGGCAAAGTTTGCCCAGTAGGCCATTATCTTCTGGCTGAATAGTTTTTCCTCTGGTGTTGCTCTACCTAAAACTAAGAGCAGGAAGGAAATAGTCAACATTAGGCGTAAAAGTTTCCCTCATCTTGTCTCCCTTTTCCACTTCCCCAGATGCTGCTGCTGAGGCTGCCAAAGCCAAGTTCCCAAGATGCCGTTCTCTGCACGTTGCTGCAATACTGGAAAACCTTGGAGGGCTTCGGTTGGCCTCAGGACCCAGCCTGTGTGACTCTACAACCAAGTCTCACCCCAAAGAGCCACAAGGGTTCCCCTGTTCTTCAGGCAAAGGCAGGAACTCTCCTTGTTTGGAACTTTCAGAGCTTTCGGGCTTCACCCTCACATTCTGTTGTTATGTCCATGTGTGCCCCTCTACAAGTGACCGAGGGCTTGTCTAAGCTACAGCAGCATAGCCCAAGTTCTGGTAGCTATACAGTCTTTGCCTATGGGCCCAGGCCCAGACAATGCCCGTCATTTAAGATCCCTGCACTGGATGGTACAGACACGCATCACCAGCAGCTGAGCCATAAAGTAATGAATTCATTGCCACCGCAAGTCATGAAACAGACAAATGTACAAACTGGTCTTCTGTGGGGCCAGGACAATGGCAGGGAGATGGAGATAGAAGCAGGAGGTTTCCAAGAGCACAAATTTGGGACCGTGTAGCAACATGCACTCCAAAGACTGCCAAATGTGAGATTTCTGCCCAATGATCAACAAGTAGATGCATCAGTGGAGAAAGAAACGGCCAACCACTCTCTCAGCCAGTCTCTTTGCCAAGAAGACCCCAAATGGAGTCACAAAGAGTTAGACAAAGCTGAAACAACTCCACAATCACAAAAACATTAATTCCAAAGACTGCTAAGTGGGAGAAAGAATTTTGTCCAATGACCAACAAGTATATGCACTATTGGAGAAAAAGGGAAGTGAAGGGAAGGGAAAGGGAAGGGAAGGGGAAGGGAAGGGGAAGGGAAGGGGAAGGGGAAGGGAAGGGAAGGGAAGGGAAGGGAAGGGAAGGGAAGGGAAGGGAAGGGAAGGGAAGGGAAGGGAAGGGAAGGGAAGGGAAGGGAAGGGAAGGGAAGGGAAGGGAAGGGAAGGGAAGGGAAGGGAAGGGAAGGGAAGGGAAGGGAAGGGAAGGGAAGGGAAGGGAAGGGAAGGGAAGGGAAGGGGAAGGGGAAGGGGAAGGGGAGGGAAGGGGAAGGGGAAGGGGAAGGGGAAGGGGAGGGAAGGGAAGGGAAGGGAAGGGAAGGGAAGGGGAAGGGAAGGGAAGGGAAGGGAAGGGGAAGGGAAGGGAAGGGAAGGGAAGGGGAAGGGAAGGGAAGGGGAAGGGAAGGGAAGGGAAGGGAAGGGAAGGGAAGGGGGAGGGGGAGGGGGAGGGGAATGGAAGGGAAGGGAAGGGGAAGGGAAGGGAAGGGGAAGGGAAGGGGAAGGGGGAGGGGGAGGGGAAGGGAAGGGAAGGGAAGGGAAGGGAAGGGAAGGGAAGGGAAGGGAAGGGAAGGGAAGGGAAGGGAAGGGAAGGGAAGGGAAGGGGAAGAGAAGGGGAAGAGAAGGGGAAGGGAAGGGAAGGGGAAGGGAAGGGAAGCGGAAGGGAAGCGGAAGGGAAAGGGAAGGGAAGGGAAGGGAAGGGGAAGGGAAGGGAAGGGGAAGAGAAGGGGAAGAGAAGGGGAAGGGAAGGGGAAGGGAAGGGAAGGGGAAGGGAAGGGAAAGGGAAGGGAAGGGGAAGGGAAGGGAAAGGGAAGGGAAGGGAAGGGAAGGGAAGGGGAAGGGAAGGGAAGGGGAAGGAAAGGGAAGGGGGAGGGGAAGGGAAGGGGAAGGGAAGGGGAAGGGGAAGGGGAAGGGGGAAGGAGGAAGGGAAGGGGAAGGGGAAAGGGAAGGGGAAGGGGAAGGGGAAGGGAAGGGAGGAAGGCTTCCAGCACATTGGGTAGATTCTCTATGGAGAACTTGTAGAAGCACAAACACAAGAATCATGCAGGATGAGATGGTGTGATAGGTCAGGGTCTATACCAGAAGAAAGAATGGGGGCATTAGTAAGGGTTCACTGACGTATGTGCTTGTGCCTCATCTTCCCTTCTGGGTAATAAACTCCAGGATCAGAGTGGGTGACTATTTTATCTTTGGGTTTACATTTACTAGCCGTGAGACCCTGGCAAGTGGCTTGTTCTGTGTGCCGAGGTTTCCTAAACTATAAAATGAGGATAGCAGCGCCCGTCTCACTGGGTTGCTGTGAGGATCGGGTGAGCTAACACGCCCAAGGTAAAGCCATTCCCAGGTCTGTCTGCACCATTGAACCATCAGCTGTCAGCAGTATTATTAGCTGTGGGACTTAGCCGTGTCCCAGTTTCCTTCCCTCCAAAGTGGGTGTGATCGTACACACGGACCCCTCCCAGGGCAGCGGTGAGGGTCCAAGGAGTAGCTCTCTGTGAAGGTGCTTGGTGGAGAGGTCAGACTTTGGCATTCGCTTGGATGACTGACAGGGAGGATGGTCGCCCCAGACATTCCCTGCCTCTCAGCCCCCGCCCCACGCTGCAGCTTCCCCCTCCCTCCGAGCTCCACCACTTACGGGGTCCTCCAAAGACAAAACGCAGCTCATCGCCATGGTCTGCTTTCACAAAGTCTGGTTTGATGCCCTTAAACATGCTTGGTCGGTGCTGAAATTCATAAAAGTAGACTGGAGAGCTGGAATCTAGGGAAGGATGAGAAACGCCCGCTGTGACTGACACGTGGAACACAGGGCCGGGGCATAGCCATCGGCCCCTGACCGATTCCCTCCTTTGGGGTAGAGGACAATGGGAACCGGGCACTAACGGGCAAGCTCTCCAAGGAGGCAGGGAGGCTGGGGCTTGGAGCTAGGGAGCTCAGGCGACTGAGAGTCAGGCTTGGAGAATTAGAGGCCCTCGGTTCAAATCTGGCCTCAGACACTTCCCAGCTGTGTGACCCTGGACAAGTCCCTTAGCCCCTATTGCCTAGCCCTCGCCGCTCTTCTGCCTTGGAGCCGATACCTAGGACTGATTCTAAGACAGAAGGTGAGGGTTTAAAAAACAACCAAAAAAGAAGTCCTAGGGTAGACTCATAGCCCTGATTATAGGGACTTGGGGGAATCCTTTTACTCCCTGAGGCTGATTTTTCACTTAGAAAATGGAAAAAATTGTTATCCAGAAGGCTAATGCATATAAAATAATTAGTAACCACATAGGCTTTAGAAACGTGGATAACTATTACTAGTTTTTGTAGGGAGTCTCCACTAAGCCCCACATGAAAGGGGATGGGAAGAATGGGGAGGCAGAAGGAGGAAGGTGGTTGAGGTGAGCCTGCTAAAGCCAAAGGCAGAAAACTCCTGGGGGGGGGGGCGGTAGAGGGATACACATGGCCCCCAGAGATCTTCTGTCCCCTTTCCTATAAAGGCTCGAAGCCATACTCACTCTGATGGTGTTGGGCCACTCGGAGGGCAGGACTAACAAAGACTAAGTCCCCCATCATCTCCTGGAATTGCGCTCGGAGTTCTTTGGGATCCTCAGTATTTCCTAAATACCTTTCCATCATTTCGTGTACAATTTCAGGAGAAATATTCTATATGAGACCCAGGAAGAGACCAAGTAAGAGAGAAAAGATTTTACCTGGGGGTGATTGTTTGGGGAATCGATGTCTATTGATTTTAAGGCTGAGCTGCCGCTCATGAGTCCTGGGTCCCATCAGATCCTCGTACCACCTCCCCAGGGCCTATTCTTCTGGGGTTAAATTCTCCTAGAAGATATCAGGCACCCACTTGTTGGGCATGATGTAGAAGTTACTCAGGCCTCAGGGAAGGGATAGCACTAGCTTGAGAAGTGCAGGAAGAGTACACTAAGCCATCAGGAGACGGGAAGAATCGAGTCTGAATCTAGTCTCAATCCCTAGAGCAGTGTGTGATCCTGAGCAGGTCACTTAATCCTTTTTCCCCTCATTTTCTTCCTCTGTAAAATGGGGACCATCATCGCCTCTACTTCCCAGAAAAGTTGAAAAAGTCAAATGAAATAAAGGAATAAATCACTTGGCAAACTTTATAGTAGTATATAAATGCCAGTTATTTTTATCATTATTATAGTAGGTGATCTCTAAGGGTTCCATCCAACTCTATGATACTATGAGTCTAAGACCATGAAAGAAGAAAGTAAGTTTACCTTCACAGCTATCTTACCATGAGTGGGCTTAGAAGTATTTCTCTGATGCTTTCTCTACTCATCTCTTCTTTGAACTTAGAGATACCCAAGGCCTTTGGAGGAAGAAAAGATGCACCATGAGTACGCTTCAAGAACTTTATACATTTTTAAACTAATTGGATCCAAGGATTCATTTTGCTCTTTAAGGAGGCTCCATCACCATTGGTTTGGTTAATCACTCTCAAATAATGCCCAGCACACACTGAATAACATGGGGCCTAAATGCAATATCCAGCATACACTGGACAATGCTCGGGACATACCCAACAAGACTTGGGGTTTATGGCATAATGCCCAACACACACTTGACAACTCAAATACTTGAAGAGCTCCTTAATATTAGAAAGGAAACACACAGCCTCCTCTTCATCTGACCCATATGAGTCCAACTTTGCCCACATGGGCATGAGAAGCAGACCAAGCATGAATCCTTCAAACAATTAAATGATATATAGTTATCTCAGCATTAATAGTATATCTAGTATCCCTATAGACCCAATGGCCTTCACTTCTTTTTTTTTTTTAAGAACAAAGTCAAATGAAATAAATGGTTTGGGATTTTTTTTTTTGGTGGGGTGGGGTTGAATTTTTTTTGGCTTTCACTTCTTTATTTTATTTTATTTTATTTTTTAAAACCCTTACCTTCTGTCTTGGAGTCAATACTGTGTATTAACTAGGCAATGGGGGTCAAGTGACTTGCCCAGGGTCACACAGGTGAGAAGTGTCTGAGGCCAGATTTGAACCTAGGACCACCCATCTCTAGACCTGGTTCTCAATCCACTGAGCTACCCAGCTGCCCCTTGGCTTCCACTTCTAAAGAATGACACTCCCTTAGGAAAGAGATCTGGCCTAGAATTTGGGAGACCTGAGCTACATTGACTTGCTGTGGGAATATAGGTTCTTTTCCCTGAGCCTCAGTTCTCTCATTGACAAAAATGGGGGTGATTGTCTTTGAGGTCTCTACTTCATCGAGGATACTTTGAGGATGATTGTTTTATAAAATATAGAGTGCTGCATCAATGTAAATGGGTATGACAGTGCCTGGTGCCTTTAAGAGAAAGGAAACTTGTAGAGAATATTTTAACCAAAGGACAACTAGAACTGTCTTGAGCCTCTCTGAGGATATCTGTAGGTAAAATCCATTTCTTGGAAAAAATAGCCAGGGTTTGAAGTCACTTCTGACTCTTCCAAGAAAGCCTGAAACAGGGTGCATTTGCTGAAGGCATAGAAGGTGGACATATCTAATTTGCAAATGACATAAAGCCAGGCAGATTATGGATGACAAAGTCTAGATGTCAAAATATCCAACAGCTCAGAGCAATAGGCCAAATTTAATAAGGCTAAATTTCATGGGGACAAATACAAAGTCAGGCACTTGGACTCAGGAAAAATTTATTTAAGAAGTACAAGTTGAGGGAGGCATGGTTAGATAGCATTTTGATTGGTGGACCACAGCTCATTAGAAGTCCATAATGCAACCAGGCACAAAATAAATGTAATGTGATCTTGAGTTGCACTAAGAGAGTCAGAACTTTCAGAAACAAGGAGGGGATAACTCCTTTGAACTCTGCTTTGGTCATACCATACCTAGAGCACTCTGTTCAGTTCTGAGAACTACATTTTAGGAAGAAAATACAAGTTGGACAACATCAAGAGGAGAGTCACTAAAATGGTACCATGTGGGATCAGTTGAAGGGATGGAGGATATTCAGCCTGGAGAAGAAAACTTGGCAGGGTATGGAAGGGTAAACAAAGACAGAGATGGCAACTAAGTACTTTCTGAGATGTCATGTGTCAGAGGGAATTTGAAAAAAGAAATTTGTTCTATTTGGTTGGAAGATAGAATGAAGAACAATGAATAGATGTTAAAAGAGGCAAATTTAGACTTGATGGAATGAACAGTTATTGGTGCTTAAAAGTAGAATGGACCATCTCAAGAGGTACAAGTTCCCTCTCCTTGGAAGTCTTTAAATATAGTCTAGACACCCACTTATGAGGTTTGTTATTGAAATTTAGCTCTAGGTTGGACTCCATAGCTATCATAGGTCCTGTCCAACTCTGAAATTCTGTGACTCAAATGCAAAAATGCCAAAATCACAGAGTTGGGCTTAACTAATCCTGTCATCCCATTCCACAAATGCAGGAGAATTATTGGGAGAAAATTCAAGAATTATATTTACCATAGGAATGAACCAACCGTACTCATGGTTGTTGACACCAATAATGCTGGGGACATGGTGGAATGTTCCAGTGGCCAAAAGCTCTTCAGGATGTTTGGGGAAGAACTGGCCATCAACCACTCCAGGGATTATTTTAAAAGGCTAAAGAAAAAAAGGCAAAAGGAAGAAAAAAAGTTTAATCTCCCTCTGCAATATTCATCCCCTTTGTCCATTCCCTAGTTCGTTACTTCTTTACAACCATCCTGGACCATTTAAATAGCCTCTTAAATCGTCTCCCTGCCCCCAGTCTTCCTACCCAGCCCATATCATCCTCCTACCAAGCCCAAGTCCTTCACATGGGTATACACATTTCTGAAGCAAAGTTTCACCATGATACTCCCACAACCCTGACCATAAAGCCACAACCCCATAGAACTCTAACATATGAAAATGGGAAGGGGTATTAGAAACGAATGTTAGAGTAGGAAAGAACATTGAGACCAAAAGAATTACGGAATATAGGATATTAGAACTGGGACTTAGAACATCAAATGTCAGTGCTAAGAATTACCAAAGGTTTAAAGTGGAGGATGCCACTATTGGAAAGGATCCTACAAAGTAAAACATTAAAGCTGGAAGAGACCTTAGACTATAGAATGTTCAATCTGGAAGGACTGTTAGAGACAATTAATTTCCCTATTTTATACAGAAGGAAATTGAGACCCAGATAACTAGTGAAATTCTCAAGATCCTCATCCTATTTTCCACCAAAAAAGGGAGTGAAAAAAATGTCAGGAATGGGTGTCCAGCGCTGTCCTAGCCAATATGGCAGCTCTTATTGGCTCTGTAATCCTTCTGGCTCATCTTACATACCTTGCTAATAGCCAGCATCTCCTCTTCAGTTTTGTTTCTTAAGCACTCAATTATGGAGGCAGAACCACAATTATCACAAGCAGATAGATTGGCAACGAGCTGCAAAGAGGACCCCAGAAAGAGTTAGAAGCCTCATAAGGGATAAAGAAATCCTATCGTATTCAGAAGTAAACTAGCAAAGCATCATTTCTATGAGTGACAATGCAGGGAGGAGACCACGCTGGAGTCTGTCTGAGTGCCTAAGGAAGCAGATCCAACAATCACAGGCCTTGGTCAAGCCTATTCTGGAAAGGGCTCAGTGGGGGCAAGGTCAGAAAGAGAAAAGTATTAGACGCAGCCCCTACTGTCCAGGAGTTTACTATTTACTCATGGAGAAAAGACATAAATATTTATAAAGGAGACAGAATGTGGTCTGCTATGTTGAAAGAACCCTGACTTTGGCTCAGAGACCTCATTTCTGGTCTCAGGTCAGTCACCAACTCATTGGGTGATCTTGGGTAAGTCACAGAATCACAGAGCCCCAGAGAGAGAAGGGACCTCACAGAACACTTCACCTAACCTGTTCCTGGTCACCCTTGAGGTCTTCTTGCTCTTCTAGAAATGTCAGAAAATTGAACTTAGAGCTACAAGGGACTTCAGACATCTTCTGGTCTAACCTCATTTTACAGAGGAGGACACTGAGGCCCCATGAAGGGAAATGACTTACCTAAAACTACAAGCATAGTAAGAAGCAGAGCCAGGAGCGGAATCCACGGCAGGTAACTAATTCCATTAGACCATCATTTCTTCCTTCTCTGTGCCTCAGTTTCCTCCTCTGTAAAATGAGGGGATTGTAGATGATCTCTACAATCCTTTTCTGCTTGCACATTCAATAGCATTCCAATGGACCTTAAAGGGCTTTACAAATGCTAGTTGTTATTGTTTTCAGTAATTTTCCAGCTATGTCTGACTCTTCATGATCCCAGGAGACATGGAAGTTCAGTGGGGCTGGCTGGGGCCTTGGGAGGCCAATACGTTCAAGGAAAGATGAGTGTTTGCAAAGACCAAAAACCAAGAAACTTACGCATATAATTGCTTCAGAGCTGGTAGAAAGCATGCCAGGAAGGATGGCCACACCGCTCTCCATGATTGCTCTGTGGAATAAGCCTTTGGACATGGGAGACAGAACCTGAGGAACCAAACCACAGCAGAGGAGAGGAGGAAGCAGTCATGGTGAAGCCCAGATACTCCTGGCTTAGCAGAGAGGCAGAGGAGTCTGGGGACCTGAAAGACAGGACTCGTACCCTGCCACATGCCTGAGCTAAGAATATAGGATGGTCATAAACAACAGTTTCTTGGGGACACTGACCTGCTGACCCTTTGGCAGAGCCAGGCCTAAATCTTAGTTCAAACAGGAATGGGGAATACTTAGCTTTGGACGCTGCCTGGGTCAGTGGTATAGGCACAAAGTGCAACAAGATGCCTGTCCCTGTTCACTGCATTTCAGTCTCCCTATCCTTTGCCCTAACTACTTCCCTGGGATTTTGTGAGCAGAAAATGAAATGATAGCTGTAAAGTGCTTTGTAAATATAACGTGCTATATCAGGATCATAGATTTACAGCTAGTGGAGACATCTAAGTCCATGCTTCTCATTTTATAGATAAGAGAATTTTTAAAAATATATTTATTAGGGGGCAGCTCGGTGACTCAGTAGATGGAGAGCCAAGCCTAGAGGTCCCATGTTCCAATCTGGCTTCAGATACTTCTTAGTTGTGTGACCCTGGGAAAGTCACTTAAATCCTATTGCCCCAACTACTCTTCTGACTTGGATCCAATACCTAAGACATAAGACAGAAATTATGGATTTATATATATATATATATATATATATATATATACATATTTATGTACATATACATACACACACATGCTTAATATATGTGTAATAATGAGAGGAAAAAGAGTAGGGAAGAGATGTGACTTAGGGAGATGATATGATTTGTTCAAGACTACAGAGCTAGTAAGTCGCAGAGCCAAGATTTGAACCCAGGTCTCTACCTCTACCATGCTGCCTCTGGTCAGCTATTATTATCCTTCCCTTGATATCTTCATCTGATGCCTCATCAAGAGGACATCAGTGGATGGTATACAGTAGGTCGGATGCATTGCTGGAGGACCAGTTAAGGCCTACAACCCTCTTGAGTAAGCCAGAACCAGATTAAAATATCATTGGTAAACATTTAATGAAATTAATAAAAATACAATTAAACATAGATCACGTTTCATTTAAAAGGAGTCACCATGTGGCCAGCAGGGATCCTAATGTATGGATCAATGCCTCTGAGTTTGACCCAACGTGTGTTGTGGACAGAATGCTGGACTTGGAGTGAGAAGGGACTTGAGATGGAATTTTACTTTGGATGATTTCTACCCACAAGACCTGAGAAAGTTGGTTAATCTCTCTCGGCTACAGTGCTTTCATCTGTAAAATGGTGTTATCTCATTTTAGCTCATGGGCTATTGCAAAGATCAAATGAGCTTACCTATATGAAGAATTTTGCAAATCTTCAAATGCTCTCCTTCATTAATGTGTCATTGGGGTGAAAGTTTCTACTATGTCCAAGCCGTCTGGAAAAGCTTTGATTAGAAGCCTACTAAAGAATTTGATGTCTGGCTAAGCTGGCTGCAGAGTGATGACTTTTTCAGCTACAGAAAGGCTTTGAGCAAAGTTAGAAAGGATTCCATAGTAACGAAACTGGGGGGCCCTGAAGCATTGAATCATGGTTATTATTACCATTTTGATTCTGAGTTCCTTTTCTTTTACATTTTCCCCTTTGTTGTTGGTCAACTTTTAAAAATCCATTCTCTGTCTCAGATGAAGTAAGAGGAAGAAGGGTTTGGAGCCACTTCTAGGATAAGATAATTCAATTGGGCTTAGGGCAGAAGGGTTTGGTGGGATTTCCAAATGGCAAGCAAGGACAGGTACCAGCCTAAGAGAAAGAAGTCATCACCCCAGTCATTTGGAGAAGGGAGAGGAAAAGAAAAGAGGTAAGAAAAGCTCCGGTCCATGCCATTTGATCTTGGGTTTGGCTATCAGAAGCCTCCTCCCAGACCAGGATCGTTCCTTTACCACCTACGTGTGAAGAAACGCTCATTGCCCCAGCAGACTCGCCAAAAATGGTGACACGGCCAGGGTCTCCCCCAAAGTGGGCGATGTTCTTCTGGACCCACCGAAGGGCAGCCACCTGATCCAGGTAACCCCAGTTGCCTGACGCATACTCATCCCCAGTGCTGAAAGATAGATTAGAGAAGGCCTGAGAATTCTGAAGAAAGGCACCAGGTTCATAAAAGCACGATCCAGTTCACTGTTTGGGAATGAAGGA
The DNA here is from genome assembly GCF_027887165.1 of Monodelphis domestica. Taxonomy (NCBI): domain Eukaryota; kingdom Metazoa; phylum Chordata; class Mammalia; order Didelphimorphia; family Didelphidae; genus Monodelphis; species Monodelphis domestica. Next base: position 693,709,800 of record NC_077227.1, on the reverse strand, counting down.
TCTGAGGTTCAAGGAGGGACTTAACAGAAGTCAAAGGCGTCAAAAGCAGACTACTTTGCGCTCAGATCCTCTGGCTACCAATCCAGTGCTTCTTCTACTATGGTAGGCTTAGTGTGTGGGGGAGACAAAGGATGACAAGAAGTCTAGTATCTCATCAGGACAAACATTTGTACTCACGTTTGTCTGGGGTCAAATCTCACCTAAAGAATCCGAGAACACCCAGCCTGTACTGGATAGTGACCACCACCACGTTCTGGGATGCAGACAATACTGAGCCATCATACATGGAGGCTGAGCCAAAAATGAGGCCACCACCATGGATCCATACCATCACCTGCAAGAATCAGACATGGGCTTTCTAGCTGGGTGTCTCTGAGTAAGTCACTTAACCCCAATTGCCTGGTCCTTATCACTCTTCTACCTTGGAACTGATACTTGGTGTCCACTGTAAGACAGAAGGTAAGAGTTTAAAAAAAAAAAAGAATCAAACATAGTTTTCCTTACAGGAACAAATCCCACTAAACATGGCCAGGAAGCTCCCTTGCTCAACAGTAAAACATGGTATCCTGTTACCTTGTGAACCAAAGCACAAAATGTGAGTGAATTTACTTCTTACTGAGATACTGTATATCAAGACTAGCCAGGACATGTGTCAGAGCTGCTCTTTCAGATAACAGCCCTCTTGGTCTGCCTTGGAGGCAGTATAAATCCCCCTTGTATCTTACTGGCACAAATCAGCTCCTGGAGGTCCTTCCACTGCCAATGGATACACAAAGAGCAAAGCAATCTCTTCTAAAGGATCCTTATTCCTCTGGAACAGGAAGCAACTCCCTGGATGGATTCCAAGAGGCAGGGATGCAACAGGACAATAGAGAATGCACTGTAGGCAATAAGTGAGTAGTGTGGGGCAGTGAGGTGGCACAGTAGAAAGAGAGGGTTCAAATCTGGTCTCACTGAGTTCCTTAGCTGAGTGACCCTAGTCAAGTCACTTAACCCACATTGCCTAGCCCTTAGCATTTTTCTGCCTTGGAACCAATACATAGTATTGATTCTAAGGTGGAAGGTAAGGGTTTTTTTTTTTTTAATTAAATAAATTAATAACATGGGAAAGCTAGCTGGCACAATGGAAAGGGTTCAAATGTGGCCTCTCTTGCCTCACTGTATGACTCCAAGCAAGTCACTTTACCCCAACAGCCCCTTACTAATTCTAAGCCAGAAGGTAAGGGTTTTAAGGGGAGGTGGGGGGAATAAATGAATAGTGTTCACAGGACTTTTCTCTGGAACAGTAACTGATCTCAAAGCTAAGCTAAGCAGCCAGAACAGACTACTAGCAGAGGTTATGCCTTATAGGTTCTTATAGGCGACTTGATTTAGAAGGGAAAAAAGAATCAACTGATGAAGGTCCATTTCAGTGATCAAACCAATGTTCGCCCTGTGCCAGTATATTTGCCAGTCCTCTTTGCCATCTGTCCTGGCATATCATTTCACCCCAGAATGTATGGTGGTATGGCCAAATGTCAACCCCTCACACATATCTATAACAGGTTGTGCTGTGTCCGTCGTATATGACTGATACCAAACACTTGTAGAATTCTTCAGCGAAGAAGTTCACAAGTTTCAGCCAAAGATAAGCTGTGGGGACAGCCTGCCATTAGGAAAGTCAGAGAGGAAAAAAATTGGCAAATTAAATGTTGGCTTGTTGAGATTCAGAGATGATTTCATGGGGGAGCTGACATTTGGGCAGTTTTGTTCATTATCATTCATTTTATTTTTTTAAACCCTTACCCTCCATCTTAAAATCAATACTATGTATTGGTTCCAAGGCAGAAAAGAAGTAAGAACTAGGCAATGGGGGTTAAGTGACTTGCCCAGGGTCACACAGCTGGGAAGTGTCTGAGGCCAGATTTGAACCTAGGACCTCCCATCTCTAGGCCTGGCTCTCAATCCACTTAGCTACCCAGCTGCCCCCTCCTTTATTCCTTTAGCAATAATTCCATTAGCAAATTCCAGATCCCAGAACTACCTCCCAAAAGTTCTAAGGAGAAAGATTGCAATCGGATAGAAGCAAGTACTTCCTAACAATGGGAGTTGCTAGCCAAGGCTATAGTGGGTTGTTTTGAGTGGTTCCAAGCTCCCTGAGCTTAGAGCCTTCAGGAAAGACTAGGTGACTTGTCAGAGATGCTCAAGGCAGATGACTGCTCCCATACTAGTGGGACGAGGCGACTCTGAGGCCCCTTCTGGCTCTGATGTCCTGGGATTCTACTCCCATGCTCTGAAAGCTCTGAAAAAGTTACAGAGATCTGGCTTACTGGTAATCCAGTCCCTTCCTTTGTGTTGTCAGGAACATAGATATTGAGGTACAAACAGTCTTCAGAACTGGTAGTCACAGGGATGTTCAGTTTCAGGACCTTTATCAGTTTTCTTAGGATAGTGACATCCTGCAAACACCTGGAAAACAGCAAAAAGGATGGATGTGAAGAGAATCACTGAAGGCACCCTCTGATCCTACACTCCATTTAGGGGTTTGATGATGTTGGATTCCAAATGGAGTCAAGCTCCACTTCCACTATGGTCCCACCAACTGCCCTTACTGGGCCAGAAATGATAATAACAAAAACAACAATAACAGTGATGATCTCCAAGCTACATGGAACAAAACATTTCCAAAGTATAGAAAACCAGTAAAGGAAAAGAGAATCATGTTGGAAAAGAATGCTGGATGCACCATCCCTATTGTCCTGCCTATTATTGGATTTGTAACAAGAATGGTTTCCATATTAATTAGATACAGAAGCCTGCAGATAACAAAGTTACATCCCAATAATTTATTCAACTATAAAATGTTATTTAATTCACTGGTGCAAGAGTTCATAAAATATTTTAAATAATATTTTGTTTTTTCCCATTGTATTAAAATAATTTTTAATATTATTTTTAAAATAAATGTTGTGTTCTTGGGGGCAGATGGGTGGCTCAGTGGATTGAAAGCCAGGCCTAGAGATGGGAGTTCAAATCTAGCCTCAGATATTTTCCTAGCTGTGTGACCCTGGGCAAGTCACTTAAGCCCATTACCTAGCCATCACTGCTCTTCTGCCTTAGAACCAAAACACAATACTGATTCTAAGATGGAAAGTAAGGGTTTAAAAAAAATGTTTTTTCTTTTAGTTCCACAGGACTATTCTGAAGGACTTATAATAAAGAATGCTATCCACCTCTAAAAAAAAAGAACTGTTGGAGTCTGAAACACAGATCAAGGCATATGATTTTTCACTTTATTTAGGTTTTTATTTGGGGGGTTTGGTCTCATATGATTATTTTCTTACAACAATGAACAATATGGAAATGTGTTTTGTATAATAATTCATGTAAAATCCATATCAAATTGCTTACCATCTCTAGGAAGGGAGAGGGAGGGGAAGAAGGGAGACAATCTTCTAACATCAGAAAACTTATGTGGAAAATTATTATTACATGAAATTGGTAACAAATATATTTTTTTTAAGTTTTTGAGTGACAAATTCTATTTTCTCCTTCCTCTCCCTCTCCTTGAGGCAATAAGTAATCAAATGTAGATTCCAAAAAATATTACATATAAAAAATAATACACTGAATGGCAACTTTTCTCCTGACTTTCTATCTGAGCTCCATTGAAAAAGAAGAGCTCTTTAGTGCATTGGATAAGTTTTGCACCTGGTCTCAGGAAGATCCAAGTTCAGTTTTGTCTCTCCTCCACATAGTAGCAAAGAAGGAAAATAGAAGAAGAAATTAATTTTTGATACAGTACCTCTGTGATTTATAAAATATATACATTTTTAACATTTTTTCTTCCCTATTGATGGATCTGCACTATTTTGTAGCATTTTACTTGTGCCATATAGTATTTGATAGTTTCTCTCTCTTTTTTTTTTTGCATTTGAAGCACATGTCACCAGTACTGAGACTGATTGACTGTATCCTATCACAGGCATTGGAGATAATAATCCACAGACAAGTGGGTACTGTTTTTTGGGAATACACTGAAGATTTGAATTCTATTTTATTATTGCTTTTCTTTTATTTTGATTAGAATATTTGATTTTTTTCCCTTTTCCTGTACTTAAAGTACATACAATCAATATTATTTTTTATTCTGCAGTAATAGAACTTAAAATACATACTTGCTATAATATTAATGCATACCCAAAAGCTGTAAAATGTGGGAACCTGCCATTTATTGATAAATGTTATGGGACTATGATTAATGTTTGTGTCTGATTCTAGGAAATGAGATCAAAAAAGGAGCTCAGACTTCATCTATGTAGTGCTATAGAAGCACAACTTAACCTGAATAGTGCCAGAAAGAGCACACAGGTCAAAAGGAAGAAACCAATCCAGGTAGGATTTATGCACGTCTAAGTCAATACAAAAGGATTTGAACCTAGTGTGAAATCAAGGTTGCGACACTTGACATATGTTAAGACATAGGACTTGTATCCACACTCTTTGTGAACTACTCACAAACAAGTACCAAAGTTTGGCTATCATCCAGGCTCCCCCTATCCCTGAGAATGACAAAAAATCAGACCAGGGAATGACACTTCCCTATCACACACAAAAATCTAGTCCTTTTTCTTTCTTCTAGTTTGGCAACTTCCTGTAGTCTTGGCTGCAAATGGGTAAGTGAAACATTATTGCATTTTGTCCAACAGACTTGTGGGATAAAAATTACTTTAATTGGACCCTAATAAAGCACCTATTATGAATTTATTCTTGTTTACTCAGAAATTTTATGTACATAGATTTTTGATATTTTGATTCTGATTTTGAATTTTTTTTCCTTTCTTCCAAAAGTTTAACTTTCTCCCATTTTTTCTTTATGTTTTTGAGTTTTTTCTTTTCTCCTTTTGATAATTGACTCATACACCCCCATAACTCAATCATGCATATTGAGTTGAACTGGATGTTTCTCAACACCCACTTCCCGGTGGGGGGGGGGGGTTGTATTTTCATAAAAATCCAAAATTTAAAATTTTTTGTTCAAGAAAGATCTTCCAGGAAAGAAGCTTGCTAACTCCTAAAATCCAGAGAATTAACTGTTTGCAGAAAGATGACTGAAAAACCTACACTACATCAAGAAGATCCAGAATGAACTTTGGGTGTGGTTGATTGAACTGAAGGTTGATTGAACATTTAATTTGAATGTATAACTCTTATGCCAAAATGGGACTTCCCCCTAATTGGTTTTTTGTCAATGCGCCCAGCAAAAACATTGTTTTGCTGTCTCTCTCTTCTATTCCTCTCTTATCTCTAACTATTGTAGTTTCCTCTTAGAAGGTGAAATTTTTATGTACCTGTAGTTAGAAGATTTTAGAGGTGCAAGATGATTATATTTAATGATCAATTGGGGAGACTAGTCTCCCAATCATCATCAGGGGGATTATGAATTTTAGATTTACTCCACCCTGCTTAGTCTTTAGAATTCTATCAACCAGGAATATATACACCCCCACTTAAGGATTAAATGTGGGGGAGGATGGTCTGTGACCCTGTGTGCTAGCAAGTGACAAATCAGAAACAAATGACTGATCCCCTGGGCTGTCCTAAGCCAAGTTTAAGCTACCATTGGTACATGTGAGACACAGGAAGTGATGTAAAGAACTGCCTTTATATGTCATGTCACTTCCTAAGAGAGGAACTTTGATGGCTTTTTGCAGTGGTTCTTGACTTGGAGGGCTGGAGTGTGGGGACCTGAGTCTGCTTCCCTAAGGTGGCCACGTGGTGAGGGTTGAGGCTGAATCCTCTTTCCCTGGCTTTCTGAAAGCACCAGGCTCCAAAGAGGCCCCTCATCTTGGAGAAAGCCTCATGGCTGGAAGCCAAGCTAGATTTAATCTTCTGGGAAGGCCCCTTTGCTGAGGCCTCTGAACTCCCCCTGGCTCAGGCCAGGCCAGAACAAAGATCTTCCCCTTTCTCTCTCTCTCTCCCTCACTCTTAATTTCTTCTTTCTATTGCAAATAAACCACCATAAAATTCCATTTTGACTTGAGTATTTCCTTGGGATTTAGAATTTAAATCCCTGACAACCACTAAATAATATATTCAGTCTCAACCCTAAAATTTACCCTTAATACAAATCTCAGACACTCATCTGCTGCATGACTCTAGGCAAGTCACTTAACCTAACTCAGTCTCAGTCTCTTCATCTGTAAAATGAAGCTAAACATTGTATCTATCTCTCAGAGTTGTTGCAAGAATCAAATGTGATAATTTATGTAAAGTGCTTTATAAACTTTAAAGTGTTGTATTGATATTATTTATTATTATATTTATTATTTTTAATAATAATAGTTAATGAGAGCCAAACTTTATAATGAGCTAGCCCTCAAAATGGCTTGCTAACTGCTTTCCTTTGTGGCAGCTAGGTGGCACATTGGATAGAGCATTGATCCTGAAGAAAGGAAGAAATGAGTTCAAATCCAGTCTCAGACACTTCCTAGCTACATGGCCCTGGGGAAATAACTTCGTTTTTATTTGCCTCAGTTTCCTCATCTGTAAAATAAGAATAATAATAGCCCCTACTGCCCAGCATTGTGAAGATCAAACAAGATATTGCATAATGTTGGCACATAATTGGAGTTCTGTAAATGTAAGCTATTATTATTATTTCCCAACATCTCCTTTGATTTTCAAAAAAGAACTGAGGTAGGCAGGGCAAATATAGAACATATACCAAGACTCTGAGGCTTGGAAAGAGCAAGTACATTTGTCCACATCTCCCTGCTAGTAGGGAGTGTGTCCATGTAAGCACTCCTCCTCCCAACAGAAGCTGACTCCTTCCATGAATGAGCAGGCTAATGCTCCATGTGGCTAAAAAATTAACTTGCCTGGGGTCACGCTGATTGTGCAAGCTCTGCAAACTGACCAAGGTGGGTGCTGAGGTCAGACCACTGACCGTAAGGCACCCAGCTAAGCTTTTTGATGTCAGTAATACCTGCCAGAGGTTATGCTTTGCTCCTATAGGCTTGGAAGCAGCTGGAAGTCTCCCATTAAAAGGCCATAATCAGATTCCAAAAAGGCAACAGCTGGAATTTCTCTTTGAGAAAAGCCACTATACCCACATAAGAAAACTAGTTTGAGAATACATTCTAGGGTTCAAATTCAGCCTTGGACACTTCCTAGCTGAATGACCCTGAATAGGTCACTTAACTTCATTTGCCTAGCCCTTGCCCTTCTGGCACAGAATTTTTAGTAAGACATAAACTAAAGATTTAAAAAAGTCATAGAAGTGGGCTTGGGATCATATTTTGGACCCCTAACAGAGCTCAGAGACCCTCTAGTCCAAACCCCTGTAATTGATGCAGGTGCTGAGGACGTCCAGTTAGTGGGATACCCAAACTGATCTGGTCCTTCTAGCTTCCAGGCAGGACTCTTCCTGCCACACTTTGTTTCTCTATCTTTGTTCTCCTAGAATGAGTGTCAGGCACCCTTTATTCTACTGGAAATTATTGAGTGATACATGTATAACCAAGTGGAATTACTTGTTGGCTCCAGGAGGGGAGGAAAAAGGGGAAAGAAAGAACATGAATTATGTAATCATGGGAAAATATTCTAAAGTAATTCATTCATTAAATGAAATTTTTTTAAAGAAATTATTGAGGATCCCCCCCCAAAAGCTTTAGGAGTTTGATCTATTGATGGTTACCATATTGAAAATGAAAACATCTTGATACTATTATAAAAATAGTTTTCACCTCATGAACCATTTGAAAGGATGCCCAGACCACACTTTGAGAACTGCCAGAACCTGTTGGTAAGTTAATGGTGCAGAATAAGGTTCAACATGTGCACTTGTCACTCATGTAATGCCCAAAGTATCCCTTTCTTCCTCCTAAAATAGCTCTACAAAGCAGCCCTTTTTTTCCTCCTAAAATAGTTCTCTGGGACAAAGTAGAAGTAAGTAACTTGGCAGTGAAATGGATAGCGGGTTGAACCTAGAGTCAAATCCAGCCTCAGATAATTACCAGCCTTAGCAAGACAGATAATCTCTGTCAGCCTCAGTTTCCTTATATGTAAAATGGCCATAAGAACGTCCATCTCCCAAGGTTATGGGGAGGATCAATGGAGATAATATTTGTACAGCTCCTTGAAAACCTGAAAGCATTATATAAATGCTAGCTGGAGCAACTAGGTAGCCCAGTGAATAGAGACCTGAAGATGGGAGATCCTGGGTTCAAATGTGACCTCAGATACTTCTAGCTATGTGACTCTGGACAAGTCACTTAACCCCCATTGCCTAGTCTTTACCCCTCTTCTGCTTTAGAATTGATACTCAGTATTGATTCTAAAACAAAGGTAAGTATTTACATTTTTTTTAAAAAGAAATTTCCTAGTATATAAATGCTAGCCCTTGTTATTAGTAAAAGTCAGAGCACCTGTTTTTGAACCTTGGCTCTGCCACATAGTCCTGTGTGATCTCAGGTCTTTCACTTGACCTCGATGGGCCTCAGTTTACTTCGGAAGGAGTTAAACTACAGGATCTCTAAGGTTCCTTCAGCTCACTCCACAAAACTGTGAGTTTCTGAGAACTGTTTGTACAGATGGGCAAGGTAGTACAGTGGAAAGGACAAATGAATTACTATGTGGAAAGCACTTTGCAATCTTTGAACTGCATTATTTTTTATTATTTATTATATATTATATACAATTATTATTGTTATTATTTAAACACAATAGATGTAATGTTAGAGCCTGGGGCTAAACCAATCTTGAAAAAATTGCCTTTTTTAAAAATCCTTACTTTTTTAAGACAGAAAAGCTCAAGGACTAGGCAGTTGGGGTCACTCAGTCAGGAAGTATCTGAGGCCAGGTCTTCTCAATTCTAGGCCTGACACTCTATCCACTGAGCTACCTAGCTGCCCCAAATAAATTATTTAACTTCTCTTGGTCTCAGGTTCCTCAACTATAAAAAGAAGGGTCTAGCACTCAGGAGGTATTAAAGCTTAAATGGTACTAAAACCTTGGGAAACCCAATACATGCCTGTAAATTGCTTTTTTGATATTGTCATTGTTATCCAGTTATTTCAGACTCTCTGACCCCATTTGGGGCTTTCTTGGCAAAGATACTGGAGCCGTTTGACATTTCCTTCTCCAATTCATTTTACAGATGAGGAAACTGAGGCAAACAGGATGAAGCGACTTGTCTAGGGTCGTTTGGCTAGTAAGTGTCTGAGGCCAGGTATAAACTCATGAAGATGAGTCTTCCCAGTTCCAGGCTCTGCACCCTCTCCTCTGTGCTACCGAGCTGCCCTGGGAGATTGCTGGCAGTATTGTATTTGATAGTAGCAAAAATATGGAAACCAGACTGGTACCCAGAATATCTGGGCTAATTGTGGTATATGAATTCATAGAATGTCATTGCAGTGTAAGAAATGATGAAAGACAATTTTGGAGAATCCTGGATAGTATGAGTTGATGCAGGGGGGAGTGACCAGAACCAGGAGAATAATATGTACAATGATTATCCAAACGAAAACAACCCTGGAGGGCAGCCAGACTCAGCTCCAATGTGGCAAAGAACACTAGCTCTAAAGAACAGATGTTGAAACTTGCCTCCCTCCCCTCAGTAGCTAGAGGGAGGTGGGGGTGGAGGAGTAGGGGTGCAGAACGTTGTATATGCTGTCAGATATAGGTCCTGTAGTCCACTGAATGGCCTTTGTCCCAAAGGAAGATCCCAAGGGAAGGAGAATAGAGGATGGGATGTGTAGGAGGAAATGAGACATATATATGACTGGATATTCTGACTTTTGCTAATAATGAGAGCTAGCATTTATGTGCCAGGTAACTTCTTTTTTTTTTATTTTAAATACTTACCTTTGCCTTAGAATCAATACTAAGTATCAGTTCTAAGGCAAAAGAGAAGTAAGTTTTATTTATATATATTTAAACTAAGACATCCTTAAATCGTTAAAAAAAGCACACACACAAGAAGGTTGAGCTTATGATCTCTCTGACCTCTTTCTACTCTAATAATTCATGAATCAGTGAATCTGGGCTTTGTAATTTACTAGCTTTGTGACTCAGGAGAGACATTTAATCTCTCTTAACTTTAGTTTTCCTATCTATAGTAATATAGGTACTGACTAATTCACAGCATTGCTCTGGAACTCTTAAGTCCTATATAAATGTGCACAACTATCATTCTGCAATTCTCTGAGGCTCCATGGTCCTAGAAAGGGAGAGACATTCATTCCTTCAAGAGCCATTTTTCAACTGTCCACAGAAAATTATGCTGTCTGCATCCGGAGAGATACAAAGTTTAGATAAGACAAGATGGGGCTCTGTGCCCATCTGCAAGAGAAGGGTTAAGGAAGCTACTTACATGGGTGGATAAGAAGTTGCATTTCTCACAACACTCCATGAATCCAGGGGTTGTGGAGGAGAAAACCTCAGAGCTCCAATGGGGGGTTTGGCAAAGGGGATTCCCAAGAAAATATTGACACTTTTGGCAAGCTCCTTGATAGTGATTTGAGTCCCTTCAACTTTTCCATACTCAGTGTTCCTGATGAGCTCATCAGCCTCGTGCCCTGTGAACAAAAGCAAATAAAATCCTCAGGGACAGACAAAGGGCCAGGAATTGCGGGATGCCTAAATATCCCTCTCCCTATCCCAATCCACCACTTTTTCCTTGGATTGGAATACAAGTCTCCTATTTCTTCCATGATTACTTTCATCTCAGAGGGAAGATGAAGAAATTAATACAAGATTAGTCTTAAAAACACTCCCCTTTTTACAAGTAACTTGTAAATATTTATATAAAACCCAACTCCAAAAGGCTTACCTCTAATCAATGCTCTGACCAACCATGATTCCAGATGACTGATGATAGAACATATTACTTCATTCCTAATAGAGAGGCGATGACTCAGAGTACAGGAGACACATTTTTTGCACATGGGTGATTTAGAAATGTATTCTGCTTGACTATGTATATTTATTACAAGGGCTTTGTTTTTATTTTTTCAGTGTTTTGGGGATGGGAAGGGAGGGAGAAAAAAATCTACTTTTGTTCATAAAAAATAAAGTTAAATGTTTCCAAAAAGTGACTTATGGAGATAAAAAGTCTTGACCACCTTCCCTCAACTGGAGCTACTAACCCCAGATACCCTGAACAACCTTACCCCATGGTCTGAGCCCTTACAAAGTCTTAGAATGGGTGGGCCTCAGAGGCCATCCTTACAATCCATTCCAGAATAGGAATCCCCTCTACAGTGCCTTTGAAATGTGGTCATCACTTCCCTTAAAGATCTCTGGTGATGGGGAGCTTGCTCCAGAGAAGAGCCATTGTGCCTTTAAAAAGCTCTGGCACTCCCTCAAGAGCTGTCCAGCTTTGGGATTCTGAGTCCCAGCCAACATACTGCCTCCTAGCAATCCCACTCTCAATTAGCTTAAGAAGGCACAAAGCCAAAGTCAGTGCCAGAGTTCATAGAGACTATTTAATTGAACAAATATTTAATTAGCAGTTGATAGAGGCAAGGCCTTCAGCTCTGAGTTAGGGATAAAAATGATCCAGACCCTACTCTGGGAATTTGAATTCTAATAAGGGAGAAAGACATATGCTCTTCCCCTCCCTCTACAAAAAGTAGGGGAGGGAAGCTACAAGAGAAAATTGAGATAACTGCAAAGAAAAGATTCAAGAGAAGTGCTAGAAAAACCTAATGCTTCTCCCTTTTTTGCAGAGGTGGGGGCTAATTATGGGTACAAAACCTCAGATATACCATGACATGTTGATTAGTTTTATTAAACTGATTTTCCTCCTTTTTAAAATATTTTGTTATAAAGAATGATTTTAGAGAGAAAAGGAATATATAAAAAAAACCTATGAATAAAAACTGAAATTTAAAAAAGAAAGAAAAAATCTGAGTATAATTAGAAATTTCTGAAGGCAGTAGCATGGAAAGTGGTTGTTTAAACAAGAGAAACAAGAGAGAAACTAACAGAAGCCTGTCCTAAGCATAGAGGGAATGTATCCCTTTAGCCTCTGTATATAGAATGGACTAGAAAGGGAAGCTGTTCAGTCATTTCGGTCATGTCTGACTCTTCATGATCCACAATTCCTTCTGCAGCTCATGTGACAGATGAGGAAACTGAGGCAAACAGGGTGAATGACTTGTTCAGAATCACACAGTTACTAAGAATCTGAGGATAGATTTGAACTCAGGAAGATAAGTCTTCCTGACTCTAGGCCCAGTACTATATCTCACTACTTTGGAAAGGGAAGAGACATGAGAAGAAGAGAGATGAGAGGGGTCTGGACAAGATGGTGGCAGGGGTGGGGAAGTGGAGTTGCTTTGTTAGGCTGGAGAATATAAAGGATATTAGGAGGAACCAACGTTGGAGACAGTATGCTGGCTTTGGGATCAGAGAAGGAGGGTTGGAATCCCAGCCCTTGCATATAGTGCCTTTGGGAATTTTGGCAAATCATCTCCAATCCTCAAGCCTATTTCTCTCTTGTCTAAAAGGAGGTGACTGACCTTGATGATCTTTAGGGACTCTTCAAGTCTGAAATCCTTTGACTGTTTTAGTGCAAAGAATTCTAGACATGAAGTCAGAAAGACCTGGGCTCAAATCCCATATCTGCCACTTACTTGTTATGTGGCCTTGGTCAAGTCATTTATTTTCCCTGAGCCTCAGTTTACTCATCTATAAAATAAGAGGATTAGACTAGATGGTTTCTAGAGGCCCTTATAGCTTAAATTTATGATCCTATGATCCCTATTTTCCTCACACTCAGGGCCAATTTCTATTATTTCCAGACTCCTCACCTAAAAATGATGATTATCCTCTCATCTCTGCCAACTATAACCATATATTTCACCTCCCTTTCTTAGTTAAACTGTTTTTTAAAAATATTTTTACATATTCTTTACCAATTATATGTAATAAATTTCCATACAAGTTTTCCTAAGTTATATGACCAAATTTATCTCCCTCCCTCCCTTCCCTTCCCTTCCCTTCCCCCTCCCAGTGCTGACAGGTGATTCAAACTGGGTTATTCTCCTCTCACTTTCTTCAAGGCCTTCTGTGATCTGGCATCCAACCTCATCATTCAACTGAAAATGACTTCTCCAAAGTTGCCAATGAACTTTTATTTTAACCTTGAGGTCTAAGTTCTCTCCCTCCCTCCTTTCCCCTGATTCCCCCTTCCTGAGAAGGAGTAAGCAATTTGATACGGATTGCACACTTGTAATCATGTAAAACAATTTTCCATATTAGTCATTTTGAGTAAGCATTTTCTAACCAAAAAATGAAGGAAGTGAAATATAGTAAGTTTTGGTCTACATACAGATTCTATCAGTTCTTTTCCTGGAGGAAGATAGTATTTTTCATCCTGAGTCCCTGGGGATTATCTTAGATCAGGGTATTGCTGAGACTAGCTAGATCATTCACATTTGTTCACCATATAATATTGCTGTAACTGTGTACAATATTCTTCTAGTTCTGCTCACTTCACTTCCTCTCTGTACCAATGGTTTCTTAATGGTCAAAGGGAATGACCTCTTCTCAGTCCTCATCCCACTATAGCATTGGGCCCTACTGACCAAGAACTCCCCCTGGGTTCTTTTTCCTCTCTGGATTTTGATGAAATTATTCTTTCCTGGGTCTCCTCCTTATCTGACTGTATCTCCTCAGTCTCCTTCATCCATTCATCATCAGTGTCATATCTGGGCCATGTTCTCTTTTCTACTCTCTCTTACCTGATGATATTATCCATTCCTACAGGTTCAAGTACCATCTTTATACCAGTGCTCCTCAGATCTACATAGTCAGCCATGATTTCTCTCTTGGCCTTCATTCTAACTTCACAAACTGCATATAGGACATTTTTGAAGCAAATGTCCTCAAGACATCTCAAACTCAACATGACAAAACAGAACTCATTGCCTTTCTCCCCAAATTCTCCTCTCTTCCAATCTTTCCTATTGCAGGGGAGGACACCACTATCTTCCAGTCACCCAAGTTTACAAGCTCAGTGTTCTCCTCAACTGCTCATTTTCACTCATCCCACAAATCCACTAAATTGACCAATCTGATACTTTTTGCCTCCACAACCTCTCCTTCGCTCCCCTTACATAGCTCTCACCTTAGTCCCGACCCTGGGCATCTCTTACCTAGACTATATAGCAATAGCCTCATACCCATCTGCATTCCAATCCATTGTCCACATAGTGACCAAAGTGCTATTTTTAAAGCCCAGGCCTGACCATGTCACACTCATAGCTTCAATGGCTCCTATTACCTGTCTAGAGTCAAATATAAACCCTCTGTCATTTAGAGCTCTTCAAAACCTGGTCCCTTCTTCCTTTTAATGTCCTGACACACTCTTCCCTTCACATACTGTGCCATCTAGCCATATTGGGGTGCTTACTATTCAGTCCACATGGTATGGTGTCTCCCTTCTCATCTCTGACTCTCAAAATCCATGGTTTCCTTGAAGGTTTCATTCAGATGTTACATCCTACATAAAATCTCCCCTGATCTCCTCAGTTACTAGTTACCACCCTCTCCAAAGTACCTCACATTCATGCTTTTCATATTTGGATATACTTACACATGTCCAGTGGATTATAAACTCCTTGTCATCTTTATCTTTGTATTACCCAGTGCCTAGCACAGTGCTTGACACTTAAGTTGTTAAGTTGAATGTTTCCTGGAGTGAATCTCACTGATGGAAGAATTTTGCAGTAATGTATAAAGAGGGCATCAGTTTCTTATTAGCAAACCCAGGTCTATCCCCTGAAAATAAAGCTAACTATAATCATTCATCCCCAGTCCACCCAAACAGTCTGTGTGGGCAACATGAGAAAAAAAATAACCCACAAGTCTCATAGTGTCCCACTTTCCCCCAGAAATCATCTCCCATTCTGGATCAGCCTGGCAGAACTTCTCACCTTGGGCTGAAATTAGGAGGCACAGGACCCCTACAATCAGGACCTTAGGCAGTTGGGAAGTCTTCTTCCACATCTTCCTCTCTGCAAGGTCTTCTGGTTATGCCTGATCAGATTCTAGGACTGGACTTTAATTGAGATCAACTAGGTCAAAGGGCATCCCAGGGAAAGTAGAAGCTAAGGGATTCTGAATTTATTTCCTTGTTAAAATTTGCTTTAGGGCTGCTTAAAATAAGAATTTTGATTGAATCCCTAAAAACGAAAAGCAGATTAACAAGTTCACCCACCCATCAGGGGTATGCTGGTAAATGTTTAACACCTGATTCTAAAAACTCTCTGTTCTTGGACAGACAGAAACCTGACTCCCCCTCAAAATATGTGGCATCCCTGGCCACCTTCCCTGTTTGGCTCATGCCAAGGTTCTTCCCTTAACATGCTGTATCTGTAAGATAATTAATAGTAATAGTAATAATAGTTAGCACTTATATAGCAGGAAAGCCCATTACAGACATTATCTGATCCTCACAACAAGGGCAGATGCCATTGTTAACCCCACTTAACAGATGAGGAAAAAAAGGCTGAGGAAATTTAAGTGACTTTCCTGGGATCCTACAGATAGCAATTATCATACAGGATTAGAATTCAAGTCTTGCTGATTTCCTGTCTAACACTATCCCTGTTCTTCAGGAGCATTTCCAGGCAGTTCCTCTTTCTTCAGCAACCTTTCCTCCTTGGAATCTCACTCTCTCCAGAGAGATCCAGTCTGATTCTAATGGTTGCAATCTACAAGCCCCCTCTTTCTGATTTCTCTAGTGGTATAATACCTGGCTCACGGTTTCCCTTTTAATCCTAATTCCTGACCTTATATTGGGAAAATTCAATATACATTTTTTAAAAGTCTTTAACTGTTCATTAGAAAGAATGCAAGCATTTTTCAAAATCCCCACTGTTTACAATACAATTGGGGATGGGAGTAGATTAGACCTGTATGATACAGATTCCAGCACTGCACCTTTCCCCCATTAAGCTAATAAAATCTTAACATTCTGTCATCCCTTTTCCATATTGCTTATATTGACAAATACAGATTTGATCTCAATGTACAGGCTAAGAGACAAAAAGGTTCAACAATTCTTCCTCCTCCATCCTAAGAGATGAAAATAACTAAAGGATCAAACTTTGCTGGTTTGGGAAATATATAAATTAAGACTTCAGGAAGGAAGAAAAAGAAGGAAACAAGGGAGAGAGGAAGGAAAGGAGGGAGGAGGGAAGGAAGCAAGGGAGGAAGGGAGAAAGCATGAAAGTGAGAGGAAGGGAGGGAGGGAGAAAGGAAGGAACTAGGCCAAGCAGCCTGCTAAACACTGACAAGACAAATACAAAAAGTAGGAAGGTACCTACCTTCAAGGAGTTTACATTCTAATAGAAGGAAACAACACATACATGGGAGTGGTAGCAAAGAAGGTTTATTTTCTTCGAGTAAGTTATAGGGATGATGAATGGAATCTTAGATCAACTGATTAGTGTGCCCTTCATTAGCCTGGTACAAAATGATTTAACTACTCTTCCTAGGGCAAAAAAATGGAAGGGGGAGAATACTAGTGATCATTTAAATACATAAATGCAACAATGTGAGAACAAATTTTTTTTAATTTAGTAGAGCAAACCTAAAGCACTCAAAGAGATAAGAGCATATTACTAGTTCTGAATAGTAGAGTTACAACACTTTGCTTCAGTAGTTTGATTCTATGTCCTAAAATTTGCAATTGTCTT
Organism: Monodelphis domestica; assembly: GCF_027887165.1. Lineage (NCBI taxonomy): Eukaryota > Metazoa > Chordata > Mammalia > Didelphimorphia > Didelphidae > Monodelphis > Monodelphis domestica. The sequence continues at coordinate 693,693,109 of NC_077227.1, read as the reverse complement.
TAGTCTACACTATTAAATCAAGGAAAAGTGATTTTAAGTTATTAAAAATGTGCTAGTTTTTACTTTGCACATGGTAGGCACTTAAATGCTTATTGACTTGACTGTGTTAAGAAACAGGACAGAAGCTATCAATCTATTTTGAAAACATAACTATGTTATCACTTGCCTATAATTCAATTGCTTCTTGAGGTCTAGAAAAATGTTTATGCATAAAGTTTCTTCCTCAGCTGACTCAAAACTGATTCCTCTGTAATACATATTAATCCTTAGTGAAGCTTTTAAAAAATGTATAGATTGATAATGTGTTAAAGGAGACAACAAATTAGTATCTGCCTCTAGTGCTACTAAAGCAGGAATTCTCTCAATTGTAAGATTTTTTAAAAACCCTTACCTTCTGTCCCAACAACATTTCTAAGACAGAAGGGCAAGGGCTGGGCAAATCTGGTTAAGTGACATGCCATGGTTATCATCCCTTGGAAGTGTCTGAGGCCAAATTTGAAATCAGGACCTCTGATCTCTAGACCTGGAACTCTATACACTGTGCCACCTAGCTGGCCCTCAATTAAAAGATTTTGCAATGAAATTATTTTTCATTCCTCAAACCCCAAGGATGACACTTTTCTTGATTTCACATCTGATGTCCTTTTGTCTTGAACATCTGTAAAATCATCATCTGCTCTATTGACTTTTGTTAAATCCGCACACTTAATGTTGTTCAACATCTCCTCAGTCTTTTCAGGGACTAAAGTGTACCCCAAACCAACTGAGCTTTGGCTTTTTTTTTTTACTTTGGTCCTGACTATCTAGATGATCCTTTCTGAATAAAGAGAAAACCTTTCTCTTATACTTGGAATCATTTGGATCAAAATACTGAAAAAGGTCATTTTCATTTCCATGTTTAAAATATGACTTCTCCAAGACAACTGGATTGGATTTTTCAACTTGCATCCACATCTTTTTCAGAATCATATCTGTGATCAACATAAAATTTAGTAGAGACATTCCCTTTGGTTATACTACTTTGTAGAAGTAGGGAGATAGAGGTGAGGTGGGTTGATAGATGGATAGCCCTTCCCCTCTAAGTTCAGGCTTTGGCACTTCCTCTTCCTTTGGTCAGGCCTCTCCTTTTTTGACCTTTGGTTGGCAACAGGTAATTTGTCCCAAGTTCCCACTTTCAACATCCACATTGATGTCCACTCAATTATTCAGTCAATAAATATTTATTGCTGTGTCAGGTGCTGTGCTAAGCACTCAGGATGCATAGCAAGACAAAAGATAGTCCCTTTTCAAGGAGCTTCCAGTCTAATGTGAAAGACAACATGCAAATAATTATATACAATGAGTTAAATACAAGCTAAATGTGAAATCGTCTAAAGAGGGAAGATACTAGAATTAAGGAAATTAGCAAAGGCTTACTGTTGAAGGTGATATTTTACCTTGGACTTGAAGGAAATCAAAACTCTTCAATTCCCATGATCATCACCCACACTCCACCTTCGCCACAAACAAAAATTGTCTTACCACTGACCTTAACATTGTCCAGGTTCAGCCTCCATAATTCAGAACTCCATAATTCCCCTTTCAGACAATAACCTCTAGGAAGCCATAGAAAAGGAATGGGTAGTGAAGCTTCCTTCTTTTCCCCTTTCCTAGATTCCCAGAACCCATTTTTGACCCTACAATGCTTGGCAGAGCTCTGGGCTATCTTTCTCCTCCAGTTTTCCTGCCAATATCCTTGCAACCCAGTTTTCAAGCCTCAAGCATTTGCCCAAGATCCTCCTAAGTATTGGTTATCATGGAGTGAATGATAACACAGTGCTGTACATCTTCATGAAGAGAATGAGGGGTTATAGACAGTTAAGTGAAATCAGGAAGACCCAAGTTCAATTCTGGCCTCAGATATTTACTTCATGTATGACCCTGAACAGATCATTTAACTTCTATTTGCCTCCATTTCCTCAAACGGAAACTAGCACCTATCTTGTAGTGTTGTTGTGAGGAACAAATAAGATAATTTGTACAGCCCTTAGCATAGAGCCTGGAACAGAAGAGGTGCTATATAAATGCTTATTTCCTTCCCTCCCTTCCATTATGAGTTGGTAACAGAGCCTTGGAGAGGAAAAAACTTTGTCATTTCTTTCTTTGAGAGACACACATGGTTCCAGACTTTCTTTGGGGAGACATCCATGGAAAAGAAAGAAAACAGTTTGTGAGAAGTGTCTGACATATAAAAGAGCCTAATTCTTAACACATCCCTGATTTTCATCTTGCCTCTTCCCTTTCAGCCCTTTCTTCTGATTGGTCAGTTCCTCCCAGAACCTCCATTTTAGGAAAAATGATCCAGCCAGCCAGGTCAACTTTATTTCTCTCCACAGTACCCTCCTAATTCTCCTGAATTTTTCAGTACCTTCTACTTCTCCCTTCTTTGTAACCTCAATGCCTAGTAAAGAATCTGGTCTATTGAGGAGAAATAAATTAAGAATGACTGGATTACTTAAAAGCTCTGATTTTTAAAAAGAGCTTAGACATCATACTTCAAGAAATTATCAAGGAAAACTGCCTTTATATACTGGAACCAGAGAGTAAAATAGAAATGGAAAGAACTGACCTATCCCCAAATGAAAACTTCCAAGACTATTTTAGTCAAATTCTAGAGGTCTCAGAGCAAGAAAAAAATATTGCAAGCAGCCAAGAAGAAACAATTTCAATATAGTAGAGTAAAGTCAAGATAATATAAGATTAAAGGAGTATAATAATATATGCCCAAAGCCAAAATAGATAGGATTACCACCAAGAATAAACTATCAAGAAAAACTGAGTATAATATTTCAGGAGGGGAAATAGATATTTAGTGAAATAGAGGGATTTCAAGCATTCCTAATGAAATGACCAGAGATGAATAGAAAATATGACTTTATAAATATAAGACTCAAGAAAAGCATAAAAATGTTAAAATGAAAGCAATTATAAGGGACTCAATAAGGTTAAACTGCAGTCCTGTCAATGAAGATGATACTTGTAACATGTAAGAACTTTGTAATTATTAAAGCAGTTAGAAGGAATATACATAGACAAAGGGCATAGTTGTGAGTTGACTATGATGCAATGATTTCAAAAAGAAAATTAAAAGGTAAGAAAGAGGGATGTAGGGGAGAAAAGGGAAGAAGAATGGGGAATGTCTCATATAAAAGAGGCACACAAGGAAGCACTTTTCTAGTAGAGGGGAAAATGGGAGTTGGATAGCAGGAAATGCTTGAATCTCACTCTAATCATATTTGGATCAAAGAGGGAATACCATACACACTTGGTTGGGCATAAAAACCTATCTTGCACTACAAGGAAGTAGGAGAAGAAAGAGATAAGAGAAGGGAATATGGGCCTGATAGAAGGGAGGGTAGGTAAAGGAAAGCAATAGGGGTGGGAATTAGCATGGAGAGAAATACAATTAGTAATCATAACTGTGAATATGGATAGTATGAACTCAACCATAAAACAGAATAGATTAGAAACCAGAATCCAACAATATATTATTTACAAGAAACACACTTGAAAAAGAGACACATCCAGAGTAAAAATAAGGGACTGAAACAGAATCTATTATGCTTTAAAAGGAAGTATTAACAATCATGATCTTAGATAAAACAAAAGCAAAAATAGACCTAATTAAAGATGAGCAGGGAAATTATATTTTGCTAAAAGGTACCATATGGCAAAAAATTGGAAAATGAGGGGGATACCCTTTAATTGGGAAATGCTGAACAAGTTGTGATATCTGTTGGTAATGGAATACTATTGTGCTCAAAGGAATAATGAAGTGGAGGAATTCCATGTGAACTGGAATGACCTCCAGGAATTGATGCAGAGTGAAATAAACAGAACCAGGAGAACACTGTACACAAAGATGGATATACTGTGATACAATCAAATGTAACGGACTTCTCTACTAGCCACAATGCAATGATCCAGGACAATTCTGAGGGACTTATGAGAAAGAACACTATCTACATTCAGAGGAAGAACTGTGGGAGTAGAAACACAAAAGAAAAACAACTGCTTGATCACCTGGGTTGATGGGGATATGATTGGGGATGTAGACTAAACGATCACCCTAGTGCAAATATCAATAACATGGAAATAGGTCTTGATCAGCGACACATGTAAAACCCTGTGGAATTGTGCCTTTGCTACCAGGAGGGGGTGGGAGGAGGGGAAGGAAAGAACATGAATCATGTAACCATGCAAAAGTATTCTAAATGAATTAATTAAATTTTAAATAAAAAATAAAAGGTACCATAGACAATGAAGTAATATCAATAATAAATATACATGTACCGAAGTACATATCATCCAAATTCTTAAAGTAAAAGTTAAATGGTTTGTAAGAAGAAACAGACAGTTAAACTGTACTGGGTGGGGGTGGGGGAGAAGGGGATCTCAACTTTCCCATCTCAGAACTCAGTGTATATAACTATAAAATAAATTAAAAAGAAGTTGAGGAAATAAATAAAATTTTAGAAAAGTTAAATATGATAAACTCATGGAGAAAATTGAATTGCAACAGAAAGGAATATACCTTTTTCTCAGCTACACAGAATCCTCACAAAAACAGGCCATGTAGTAGGCCATAGAAATGTCACAAACAAATATAGGAAAAGCAGAAATGTATCCTTTTAAGATCATAATACAATAAAAATTGCATTTAACAAAGGCCATAGAAACATAGATAAAAAATTAATTTGAAACAAAATAATCTAATCCTGTGATATTGAAATCACTTTAAAAGACTGATATATATTAATTTAAGGTCACCAAGGAATTCACTTATGTAATTTGTGACAAGGAAATCACTTTAAAAGACTGATATATATTAATTTAAGGTCGCCAAGGAATTCAGCTATGTAATTCCTAAATGAAAACTTAAGTCAGCAGTCAATCTTTTATGGAGTTTAATTACAATAGGAGGAAGTAATTAGAGATAGAGAGAGAGAAAAGGGAGAGAAGGGAATAGGGCTTAAATACCCCTTCTGTTTAGGCTGGGCCAAAAAGCCCAAGCCCTTAGATAGCTGGGGCAATGAAAGGAGATCAGTCCCTATTACTCACGTGACCAAAATGGAGAAACAGTCTCAGAGCCCCCACCTTCAGCTTCCTTCAGAGCAACCTTCTCAGAGCACACACCAACCACACCGACCAACTTCTCAACCACCACCTCCGAGTCTTCAGACCCCCCTATCCTTAAGGAAAACCCTCCAAGTTCCCTCCCCTCAGTCCTCACATCTACCAATCACGTGTCCATCAATTTCCCTGTGCCAATGGAGGCTCTAGCTTAACCCAGGACCGCCCAGAAGTCTCTGGCTTTGCACATGTCTGTTGAAGGTCATATTTTCAAATAATTAAATCTTTGATCCTTTGCTACAGCCCTTTCTAAATCCTGTTAACCTGAGTAGGGTAGAGATTGAAATAATTAAATTTTGATCTAGGCTGCAGCCCTTACTCAATCCTGTTAGGACTGAATAGGGTGGAGATTGATTCCAAGTATCTCCATTGTATCAATTCTAAAATCAATCATGACTCAAAGAAATTCCTGTTCTATGCTTAAGCATAGGTCAAAGTCCTTTCCATTGTTCAGCAAAAGGTTTCTGTCCTAAAGTAATCTTAAGAAGGGAAGAGGAGGAACCTCCCATGCCAATGGGGTTCCCATTCCAATAGACTATCAGTAAGAAATTTTCCAAGTATGAAATATCCCAATGGTGAAATTTCCAACATTTATAAGTCTAAGGAATTTTAAGGTTTACACATTCCTAAATGAAACACTCAAGTCAGCTGCCCAATTTTTATGGTGTTTTAATTACAACCGGAGGAAGAGAGTATTAGAGGGAGAGAGAGAGAGAAGGAAAAAGGAGAGAAGGAAAGAAGTTTAATTCAGAACCACTCTGGCTCAGGCTGAGCCAAAGCAGGTGTGTTAAGGCCTTGGATAGCCAAGGCAGGGAAAGGGATCAGTCCTTATCACTCATGTGACCAATCTGAGGGAAAGCAATCCACAGGGCTCCTCCAACCCCAAGCACCAGCCTCGAACTAAACTCTCACCCTCCTCCAAGGAAGTCCCAAGAACTCCAGAGGCTGTTCTCTACCTCACTTCCTGCATCTCACATGTACCAATGGTGGCTCTAGCTTGACCTAGGACCGCCCAGAGGTCTGTCCTTTTTTTTTGCACATGTATGTTGAAGGCCGTATTCTCAAATAATTAAATCTTGAGTTTGCTGCAGCCCTTCCTAATCTTGTTACCCTGAGGTGAGTGGAGAATGTAGTTTCCAAGACCTGATTCTGTTGTTTCAAGTATCTCTATTGTTATTGATCAGGAAATAGCTAAATCTGATCTTCTAAAGAATGGTCTGAATAGGGTGGAGTAGTTTTGAAATTCACAATCCTAAAGAATGAGTGAGTCAAAGAAAAATCATAGCAACAATCAATTCTTTTATTAAAAAGAATAACATAACATGCCAGGATCTGTGCGATGAAATCAAAGTAGTACTTAGGTGAAAATATTTATCTCTAAATGATTACATTAATAAAACAGAGAAATAGCAAATCAATGAATGGGGCATACAAATTTAAAAAACTAGAAGAAGGAATTAAAAATTCCCCAATGATATAGTGGATTGGAAGTCCTAAAAATCAAAGGAGAAATTAATAAAATTGAAAGAAAAAAGATTGAACCAATGAATAAACCTAGGTAGGAATTGGTTTTGGGGTGGGGGGAGCAATAAAATAAATCAGGTTTATTTGATTAAAAAATAAGAAAATCAAATTACCAGTTACAAAAATAAAAACACTGAATATACCACCAATGAAAATGATAGTAAAGCAATTATAAGGAGCTACTGTGTCTGATTACATGCCAATAAATCTGACAAGCTAAGTGAAATGAATATTCTCAAAAATATAAATTGCCCAGATCAACAGGAGAGGAAAATAGAATATTTAATGACTCTATCTTAGATAAGAAATTGAACAAGTCACAAATGAGGTCTTAAGAAAAAATCCCCAGGACCAGATGTGAATTTTACCACACATTTAAAGAATAATTAATTTCAATACTATTATAAACTGTTGGAAAAGTAGAAAAAGAAGGAGTCCTACCAAATTCCTTTTGTGACACAAATATAGTACTGATACCAAAGTAGGAAAAGCAAAAAGAGAGAAAGGAAACTATAGATTAATTTCCCAAATGAATATTTGATGCAAAAAAAATTTTAAATAAAATGCTAGCAAGGAAATTATAGAAATATATCACAAATATCATACACTATGAACAGACAGCATTTATATAAAAAATGTAGGACTTGCTCAATATTAGGAAAACTATGAGTATAATTGGCCATAGCAATAACAAAAATCATATGATTATCTGAATAGATGCAAAAAAAAACTTTTCACAAAACACAACACAATAAAAACAGGAGAAAGAATAGGAATAAATGCTTTCTTTAAAATAATCAATAGTATCTCTCTAAAACTGCTGGAAAAACTGGAAAGCCATTTGATCAAAACTAGGTAAAGACCAAAATCTCAAACCCACCTCAAGATAAATTTTAAATGGGCATATGATTTAGATAAAAGGTGATACCATAAGATAATTGAAGGAACATGAAAAAGTCTATCTGTCAGATATAGATAAGGTAAGAACATATGATTAAACAAGAAATAGGATCATAGAAAGTAAAATGAATAATTTTCATTACATTAAATTAAAGAGTTTTGCACAAAGGAGATTAGAAAGAAAGCAGGAAACTGGGGGTGACAATTTATAGCAAGTTTCTTTGGCAAAGGCTTTTTTTCTCAAATATATAGAGAATGAAATCAAATTGATAATAGTGCAAGTCATCTCCCAATTAATAAATGGTCAGTTTAATATAGTCAGTTTTCAAAAAAAGAAATCTAAGTTATCTGTAGTGTTCTGAATAAATGTTCTAAATCATTACTGATTTTAAAAATGCAAATTCTCTAGATTAGAGAAATTCTTTAATTAGAGAAATGCAAATTCTCAAACTCTGGGGTACCATCTCAAACCTGTAAGATTGGTTACTATGACAGAAAAGGAAAATGACAGACATTAGAGGGGAATGTGGGAAAACTGAGATACCAATGCACTGTTAGTAGAGTTATAAATGTATACAACCATTCTGAAGAGCAATTTGGCACTATGGTCAAAAGGCTATAAAACTGTATGTACCTTTTGACCCATCAATAATACTAAAAGGCCTGTTTCCCAAAGGAAAAGGATCTATGTGTACAAAAACATTTATCGCAAGAAATGATAAGCAAGATGATTTCAGAAAAAGCTGGAAAGATCTGCAGGAACTGATGCAAAGTGAAATAAACAGAACTGGGAGAACATTGTACACAGTAATAGCAATATTGTATGATGATCATCTGTGAAAACTTGGATACTCTCAGCAATGACATGATCTGGGATAATCCTGAAAGACTTATGGCAGGGAATGCTATCTACCTCCAGAGAAAGAACTGTTAAGAGTTGTCTTTTACATCAATGTATTTATGGTTTTATGTAGGGAGGGCTGATTACTCTGTCAACAATGACCAATATGAAAGTATGTTCTGCATGACAATAAAAATAAAATAAAGTATATTTATAGCAATTCTTTTTGTGGTGGCAAAGAATTGAAAACTGAGTGGATGCCCATCAGCTGAGGAATACCTGAATAAGTTGATACTTGATTGTGATGGAATACTGTTGTGCTATAAGAAATAATGAGCAGGATGGTTTCAGAAAAGCCTAAGAAGACATAAATGAATTGATGCAAAGTGAAGTGAGAAGAATCAATAGAACATTGTACACAGTAACAGCAATATTGTACAATGATCAACCGTGAATGACTTAGCTATTCTTAGCAATACAATGATCCAAGACAATTCCAAAACATTTAGAATGAAAAATGCTACCTGGCTCCAGAAAAAGAACTGATGAAGTCTGAATGCAAATTGAAGCATAATTTTTTTCACTTTATTTTTCTTATGCCGTAAAAAACAATGAGCAGACTTCCGGGTAAACATGGCTGCAATGTAGACGCGAATCACTTCCTCTCCCTGGCACCGAACAAAATAGACTACCTCAAAAGAGCATAAAAATCATCTTTGGAAGAACGGAGGGAATCTCCAGTACCCCACAGAAATGAAGGTATGTGGGGTTTGAACATTGCCACACTATAAGAAGGAGGAAAAGCTTGCACAAAAATGTGAACTGAGCTGCCCTTCCCCCTCAACCCTCACTGAACCAGAGTAGGAGCTCAGAGCATTCACCGGGACAGCGAGTGAGTGAGGAACGTCTCTGTCTGGGGGGGTACACCAGGGTCCTTGGGATCTAAAGACTGCTAGGAAACGACCTCTCAGGGCGGTTTCACAGGAGAACCCTGCGCACTGGAGAGCACACAGACGGCGGGGCCCCTGCAAACTGCAAACAGTGAGGAGTCTCGAGAGTCTATAAAAACTACCTAAGGCCAAAGCATTGCCCCTCGCTGTAGTGGGGGTTGGAGGCAAGCCAGGCTCCTTGGAAGCTGACAGGAAATACAAGAGATCCACCCCTCAGAGCGGATTCACAGGAGATTCCTGCGCACGGGTGAGAAGAGATCACAGAGCACAGGTGCGAGTGCGCTGAGCACAGGGGCGGGCACACTAAAAAACCTCGAAGGCTGGGAAGAACTAGTCTGAGGCAACCTAAATCCACAGAAAACCCACCCATACCACCCAGACCTCAGACCAAAAAGGAAAGGGGAAAAAAACCACCAAAGGGATGGCTCAAATGGCCCAAAATCAAGCCTCCTAGAAGAAAGGGAAAAAACTGACTATTGAAAACTTTTATGGTGGGAGAACCCAAGGAAAAGAAGAGAAAGAGGATGAAATCCAAAAAAAATCAAAACATGCCCCCCAAAATGGGAATTATCCACAAGCTCTGGAAGAACTCAAATTGGAGCTTATCCAAAAGATGGAAACCTTCTGGAAAGAAAAATGGGAGAAAGAGATCAGCAGTCTGATAGACAAGACTTCACAATTGGAGAAAGAGCTGGAAGTCTCTAACAAAAGGGTAGAACAAGCTGAAAAACAAATCCAGTCCCTAAAAAACAGAAATAAGCAACTGGAAGACAGTGAGCTTGCAAAACAGCAAGAATTAATAAAGCAAAGCCAAAAATTTAATGAATTAGAAGAAAACATAAAATATCTCACTGACAAGGTGACAGACCAGGAAAACTGAGGAAGGAGAGACAACTTGAGAATCATTGGTCTGCCCGAAAAACCAGAGATAAACAAAAATATCGATGCTAGACTACAGGAGATTATAGAAGAAAATTGCCCACATGTTCTGGAGCAAGGGGGCAAAATAGAAATAGAAAGGGTTCATAGAACACCCTCTATACTAAATCCCCAAAAGACAACCCCCCAGGAATGTAATCACCAAATTCAAGAACTTCCAAGCTAAGGAGAAAATCCTAAAAGCCAAGAAGAGGGGCTTCAGATATAGAGGGGCCCCCATAAGGATCACACATGACTTAGCAGCTAACACGCTAAGAGACCGCAAAGCATGGAACATGATATTTAGAAAGGCAAGAGAGCTGGGTCTCCAACCTAGAATCAACTACCCAGCAAAACTGACTATATACTTCCAGGGGAAAGTATGGACATTCAACAAAATAGAAGAATTCCAAGTATTTGCTAAGAAAAGACCAGAACTTATTGGAAAATTTGATATCCAATCACAGAAAGCAAGAGAAACATGAAAAGGTAAATATGAAAGAAAGGGAAATGGAGAAAAATCTTATCTTTTTCTTTAAGTCAAACTCTCTTCTATAAGGACTACATTTATATCAAATTATATATATATTAATATGTGGGGAAAATATATTGTGTAACTCTCAAAAATTGTATGCATCATAAGAGTAGTTAGAAGAATCATGCATAAGGAAAGATGGGGGCATCAAGAAGATTTGGTGAAGGGGGGAGCAAAGAAAGAAAAAGGGAGGGGGGAATCGTTGATGATACTAAGATTTACTTCAAGAAATAGGGGGTGGAACTAAAAAGAATAATCTTTCCCACAAAAAGATACATGTGGGAAAGGGAGGGGAAGAACTCTCATATGAGAAGGAGAGGAAGAGAGCGCAAAGTGGTATTACTTAAACCTTATTCTCAGTGAAATCAACTCTGAGAGGGAAGAACATCTAGATCTATTGGGATCCTGAATTCTATCTTATCCAACAGGGTAAGAGAAAAAGGAAAATTAAGGAGGGGGAGGGGTGAGAGTATAAAAAGGGAGGGAAGGAGAGGGGGTTGGGGAAGGGAACATAAAAAGGGAGGGGCTAGAAAGGGAAGCATATCAAGGGAGGGGACTAGGGGGACTGACCTAAAGTAAATCACTGGTCCAAAAGGTTATAGCTAAAGAAGAAAGGTCAGAACTAGGGGAAGATATCAAAATGCCAGGGAATCCACAAGTGACAATCATAACTTTGAACGTGAATGGGATGAACTCACCCATAAAAAGTAGACAAATAGCAGATTGGATTAGAACCCAAAACCCTACTATATGTTGTCTTCAAGAAACACATATGAGGCGGGCTGATACTCACAAGGTTAGAATTAAATGATGGAGTAAGACCTTTTGGGCATCAACTGATAGAAAGAAGGCAGGAGTTGCAATCATGATATCTGACAAAGCCAAAGCAAAAATAGACCTGATCAAAAGGGATAGGGAAGGTAAATATATTCTGTTAAAAGGGAATATAGACAATGAGGAATTATCACTAATCAACATGTATGCACCAAATGGTATAGCATTCAAATTTCTAATAGAGAAACTAGGAGAACTGAAGGAGGAAATAGACAGTAAAACCATATTAGTGGGAGACTTGAACCAACCACTATCAAATTTAGATGAATCAAACCAAAAAAAAATAAGAAAGAGGTAAAAGAGGTGAATGAAATCTTAGAAAAATTAGAGTTAATAGACATATGGAGAAAAATAAATAGGGACAAAAAGGAATACACCTTCTTCTCAGCACCACATGGTACATTCACAAAAATAGATCATACACTAGGTCACAGAAACATGCCATTCAAATGCAGAAAAGCAGAAATAATAAATGAAATCTTTTAAGATCATAAGGCAATAAAAATATTGATCAGTAAGGGTACACAGAGAGCCAAATCAAAAATTAATTGGAAATTAAATAATATGATACTTCAAAATTGGTTAGTCAGAGAAGAAATCATAGAAACAATTAATAATTTCATTGAAGAAAATTACAATGGTGAGACATCCTTTCAAACCTTATGGGATGCAGCCAAAGCAGTACTCAGAGGAAAATTCATATCCTTGAGTGCATATATTAACAAATTAGGGAGGGCAGAGACTAATGAATTGGAAAGGCAAATCAAAAAACCTGAAAGCAAACAAATTAAAAACCCCCAGAAGAAAACCAAACTAGAGTTCCTAAAAATTAAGGGAAAAATTAATAAAATCGAAAATGATAGAACTATTGAACTAATAAACAAGACTAGAAGCTGGTACTTTGAAAAAACAGACAAAATAGACAAAGTACTGGTCAATCTAATTAAAAAAAGGAAAGAAGAAAGGCAAATTAACAGCATCAAGGATGAAAAGGGGGGCCTCACCTCCAATGAAGAGGAAATTAAGGCAATCATTAAAAACTACTTTGCCCAACTATATGGCAATAAATATACCAACCTAGGTGATATGGATGAATATTTACAAAAATATAAATTGCCTAGACTAACAGAAGAAGAAATAGATTTCTTAAATAATCCCATTTCAGAAAAAGAAATCCAACAGGCCATCAAAGAACTTCCTAAGAAAAAATCCCCAGGGCCTGATGGATTCACCAGTGAATTCTATCAAACATTCAGAGAAAAGTTAATCCCAATACTATACAAACTATTTGACATAATAAGCAAAGAGGGAGTTCTACCAAACTCCTTTTATGACACAAAAATGGTACTGATTCCAAAGCCAGGCCAAAAACAGAGAAAGAAAATTATAGACCAATCTCCCTAATGAATATAGATGCAAAAATCTTAAATAGGATACTAGCAAAAAGACTCCAGTAAGTGATCAGAAGAGTCATTCACCGTGATCAAGTAGGATTTATACCAGGGATATAGGGCTGGTTCAATATTAGGAAAACCATCCACATGATTGACCATATCAACAAGCAAACCAACAAAAATAATATGATTATTTCAATAGATGCAGAAAAAGCCTTTGATAAAATACAACACCCATTCCTATTAAAAACACTAGAAAGCATAGGAATAGAAGGGTCTTTCCTAAAAATAATAAACAGTATATATCTAAAACTATCAGCTAATATCATCTACAATGGGGATAAACTATATGCATTCCCAATAAGATCAGGAGTGAAACAAGGATGCCCATTATCACCTCTATTATTTGACATTGTACTAGAAACACTAGCAGTAGCAATTAGAGAAGAAAAAGAAATTGAAGGCATTAAAATAGGCAAGGAGGAGACCAAGTTATCACTCTTTGTGGACGACATGATGGTCCACTTAAAGAATCCTAGAGATTCAACCAAAAAGCTAATCGAAATAATCAACAACTTTAGCAAAGTTGCACGATACAAAATAAACCCGCTGTAAAGATTAAAATTTAGGGAGATGGGGAGACTGAGGCAGGTAAAAATCAGTTTCTCTCTGCAAGGAGTATTATATTTTTTAGAGGTTTATTAAAGGTTAAAGATTAAAGAATATACAAGTAAGAAACATGTGCCTAGGCCAGAGGCCTAGACAAAATAACCTCACATCACGGAAGAGACGCCTCTGCTCCAAAACCGAAGTCCAAAAGAGAGACCCCAAAAACCTTTGCCACCAGCTTAAATCCTTCCTCGATCTCGGCCCACCTCAGAATTCCCGTGAGATTACAAAGCATTTTGGGGAAGTGGAGCAAAGGCTTGTGGGGATTGTAGTCCTGTATTCGAGTCTATTTTTTTACAATCCCCTTTTGATCGTTTGCAAAAAAATTAATTTTTTTTCCAAAGGATCATGAAAACATAATCAATTTAAAGATTACAATAATTTGATGATAAGAGAAAAAAACAAACAAACCCAATAATTGCTGAACACATTGACAAAAAGCCAGTTAGGGGGCAGTCCCCTTTGGCATGAAAGTACAGATACAAATAAATGTTCAATCAACTACACCCAAAGTTCAATTTTGTGCAACTTGTGGTCTGGAGGCTTCTTCATGGTGGCTTCTCCAACAGTTCAGTTCTGGATTCAGAGAGGTAGCATCTTCTTTACCTAAAATTCTTCTCAAAAGGAATTTAAACTTTCCAATTTAAATAATGATATTTTTTTTTACATTCCCCCCGTTAAGAGGGTGATTGACAAAGACAGGATCACTTAGGAATGCATGGCTGAGGTATGAGGTATATGAATCAATTGGCAAGAGATATTAAAAGGACATCAGAAAAATCCAAATAAAAAAAGAAAAATTTCTGGATGAAAATATAGACTATCAAAGTCTTATGTGTAAAAATTCCAAGTGAAAGAAAAATAAATCTATAACAGGTCCTTGAATCAGGGCCCAATCAAAATGATCTAAGCAATGATGCATTTACCCAGTCAGTAGCCAGGACTACAGAAAGGTACCACACTGTGAGAGGCAGAAAAGGGGACCAGAGTATATAAGCCAAGGTTCCGGGAGCCAAGTTTGAGGTACTTGGTAGAATGTGGAACACGGAAGACCTGCTTTTAACACATGTTAAACAGCGGCAACCTCGAACCCCAAACATGTTCAAGTCCTCTTTGTCTAGGTTCAAAGTGACATCAATTTCACCAGGATTGGTTGGTCTCTTTGATCTTATGCTCTATTGGCACTATGCATTGGCTCTTTTGTGTATATCTTGTCCTGGAATCAGACAGAATCATTAAACAAAGTCCCATAATTTATTTAAATAATTAGTGGCATCATTGTTATAGTCACAAGCTTTTTAGGGCATGCATTAGCAAATGTATTTCAAACTTGTAGCACTGAAAAGTCAAAAAGTTAAAGAAAATCTTTATACTGGTGACATGTGCTTCAAATATAAAAAGGAGAGAAAAAATAATTTAAAAAACTGAAAAAGCATATTGCACATGCAAGAAAAATATAATAATAAAAGAGCTTTAAAAAATTCAAAAATATAGCTTATAATCATTGACACTCTGTGTCAGCTAAGAAAATATAAAATACAAGGCTTTCTCACCAAAAATGAGATCCATTTCCTCTTAATATCTGGCCATGACCACTGTGAGTAGAAGGCAAATGAATTGAACAAGGTTAACAATTTTTCATTTTTTTTTAATACAGTAGTACAAATATGTAGTTACCAAAATCCCCAAAATTCTCAATAGCCCAATTAATTACAATAGCAAACAAACACACTTTCATATTTCACATAAGTTGCTGTATGACATTTTTAAAACCTATGAATTGATGGCCATTTGTCACAATTTTTACAAACATAGCAATCTTTCAACCTTGGTATTTAAACATATTTTTTTAAACAAAGTAAAACTCATCTTGGGTTAAGAACATAATCAAGAAATCTAGATATCATTCTGGTGCAAGTAAAGTAGTGAGCTGAAGAGTATAAATAAAGGGGTGCTCCTTTTGGAGGCTTTTAGGGATACAAATGCCCTGAGATTAACTGCCCAACTTCCATTCACATATTTAGAAATGCGGGAAGGTTGGGGGTTATAAAATGTATTTCACTTCATCTACTAGACCTTACCTCATGGTAGGGGCAGGCAAAAATAACCAGAGATTGTTTTTAAAAAATTCCAAAAATCATATTTTAAAAAACCCTTAAATCATTTCATTTGAGGTATTTAGCACATTAAAATTTCCAAGGTTGTTAATACAATTATAACCAGTTCTGAAGTCCATCTATCCTCAGCAAAATAGAAAAAGGCTGTTTTTTCATATATGGACTTATTCACAATAATATTTGTTCAATAGTTATAGGGGGGAAACAACAGAATTTCAAAACTCAGTACATTCAAAATAAATTCAATCAACCTTCAGTTCAAGCAGAATAATATTGAATCCAGTAATATATGAACTTAAAATCACAAAGTTAAACCATAACAAAAAATGCAATAGAATACAGAGATTTTTATAAACCATTAGAGTCTGAAATGCCTTAGAATATAGCCTTTAGTCTCTTCAGAGTTCCTTGGGTTCTTATCCATTTAAATGTCTATTGTCAGAAGGCAGAGTGGTAAGGGCTAGGCAATGGGGGTTAAGGGACCCGTCCAGCGCCCCACAGCTGGGGAGTATCTGAGGCCAGATTTGAACCCAGGACCATTCTCTCAGTGCCCTGAGCCACCCATTTGCAAATTCAAAGTTGAATCTTTTGGCTGAATGTTTCTTCTGGCACGCAGGTGAAATCAATAAAATTACCAGAACAGTCAAAAGGTATCCTTTTAAACAGCCCATTGCTATTAAGTTTCTGTTTGAAAAATCTGTTTCTTCTCCTCTCCCTTTTCTCTCTCCCCTGCTCTGATACCTCCTGTGGCCAATACCCCCATCCACGTGGAGCCTTAGCCTAAGGGAAAATTACCTGGTCTCCTTTCCCTCTCGTCTCTCCCCTCCGCCCACGTGGCCAATACTGTTACCAGCTGGTCACAATGAGTCCTCAGCAATCTGCTCCAAGGATCTGGGTGATGAGCCGGCTGGGGTCACACTCGTGGGTCTGGGGCTGGAGTGATATGCCATCTGGGTCGGAGGCCAGATGGGCGAGAGACAGACCGCCGGGGTGGGTTGGGCTGGGAGCCGGAGCGCAGCTCAGGCACCAGGTGAGAGGCCAGGAGCAGAAGCAGGAGCTGGAGAGGGCCGCAGGCAGGAGCTGATCAAGATGGTTTTCTAAAGAGCATCTCAGAGAACCGTGGCTTTAAAAAAAATCATTATCTAGGCTAAAAAATTTGAGAAGTTCTCATCCAATCTAGTGGTCGCCAAAACTGTAAAGATTAAAATTTAGGGAGATGGGGAGACTGAGGCAGGTAAAAATTAGTTTCTCTCTGCAAGGAGTATTATATTTTTTAGAGGTTTATTAAAGGTTAAAGATTAAAGAATATACAAGTAAGAAACATGTGCCTAGGCCAGAGGCCTAGACAAAATAACCTCACATCATGGAAGAGACGCCTCTGCTCCAAAACCGAAGTCCAAAAGAGAGACCCCAAAAACCTTTGCCCCCAGCTTAAATCCTTCCTCGATCTCGGCCCACCTCAGAATTCCCGTGAGATTACAAAGCATTTTGGGGAAGTGGAGCAAAGGCTTGTGGGGATTGTAGTCCTGTATTCGAGTCTATTTTTTTACAATCCCCTTTTGATCGTTTGCAAAAAAATTAATTTTTTTTCCAAAGGATCATGAAAACATAATCAAAGTCTATTTTTTTACACTGCATAAGTCATCAGCATTTCTATATATTTCCAATACAGCTCAGCAACAAGAACTGGAAAGAGAAATCCAATTCAAAATCACCTTAGACAAAATAAAATATTTAGGAATCTATCTCCTGAGACAAACACAGGAACTATATGAACACAACTACAAAACACTCTCCACACAACTAAAACTAGACTTGAACAATTGGAAAAGCATTAACTGCTCATGGGTAGGACGAGCCAATATAATAAAAATAACCATCCTACCCAACCTTATTTATCTATTTAGTGCCATACCCATTGAACTTCCAAAAATTTTTTTTACTGATTTAGAAAAAACCATAACAAAGTTCATTTGGAAGAACAAAGGATCAAGGATATCCAGGGAAATAATGGGGAAAAAATACAAAGGAAGGGGGCCTTGCAGTCCCAGATCTCAGACTATATTATAAAGCAGCGGTCATCAAAATAATTTGGTACTGGCTAAGAGACAGAAAGGAGGATCAGTGGAATAGACTCGGAGTAAGTGACCTCAGCAAGAGAGTATATGACAAACCCAAAGATCCCAGCTTTGGGGACAAAAATCCACTATTTCATAAAAACTGCTGGGAAAATTGGAAGACAGTGTGGGAAAGATTAGGTTTAGATCAACACCTCACACCCTACACCTAGATAAATTCAAAATGGGTGAATGACTTCAACATAAAGAAGGAAACTATAAGTAAATTAGGCGAACACAGACTAGTATACATGTCAGACCTTTGGGAAGGGAAAGATTTTAAAACCAAGCAAGACTTAAAAAGAGTCACAAAATACAAAATAATTTGGACTACATCAAATTAAAAAGGTTTTGTACAAACAAAACCAATGTAACCAAAATCAGAAGGAAAGCAACAAATTAGGAAACAATCCTCATAAAAACCTCAGACAAAGGTTTAATTATTCAAATTTACAAAGAGCTAAATCAATTGTACAAAAAATCAAGCCATTCTCCAATTGATAAATGGGCATGGGACATGAACAGGCAGTTCTCAGCCAAAGAAATCAAAACTATTAATAAGCACATGAAAAAGTGCTCTACATCTCTTATAATCAGAGAGATGCAAATTAAAACAACTCTGAGGTATCACCTCACACCTAGCAGATTGGCTAACATGACAGCAAAGGAAAGTAATGAATGCTGGAGGGGATGTGGCAAAGTAGGGACACTAATCCACTGCTGGTGGGGTTGTGAACTGATCCAACCATTCTGGAGGGCAATTTGGACCTATGCCCAAAGGGCGATAAAAAAATGTCTGCCCTATGATCCAGCCATAGCACTGCTGGGCTTGTACCCCAAAGAGATAATAAGAAAAAAGACTTGTACAAGAATATTCATAGCTGCACTCTTTGTGGTGGCCAAAAATTGGAAAATGAGGGGATTCCCTTCAGTTGGAGAATGGCTGAACAAATTGTGCTATATTTTGTTGATGGAATATTATTGTGCTAAAAGGAATAATAAAGTGGAGGAATTCCGTGGAGACTGGGACAACCTCCAGGATGTGATGCAGAGCCAAAGGAGCAGAACCAGGAAAACATTGTACACAAAGACTGACACACTGTGGTATAATCAAACGTAATGGGCTTCTCCATTAGTGTCAATGCAATGTCCCTGAACAATCTGCAGGGATCTAGGAGAAAAAACACTATTCACAAGCAGAGGACAAACTGTGGGAGTGAAAACACCGAGGAAAAGCAACTGCTAGACTACAGGGGTTGAGGGGATATGACTGAGGAGAGACTCTAAATGAACACTCTAATGCAAATACCAACAACATGGAAATGGGTTCGAATCAAGAACACTTGTGATACCCAGTGGAATGTAGAGGCGGCTATGGGATAGGTGGGGGTGGGGGGGGGGGTGTGTGAATGATCTTTGTCTCCAATGAATAATGCTTGGAAATGACCAAATGAAATAATGTTTTAAAAAAAATGAGCAGGTTAATTTTGGAAAAACATGAAAAGACATATATGAAATTATGAAGAGTGAAATATCCAAGACGACATTATATGTGGCATCAGAAATATTGTTTGAAGAATGGCTTATGTATATTCACCTTCAGAGAATCAATAAGTAGAAATAATGCCTTCTCTAATAAGAGGAGAGGAAGGAGGGTGTTAACTGGGCGGTTTAATAAACTAATAAACAAATAAATAAATAAAGGCCAGAAAAGCAGGTTGAACCTGAAAAAATCATGCTCCTAGACTAGTAACATTTAGGGCCACATATATAACTCCGGTATAGTAGCCTTTTCTTTCAGAGTAGAACTGAGTGGCCAGCTACTAACCCCTTCTCCTGCTCCCCTCCAGGTATTCCCTTGATCCAAAGATATCCATCTGTGTAAGCTATATTTAGTCCAAAAAAAATCCAATTTAAAGGCACTCAAGGCCAGCAAAAGCACAAAAGCACTAACAAACCTAAAACAATGACTCCTTTAGAAATGAAGCCTAGGGCTTTGAGCTGATAGCCTATCTTGCTCAGAAATATTCAAGTTGAAAGTTATTTAAGCACTGCCCTTAAAACAAAATACCAATACTCTCAAAGCCACAGTTAAAAAATAATTTCCAAAGCTTTTTTTTTTTAATTTAAAAGCAATTTCTTACAAAATAAACAACCAGAAATTATTACCATGTTCTTGAAGAAAGGTTCCCACATGTGGGGTGTTTGTGTCATTCATATAGGTTTTATATCTCCAAATGAAGGTTCCCAATGTTGAGGTCTCCAGTAGAGTACACTGGGATCTGTGCTTGGTACTGTGATGTTTAACATTTAAAAAGCATAGATGATATGTTCATCAAATCTGCAGACAATACTAGCTGGGAGGAATAGCACTCATAGGGCTGAATCTAATCTATAACACAGGAATGAGTCTAAATAGAATTCAATAGCAATAAATGTAAGGTCTTGTATTTAGGTACCAAAAAACCTTCACAGGTATAAGATGAGGGAGGCATGGTTAGAGAGCAGGTCTTAGAAAGATTTGGGAGATTTTAGTGGATTCCAGTCTAAATATGATACATGTGGAGGGGGCAGCTAGGAGGCTCTATGGATTGAGTCAGGCCAAGTGACAGGAAGTCCTGGGTTCAAATGTGGCCTTAGTCTCTTCCTAGTTGTATGATCTACTTAAATGGTAAGTCATTTAACTCCCATGACCTCTTCTGTCTTGGAACCAATACAGAGGATTGATTCCAAGACGGAAGTTAAGGGTTTTATATAGCTATATAGATATGAATCATGTGGTTTACCAATAAACATTTATTTCTTATGTGCCAGACACTAGTAAAACAAAGAAATGGAAAAATATGGTCTCTGCCCTCAAGAGGTTAACTAGATCTATATAAGTTATATACAGAAGAGATGTAAGGTCACCTGAAAAAGGAGACATTATTAGCTGGAGGAAGGGCAGAGTAGGAAAAGCCTCTTGTAGAAAATAAGCTTCAAACTCCGTCTTGAAAGAAGTCAAGTACAAAAAGGGGAATACATGAGGGAGCAGAGTATTCCAGGCATGAAGGACAACCAGTGCAAAGGAACAGAAAGTAAACCAATGTAGATGCATCATCGAGTAAAGTACGCTGTTGTTCAGCCATGTCCAAACTCTTCATGACCCATCTGAGGTTTTCTTGGCAAAGCTACTGGAGTGCTTTGCCATTTGAGGCAAACTGGGGCCACTTTTGAACCCAAGACCTCCTATCTCTAGGCCTGGCTCTCAATCCACTAAGCTACCTAGCTGTCCCCTCCACACGATTCATATTAAGGTTGGAATCTACTCCCATCTGAACTCAGATCTTCCTCATTCCAAACCGGGTGCTCTATCCACTATACCACCTAACTGCCCTACCTCTATTACTTGAATAGCCTTCTAACTGGTTTCCCTGCTTGGAGGCTTTCTTCATTCTATTTCATCTTTCACTTAGCTATTAAGATGATTTTCTTTTTTTAAAGCAAAGGTCTGGTCGTGTAACTTTCTTGCTCATCGAGCTTCAGCAACTCCTTATTGCACCAATCAACTGGAAAACATTTGTCAAACACTACTATGTGCCAGGGGCTATGCTAAACTGTGGGGATATAAAAAGAGACAAAAGACCATCCTTGCCCTCAAGGAGCTAACAATCCAATGGGAAGTCAACATGCAAACAAATATATACAAAGAAAAATAGAGGGCAGTTAGGTAGCTCAGTGGATTGAGTCAGATCCAGAGATGGGAGGTCCTGGGTTCAAATCTGAACTCGGACACTTCCTAGCTGTGTCACCCTGGGCAAGTCACTTAACCCCTATTGCCTAGCCCTTACCACTCTTCTGCCTTGGAACCAATACACAATATTGATTCCAAGATGGAAGGTAAGGGTTTAAAAAAAAAGTTATATCTATAGGATAAATAAGAAATAACAGAGAGAATTGGGGTTAGAAAAGGCTTCCAGCAAAAGACGGGATTTTTGTTGGGATTTAAAGGAAGCCATGGAAAACAGCAGGCAGAAATGGTAAGGGCGAGCATTCCAGGTCTGAGGGGCAGAAAATTCCTAGTCAAAAGACAGAATATGTTGTTTAAGGGACAGCCAGGAAGCCAGTGTCACTAGATTGAAAAGTAAATGTCAAGGAGTAAAGAGTAAGAAAACTGGAAAAGTAGGAGGGGACTAGGTTATAAAGGGCTTTGAATGCCAAGCAGGACATTTTGTATTTGATTCTCAAGGTGATAGGGAGCCACTGGAGTTTATTTATTAGGGGAATGACATGGTCGGACCTTGATTTTAGGAAAATCACTTAAGTGCCTGAATGGAGGACAGAACAGAGTTGGGAGACTTGAAGCAGGTAAATCCGCTAGTAGCAATGGCAATAGTCTAGGTATGAGGAGACAGTGAGAGTTAAGGATAAAACTGGTTTATGAGCCTAAAAGACTGGAAGAATGGGAGAACCTATGAAACTAGCAGGAAAGTACAAAAGATGTAGAGAAGGATGCTTAGCCCCTCCTCTTCATTCTTACTAAATAATGTTACTAAATAAATAAAATAAGCCAAGCAAGAAGTGATGAGGGCCTGAACTAGAGATGCATCTGCTTTGAGTAAAGAGAATATTCTAAAAGTAGAAATGACAAAATCTGGCCACAGATTGGAGAATAAGGAGTCTAAGATGACACTAAGGTTGTAAGCCTGGGTGACTGGGAAGATGGTGGAACTCATGATACCAGCAGGGAAGCACAGAAGAGGGAAGGCTGTGGGGGAAAACATACTGAGTTTGAGATGCATCTGGGATACCCAGGGTTCAAGATATCCAAGAGGCAGAAAAAGATATGGTTCTAAAGTTCAGGACCAAGACTAAAGAAAATAATCTGGGAATCATTTGCATAGAGATGATAATTGAATCCATTGGAACAGATGAGATTGCCATGTAGAGAGAGTCTAGAGGGAAAAGAAAAGAGGGCCCAGGGCAGAATCTTGAAGGATAATCCACAAACAGAATGTGGTATGAATGAAAAAACAGTAAAAGAGACTGAGGAGAGATTTTTGGCTGCTTTGAGGGGCAAAGCTTCCAGATATAAAAAGTGATAATGCTTCTATAGTCTCATCTGGAATATTGTTTTTAGTTCTGGGCACTACAGTATCAGAGGAACACTGGAGAGTGTCCAGAAGTCATAATAGGATTGACTAAAGGAATTGGGGATGTTTTGCCTGGAGAAAACTCAAGGTAAACAATTAATCATTATCTTTATATTTGGGAAGGCCTAAGTGGGGTGGCTAAGTAGATGGGGCAACCAAGTGGCAGAGTGGACAGAGTGGCAGCCTTAGAGAGTCAGGAAGACTCATCTTTCTGAATTCAAATCTAGCCTCAGCCACTTCCTAGCTGTGTGACCCTGGGTAAGTCACTTAATCCTGTCTGCCTCAGTTTCTCATTCATAAAAATGAGCTGGAAAAGAAAATGGCAAATCACTCCAGTATCTTTGCCAAGAAAATTGCAAATGGGATTACAAATAGTCAAACATGGCTGAACAACAAATGTCCTAGATTTTTATAGAGGATGTATTTCATAACTACTGTCCTAACTATGCAATCTTAATATTCCTTTGCTAAGGACACTGGCATAAGCTTATGAGTTATACTATTAGGAGTACAGACCCAGATGATTATACTCAGTAGTAATCAAAGTAGTGGTCATCCTTTGGCAACTCAACCCACAAATCAGAGTATAAACTAGGAGAAATCATCCAGAAGACAAACTATTTGTTGTATGATAGGTGGGAGAGAGGACAATATAAAGAATAAATAAATAAGTAGTGACTCGGGGGATAGAGAGCCAGATCTGGAGACAGGAGGCCCTGGATTCAACTTTCACCTCAGATGTCTTGGCTGTGTGACCCTGGACAAGTCACTTAATCTCCATTGCCTAGCCTTTATTGCTCTTTTACCTTGGAACCAATACACAGTATTAATTCTAAGATGGAAGGTAAGGGTTAAAAAAAAAACAGAAGTCTGACTCATGGATCAAAACAGCAAAATACGTAAAAGGCTTTATAAATTCTAAAGTACTATCTAAATGTGAGGTGGAATGCAAAGTTCAGATAACAAGTAGAGATGGCCTTGGCCAGGACACAGCGTTCATGAAAGTGAGTTATGTAATGTGAAGTAAGACTGGAGAGGTACGCTGTGGTAATATTATAATTTTTGTAACTGACTAGAGGGTAAATTGGAGATGGGAGATAGTAAGAGCTCAGATGTGAGAGGATGTGGGATAAACAAGGATGATGACTGAGTTTGCAGGTGATTGTGTGGGTGGAGGCACCTTGCAGGAGGAATAAACAAGTCTGAATTTGAATGACCCAGAAAGCAATCCACCAAAACTCCCATCTTCTATACAGAATTTATTGTCTAGCCACTCTCCTCAACCTGTACTTGTACTACTATTTAAAACTTTCTTTTTTAATAGATGCTTTGTCCTCAACAACAGAATCTATTAAACATACACGGGACTGTGGTCACTAAATCATAAACTTCAATGGGGAAGGGCACAAACATTTATTAAGCACCTCCTATGTACAAGGCCCTGGACTAATCACTTTACAAATATTTATCACATTTGATCCTCATAAAAACCCAGGAAGGTAGGTGTTTTGTTTTGTTTTTTAAACCCTTACCTTCCATCTTAGAATCAATAATGCGTATTGGTAGGACCTTCCCTCAGGGAGAAAATTCTCCTGTGACAAGGTCAAAACCTGGGGTTTCTACCTCCCAACTAAATAAGCTGGGGACTTCTAGATTTCCATGTTGACATGATCTAGAGCTCTCCTTTCTTTGCATGGTAGCAGATGTTTTCTGTGTTCATGGCATCTCCAGAATTGGAAGGGACCTATGAGATAATCTTTTTTTTTTAAACCTTTACCTTCTAACTTAGAATCAGAACTGTGCAGCAGGTTCAAGGCAGAAGAACAGTGGGAATTAAGTGATTTACCCAGGGTCACACAGCTGGGAAATGAGCCACCTAGTTGCCCCTATGAGATCTCTTGACCTTTACCAGGCCTGCAACTTCAAGTCATCCTTAACTCTTTACAGACTCCATCAACTCTCACACCCAGGCAGTTGCTAAGCCTTGTCAACTCTACCTCCAAAACCTTCACCCTGATGAAATAGATAAAGTATTATTAGTCTGGAAGCAGAAGGGCCTAGTTTCAAATCTTTTATTGCTTAATACCTTGTGATATATTCAGGCCATTCTTGTATACATGTTGTAGGCAGCCAGGTGGCTCAGTGGATCAGCTGGGCCTGACATGAGTAGCAAAACCTGAGTTCAAATCTAACCTCTGATATTCACTAACTGTGATCCTGGGCAAAGCACTTTAACCTGTTTTGGGTACAGTTTACCCTATCTGTAAAATGGAGATATTAGCACTACCCCCCTAGGGCTGTTGTGAGAATTGAGTGAGATTATTGTGAAGTGCATGCTGTATAGTATAGTACAATATACATAAATGTTATATATTATTATTTCCCTTGTCAACTGGGTTTTTGGGAACCCCAAGTTTGCCCCTATTCCATGAGAAATACCAGAAGGGAAATCCTAGCCTCACCCATTTTAGACTGAACAATAAACCTTAAAGTACTTAATGATCCTATTTTAGATGGGATTAGCATGCAGCAAAGTCTTAGAAATCCTTTTTTGTTTTAGTAGCTTCTCCTAATGTATCAAAATCCTCTCCCAGGTAGCCCAGCCCTTGGCTGGACCCTTTCTTTTTGTATTCACTGTAAAGCCTCCGACTCTCCTTGATAATCCAGTCTTGGACTTCTCTTTGGGACTCTGGGAACAGTATCTCTGAGAGAATCATCGGCTTTTGAGATGGTTCTCCAAATAATAGAACCCAGGGACTCATATCTTTGAGAGAAATAAGAGCAGAGTGGTGGGATTGCTTAGATTTGGATACAAGGAAATGAGAAGTCCAAGACAGGATTAATCAGGGAAAGGCTGAAGTTTTACAATGAAAACAAAAAAGGGTCCAGTCAAGAATTGGGCTACCAGGGAGAGGATTTCCATTCAATGGGATTAGCTAAAACGAAAAGGATACCTAAGGCTTTACTGCTTACTAATCTTATCTAAAATGGGATCATGAAGTATTTTAAGGCCTATTGTTCAGCCTGAAAAGGGTGAGTTCTCAAAGGGCAGGGGTAAACTTGGGGTTCCCAAAAACCCAGATGACACCCTCGTGTAGGATGCTAGCTCCTTGAAAACAAAGGCAGCATCGTTTGGGGGGCCCATGCCAAATACAATAATTGCAGAATGAAGTGGAGGTGAGATTAAAGTGCTGGAGTAGGCTGTTAAAATTTTCATTGTTAGCATTGTACACTTACCCTCGGTATTGTCATTTGGATGATCTACACTTAAAAAGGGGTTAATGATGCCGATTAAATTTAAGAGTGCCTTGCCCATATCTCCACCCCACCCTACCCCAAGAGCTGATTGTTAAAATGTTGACTAGCAAATTCCAGGCTGGAGTTATCCTGCCAGGGTTTCTACTCCAATACACTCATTTTACAGATAGGAAGGCTAAGGCCCTGAGAGGTGCTGGGACTTGGCGGCTGGAACACGGATTCCTCCACACCTCTAGGTCGACAGACTTTCGCACCTTCCCCTTAAGCGCCTAGGGGAGCGGGGCGGGACTAGAAGGCAGGAAGAATGATTTTGTCCTCTCTGCACCGCCATACCGCCCCTCCCGGAAGCGCACTTTCCTTCCTCCCGCCTCCAAAGTCATGCACCGGAAGTGGGCCTGAGCCTGCCCAGTGGAGGCACCCAATGAGCGGCCCGCCACGGGTTCGGCGAAGATGGTGGGCGCGGGCAGCGGCGCTGGCCTTGGCGGCCTCTTGGAGAATGCGAACCCGCTGATCTACCAACGGTCCGGGGAGCGGCCTGTCACCGCTGGCGAGGAAGATGACCAAGTCCCTGATAGCATTGACGACCGAGAGATCTTCGATATCCACTGCGGAAGGCGCCGCCTGGAGAGTTTAGCAGAACGCGCACTCACGGGGCGGGGGCGGGAACGAGGCATTTGAGTAGGCGGCAAAAGGCCGCTTGCTTCGGGGGGCGGGGCCTGAATGGAAACGAGGCAGGGGGTGGGTTGAGAGCCTGATCGCTCCCCGGCGTTGGGCAGGGACTGGATGGAAACGAGGTCGGGCGTGGAGCATGAGCCCGGTCCTCCTAAAGAGCTGGGTGGGGCAGGTCCTGAGCATCCTTAGCCTCAGGGTGTAGGCGGGGCCTAGGCGAGTGGGGTGGGACCTGAACATCCTTATCCTCGGGAGTTGGGCTGGGCCTGGGCAGGAAGCTCTGGCGCGCACCCTGCTGGGTTTGACTCAGTAAAGTTTTCCTTCACTTCCCACTCACACCTGATCCGGTCCATCAATGACCCAGAGCACCCGCTCACCTTGGAGGAGCTGAATGTGGTGGAACAAGTCCGGGTGAAAGTGAGGAAGGGGCGGAGATGGAAGGGGGGTGATTTAAGGGGTGATTTCTGGCTCTCCCAGTGGTATTTACGGTAGAGGTGAACCCATTCTCGGGGATTCTTTATTATTCAGTCAAATAGCATTTATTTACCTCTGCTATGTGCCAAGCACTGTGCTAAGTGCAGGAGGATACCAAAGAAAGTGATCGTGACTCTTTTAAAAATAATGCTCTAAAGTTTAGGAAGTGCTTTCCTCAGCTTATGACGCCAACTGGGGAAAGGATTTGTCCAAAGTTTCATAGCTGAGAAATGGTCGCATCGGGACCAGAACTCCAGTTCTTTCCGGGACTAGTGTTCTTTATTCCAGATTATTCCTAAATCTCCTTTTGGTCTTGGCTTCCTTTAAGTTCCAACTAAAGTCTTGCCTCCTACAAGACACCTTCCCCCAAACCCTTTCAGTTCTAGTGCCTTCCCTCTGTTCATTATTTCTCCACTATATAACTTTCTTTGTAGATATTTGTTTGCATGTTGACTCTCCTGTATTGCAAGCTCCTTGAGGGCAGGAACTGTCTTTTGCCTCTCTATTCCCAGCACTTAGTTTAGCACCAACCACATAGCAGTTGCTTAATAGACGTTTATGGAATTGAATTGTTTAAGAGTAATCCCCCAAGACTAGCAAACTTTATCTCC
Source organism: Monodelphis domestica (assembly GCF_027887165.1). NCBI lineage: Eukaryota > Metazoa > Chordata > Mammalia > Didelphimorphia > Didelphidae > Monodelphis > Monodelphis domestica. The sequence continues at coordinate 693,664,994 of NC_077227.1, read as the reverse complement.
TTGAATGGAGTTGCAACTTTAGTTTCTTCTGTAAAATTAAGATAATAATAGCACCTACCTCCCAAAGTTGATGTGATCGAATGAGAGATTTGTAATCTTTTCAAACCTTAAAGTACTATAGAAATGCTAATTGTTATTTTTTTCTTAACAAAATATAGCCTTTACAACAAATATATGTTGTCCAGCAAAACAAATTCCCACACTGGCCATGTCCAAAAAGTGGGTATCTTATTCTACGTCTCAAATCCATCTCTTCTCTAAAGTGCATCATTAATCTTCTAGAATCTGGTTGAAGGCTATTACTGCATTTATCAGAGTTCTTTCAAAGATGTTTTTCTCTTTGTTGTTGTATAAACTGTTTTCATGGTTCTGCATCAGTTCATATATTTGATTCCAGGTTTTTCTGAAGCAGTCCATTTCACCATTTCTCATAGCACAGTATTCTATTACATTTACATACTATATAATTTGCTTTTAGCATTTCCCAGTAGATGAATACCTTTTTAGTTTCTAGTTCTTTTCTACTACAATACTACAATACTTCTAATACAATACTATAGCAATAGTAGCTGCTGTAAATAATTTTGTACATATAGATCTTTTTTACAAATGAGTCATCAACAAACTTTTATTAAACTCCTTAAGCATTGTGCTAAATTCTTGGGTCAACCAATATGAATAGTTTAGTGATATTTTGATCATTGTTCCAAATTTCTTTCCAGATGGACAGACTGACTAATCCATAGCTCCACCAACAATATAGTAATATTTACTGTGCCAATCTAATAGGTATAAGGTGAAACTACCAAGTTCCTTTCATTTGCATTTCTTTGTTATTTGGAGCACTTTTTCATAGGTTTGTTGTTAGATTTAATTTCTTCCTTTGAAAACTATTGCTTGTTCATATTCTTTACCCACTTACTAGTAAAGTGGGGAAGGACTCTTAAATTTAAATCAATTTCCTCATATATCTTAGATATCAGACTTTTATCAGAGAAACTTGATTCAAAGATTTTTTTCCAGTTATATATTTCCTTTCTAATTTAAACTGAATTGGTTTGCACAAACACTTTTAAATTTTATATAATCAAAATAGTCCTTTATTTTCTGTGATCCCTTTTGATCATAGACTCTTCTATCCAGAGATCCAAAAATTAATTTCTTCCTTTCTCCTCAAGTTTTATATATGATATTACCCTTTATATCTAAGAAATGTATCTGTCTGAAGTTATCTTGGTAAATGATGTGAAATGTATTCTATACCTAATTTTTACCTAATTGCTTTCTAGTTTTCCCAGCATATTTTGTCAAATAATGAGACCTTACTTAGTACTTGACCTCTTTAGATTTATTAAACATTTCTTCACTACAGGGTGCATTTGCTCCCTATGTTGCATGCCAAACCGGGTTCACTCATCAATCTCTTTTTTAAAAACTGGTACCAACTATTTTGATGGCTACTGTTTTGTAGTGTGTTTGAGACTTGGCATTCCTTCTGAAACCCTCATCCTTTTTTTCAAAAACCCTTTCTTTCTTAGTTATAATTCTAAGATAGAAGGGCAAGGGTTAGGCAGATGGGGTTAAATGACTTGCTTAGTATCACATAACTAAGAAGTCTTTGAGGTCAGATTTGAACCCAATTCCCTCCTCACTCAAGGCCTGGCTCTCTATCCACTGTACCACCTAGCTGCCTACCATTTTTAATTATTTCCCTTAAGATTCTTAATATTCTGTATCTAGAGAATTCAGGGAGGGAATCAAGGTGGGTTTGCTCTGCAGTTTTCGGTATTCCTGAGCAATTATGTGACAGTTTTGAGGGAACACTATAAGAATAAGTAAGAACTCATAGAAGCAGGACAGCTTTGAAAGTTCAATGTCAAATTTATTATATAGTATAAAAGTGAACTGTACATAATAGTTTCACAATTTGATGTGTGTTCTCCTTTTCTATTCCACTTGGGATATGGAAATGCTCTTATTTGGCATTAAGGTCAGAATGTGGGACTGACTGCCATCTGAGCATCATTATTGACTGAGGTGTTTCCCTCCCTGCCAAGTTGACCCTGATGTTGGGAGAAGAGCCCAGATAAACAGTAGCTTACACTCTTCCCCTCCTTCTACAGGTTAATGACAGGGAGAGTACAGTGGCTGTGGAATTTACTCCCACAATCCCTCACTGCAGCATGGCAACATTAATCGGTCTGTCCATCAAAGTCAAGCTGATCCGCTCCCTGCCGGAAAGGTTCAAGGTCAGTGAAAGGCATGCACGCTCCCTACCCTGTAACTAGCCCTGTGCCTCATTCACCAGTAAACCCTTTGAATACTTTCCAGGGGAATTTGAGTGTGGTGCCAATTACACTGGCATCCTGAGTAAAAGGCCTTTGAGGAATGGGGAGTCAGAAGTCACAATGCCCCCTGCCCTGAGAGGCCTGGAGAATGGGCAATTACCAAGGATCAGAAGTCCTTCAAGGCCTTTTAATGGCTCTTTAACTCTTCTTTCCAGATGGATGTTCACATTACCCCTGGGACGCATGCCTCAGAACATGCTGGTGAGTATGGGTCTCCAGTCCCACACTTTTCCATTTTCAGTTCCAGTGGAAACACCCAAGAAAGGATGGGATTAGGGTGGTTTTTTTCCTTATTTCCAGCCATGCAGCATGAAATCTTTCTTCATTTCTGGGGTCTGAATTAGAGGAAGCAACTTTTTCCCGATTCCATTTCCTAAAATCATGATGAGAGCCAGAGGAGAGATCTGGATTAAAATCTGGATACCATCACCATATCTTTGTCATCCATCCCTAATTTCCCTCTTTCCTTTGCCAAAGTTCCCCGAACATCTAGCTCCCTTCCTTCCGCCCCCCCCCCCCCAATATATCCACTCCCTCAAGGTGGGGGAACTTAGTGGAGGTTTGGTCCAAAGGATTGTGTTCCACTTGGAGTGAAAGGAAGCCAGGAGTAGGGCAAATGAACAGATGCCAACTGGATCCTGGTTTCTTGTTGAATTGCTAGATGGTATGGGAAATTTTGCACCATCTAAATGAATTGGGGGGGGGGGGGGGGAAGGACATTTTGAGCAAAAAGGAGCCAGACATGGGGTATTTGGGGCTTTTTCCCCACCCAGCCTTTTGTGCTGACCCAATTAAAGGCAAATTTGGACTCATTCAGTGAGTACTTGTTAACTGCTTCCTGGGTGCCTGCATTTGATTTGTGGCAGATGAGGGAGTGGGGTAGCAAAGGAGGAGCATTAGGCAATTTTATGGGGGGATAATTCTTAACCTAATTTTTGAGAAAGAAACTAAACAATTCAAGACAGTCCCATGATAGGAAATATGAGTATTATGTGAGGTATAGAGATATCACTTATCATTACCCTCATTATTACTGTGGATGGCATTATTTTACAAATTATAAGTGCTTAGGAAAATCCAAATAAAAGGAACTGCTATGGATTAGGATTCATTTGGAAGGTTCATAGGGAATAGAGCCTAAGGATATAGATGAATGGAAAAATGAAGATGGATGGCAACTGTCAGGGAGAAGAGAGTAGACAAAGAAATGAGGGGCAATGCAGGACTTTGCGGGAAGTCCCGCATGGATTTCCAGCAGAGTGAGTGGACTGGCCTGAGAGGAGTGTGAGATAAAGGTTCAGGCAGAGCCAGACTATTACTGTGACCTGCTGAGGCATACAGAATTTACCTTGCAGAAAAGTGGAAGCCAGGGGAAGTTTTAGACAAGAAAGTGAGGGTTTGAAGTGGCATTTTGGAACGGTTTTCTGGTGACCTGGGTGGGATCAATTAGAGGCCAAAATCTGAAAACAGGGATGCTTGTTGCTTTACTGAAGAAGCACAAGTATGGAATGAAAATGACTGAACAAGGGTTATGGTCTTGGGGTATAGAAATCTGATTGGTTTGAGATGATAATGCACAAAGACAATTGTCATTCTCGGTCACCGAGAGACTACCACTATTTTGAAGTAAGAAACAACAGACTAATTAACTATATAGAGAAGAGTTAGAACAGCAGAAAAAACATTGAGCCAAATGAGTTCTAGGTCTGGTTTTCCATAGCTGTGGCTTGAGAAAAGTCAGCCTTCTCTCAACCCCACAGTGTCTTCTGAAATGAGGATTTGGACTGAAGAGATCTCTCAGGTCCATCTATTCTAATCCTCATGCTTTGTTCCGGGTCCCTTACAGCTCCATCATTCTGTCATAATGTCCTTTTCAGCTCTAATATTCTCTGCTGCCTACCCTCAGACTGTGGGACTGATAGACAAGAGGTGCTGAGAAGCAGTGGGGATATGCTTGGCCCTGACAGTGGTGGGGAAGGGCCAAGGCAGGGACCATGTCCTCACTCCTCCCGTCTCTGCTTGTGTCTTGTCCAGTGAACAAACAGCTTGCTGACAAGGAGCGCGTTGCAGCAGCTTTGGAGAATTCCCATTTGCTGGAAGTGGTAAACCAATGTCTGTCAGCCCGTTCCTAGTACACCTAGGAGAGCAGCCATCTCTCAAGGATCCTGCAGCTCTCAATTTCTTTTCTGCCTTCCCACCTCACCCCCATTTGTGTCTGAGGAAAACTACATGGAAATGCCATGCCTACTGTGGCCACTTGGCAAATGACTGTCTACGTGGGCACAAGGAGATCCAAGTAGATGAGTTGGGCCTCTGAAGAGGACATTTGAGATATCTTAATAAACCTTTAATTTCTGCTCCACTGTCACAAAAAGTTTCCAAACCATGTTTTCAGAGGAGTTGCCATGTTCAGGGCCACCTTGTCCCCCTGGTTCCCAGCAAAGACAGAGAAGGCAGCTGGAGGGGGAGCGAGACAATTACTGGGCCTGAAGCTTTGGGGCCAAGAGGCAGAGTGGCCTCGGGAGGCTATGGAGGAGTCAGGCCTGGGAGAGGCAGGACTGGGCCCAGTGGCACAATTAGCAACTTGGCTATGAGTGCTCAGAGCTCTGCTTCTAGCCAAGGAGCCATTCCCAGTGCCGGTAGCATCCTAGCCTGTGGAGCGAGTGGGATGGCAATAACAGGGGCCCTGGCCTGGCTGGGTGGTATGAGACAAGTCACCTTCCTCATCTGTTAAGATGAGAGGTTTGGCATAAATGATCACTGAGGACCCTTCTAAAGTCACTTTCAAATATGACATTGTGCTCTAACACAGAATGGATAGACAGCAGCTTCAGTTCAAATCCTACCACCAACATGCCAACTGTAGCCCTAAGGCAAGTCAATAAACATGAAGTACCTACAGGGTGCCAGGCACTAAGAACTGAGAATCCAAAGAAGAAAAAGCCCATCCCTGCCCTCACAGAGCTGGTAATCTAGGGAAGATGAGCCCAGAGAAAGCTATTAGGTGGGGTGTGGGGGATGCTGATGGGGCGAAGTGAAAAGTGTGATTGCAAATGGGTGCATCTGGGTGGAAAAGGAGTCACGGTCTGTCCTATGTCCCCTCCTAACATGGAGGCTCAGTAGTTCTTGGCTCTATCCTCCAGGCTTCACTGGCTCTCCGTGGCCCACAGATCTGGCCTGGGTCACAGGGCAGGCACTGAGTTGTGTGCAGATGGAAAATTTGCAACACCTGAGCCACATTCCCAGCATCCATTTAAGTTACATACTCATTTTACATAAGGATGCTTGGGAGATAAATTTGGTTGAGACCCACGCTGTGGGGGTCTTTTTTTGGAGCTTGTGCTTTTGGTAAAGTGCTGCAGGTGTGAGTGTCTCTCTTTGCTCTGTTCACTTGGGGCAAGCAGGAAAATGCCCTATGTGGGAGCTACAGGACCTCTGGCCAGACCTGTCAGTTTCTCATTTCACCAAATGGAATTGGACTAGATTATCAGTAAACTTGCTTCCAGCTCCAAAATTCTACAATCCCATCAGGCCAAGAAAGAGGCTATCACCAAATTGAAGTTCTCCAAGAAATCACCAGTAATATTCTATCCAATACTTGCTTTAGAACTGTGGACAAATCCTTTAATCTGTGGACCTCAGTTTCCTGATGGGTTAAATGACAAAGGAAGGAAACAAGAATTTATTAAGCATTTGCTAAGGTGGTACCAGGCCTAGAGTCCAGAAGTCCTGACTTCAAATCTGGCCCTGGACTCTAGGTCTGGGTGACCCTGAGCAAGTCCCTCAACCCTGTTTTCCTCAGTTTCCTAATCTATCAAATGAACTGGAAAAAAAAGCAAACCAACTGTGTAGCCCTGGGCAAGTCACTCAGTCCTGTTTGCCTCAGTTTCCCCATTTATTAAATAAACTGGGGAAGAAAATGGCCAACCACTCTAGTATCTTTGCCAAGAAAACCCCAAGTAGGGTCATGGAGAGTCAGATATGATTGAAACGACTCCCCAGCAACATATTGTGCTGAGAACTGCAGATACAAATATAACAAAAAGAAATAGGTCCCTGTCCTCAGGGAGATTACATCTGTTAAAAGCAAATTTCTCTCTCCATTGTGTCCTCTTTTTTTTTTTTAATTTCATCTCTCAGTGACCTGGTGGTCAAAGACTACTAAGTAAATAATTCAGGTATAGATAAGCCCTCAGAGAAAGGAAGTTAAAGAACCAAGGAACCAACAAGACAGGAAATTGGTGGGTGGCCCAGGCAAATTAAGATACTATGGTTGGTTCCTTAGCTGTGATATGAGAGCTAGTGGATGGAGAAAACAGCTTATAAAGGGAGACCCGGGGGCTAGTTGGGTCTTCTGGCCTGATCTTAGAAAGCTAAGGAACCCTTGTTGGAGGTTAGTTTCAATCCATCATGGTGGCCAATAGATTATTAGTAAACTATCTCTCTACTTCTCTACCTTTCCCTTTACTACTAGCTTAATAAAGTTATTAAACTAATATTAGCCTCATAATTTTAATTATTACACATCCAAATGGGGAAAGACAACATGAGAGAGTGGAAAATGGAAAGTGGAGGGGGCTGGGATGGAGACAACTGGCACAGGGACACATTTTGACATCCAGAAAGATTGGAACATGATCAGGAGGTAAATGAAGGCAGGCTGATCTTGAGCTTTCAGGCTCCAAGAAGAATTAACCTGTGGGAAAAGATGGGGAGGAATGCAGGGGTACAATACTCCAAAGAGAGCCAGCCACAGGGAAGGTGGAATATTCTAGTCCAGAAGGCATGAAAAGATGAAAAAGCCTGAGAAGTGTGACTGAATGGGGATGATGCTCCTTGTAGTACTGACTTCACAGGGGCATTTTGTAAAACGTTAAAAGAATAGACTGCAGGCTGTTGCTATCATTACCACGTTTGTCTCATCGCTTGATTACATGTGCTGTGTGTTACATCAATCATGTTATTTTGGCTCCTTGACTTAATTAGAATGGGTTCCCAAAGTGAGGGCAGCTAGGTGGCCCAATGAATAGAGTTTCAGGCTGGAGACAGGAAGACCTCAGTTCAAATCCAGCCTCAGAGACTAGCTGTATAACCCTAGGCAAGCACTTCACTTTGCCCTAGTTTCCTTATTTATAAAATAAACTGGAGAAGGAAATGGTAAGCCACTTCAGAATTTCTGCCAACAAAACCCCAAAGGGGTCAGGAAGAGTCAGACACAGTTGAAAAACCTCAAATTTCTGCAAATTTATGATTAAGTATCATACATTTGAGGTCCTTTCTTAGGACAAGACAGTCTAATGGACTTGCAAAGCTTAGGCATTTACACATATTCCCATTTGATTTTTATCACAACTCCCAGAATTAAATGCTAGAGATATTAGGATACCCATTTCATGACTGACCAAACTGAGAGTCAGGGTTTAAGTGACTTATGGACATATATGAGGAGGGATTCAAATTCAGGTTTTCCTCAGGCCAAGTCCAGTGCTCCCTCCATCAGACTACACTGCTTTCAATGGAGACAAGTGTGCCTAGACAGCAGTTCATGTGAAAAACATCTGGGGTATTTGGTGATGAGCTTGGTGTGAGTCAAGTGTGATATGGAGACCCAGAAAGCCAAGTGTGATCTCAGGCCATGTTAATAGAGGCATATTCCAGAATGAGGGCGAGATGAGTCAGAAAATGAGACATCCAGCACTGGAAGATACATTAGAAATCATTTAGTGCAACATTTTCTTTTTATAGAGGAGGAAACCAAGTTGTGGAGAAAGGAAGTAGTCATGGTGAGTGATAGTGGCAGGTCTTCTGATTCCAAATCTCCTTTCTTACCACAGCTGGGTGGGTCAGGGATAGGGTACTAGACTTGGAAGAGTCAGGAAGACTCATCTTCATAAATTCAAATCAATCCAGCCTCAGCTATTTTCTAGCTATGTGCCATCAGTGACCTGAGCAAGTCACCTCACCTTGCTTGCCTCAGTTTCCTCATCTGTCAAATGAACTGGAGAAGGAAATGGCAAACCCCTCTAGTATCTGCCAAGAAAACCCTAAATGGGGTCATCTAATCATTTGAGGAGATAAGAGAGCACAACAGATTCCTTAAGATTTCACATGGGAGATAATCTGTGAGCTGAACCTTAAAGGAAGCTAAGAATTCTAAAAGGAAGATGGGGGTGTGATAATTAAAATTAAATTACGAGGCCGATAGTAGCTTTAATAACTTTATTAAATCTAAATAGTGGCAAAGGATGCATTTCAGGCTTCAGAGACAGTCTACGAAGAGATAATGGCAGGTGATTGAATGCCAGGTTTAAAGAACTGCAGATAGGTTAATCTGCCTAGAATGTAGAGTTTGTGACTGACAGCAGTATGGAATGAAGCTGGAAGGACCTTGTTGTGAAAGAAATGCCCAAGTGAGGAATTTGCATTTTATTCCAAAGATGTCACTCTGTGAAGTTTCTTGGAAGGAGTATAATGGTGATTGGATATCTTTAGGAAGCTTACTTGGGCAGCTTGGGTAGAGAATAGATTGGAAAGAGGAAAGCTCAGAAGTGGGGGGACCAATTAAGATGAGAACTGATAAGGGTGAGGAAAAGGGTTCCACCAGGTTAGTCCTCCTACTCAATAAGCTCTAGTGGCTCCCTGTCATCTCCAGGATCAAATACAAAATCCCCTGGGATTCAAAGCACTTCATAACCTATCCACCACACATATAAATACACACACCTTTATAGTCTTCTTATACCTAACCCCTCTCCTCTACATACAATTCAGTGACCAAGGAAGGAAGGAAGGCAAGGAAGGAAGGAAGGAAGGCAAGGAAGGAAGGAAGGAAGGAAGGAAGGAAGGGAGGAAGGAAGGGAGGGAAGGAGAGAGAGAGAGAGAGAGAGAGAGAGAGAGAGAGAGAGAGAGAGAGAGAGAGAGAGAGAGAGAGAGAGAGAGAGAAGAAAGAAAGAAAGAAAGAAAGAAAGAAAGAAAGAAAGAAAGAAAGAAAGAAAGAAAGAAAGAAAGAAAGAAAGAAAGAAAGAAAGAAAGAAAGAAAGAAAGAAAGAAAGAAAGAAAGAAAGAAAGAGAAAGGAAGGAAGGAAGGAAGGAAGGAAGGAAGGAAGGAAGGAAGGAAGGAAGGGAGGAAGGAAGGGAGGAAGGAAGGGAGGAAGGAAGGAAAAGGAAGGAAGGAAGGAAGGAAGGAAGGAAGGAAGGAAGAAAGGAAGGAAGGAAGGAAGGAAGGAAGGAAGGAAGGAAGGAAGGAAGGAAGGAAGGAAGGAAGGAAGGAAGGAAGGAAGAAAAAGGAAGGAAGGAAGGAAGAAAAAGGAAGGAAGGAAGGAAGGAAGAAAAAGGAAGGAAGGAAGGAAGGAAGGAAGGAAGGAAGGAAGGAAGGAAGGAAGGAAGATATCTATATCTTCTATATCTATATCTAAGAGCAGAAGAAAGTTCAGGAGTCACAAATCAGGACAGAGAAGCTTGGTTTCTACCATATAAATTTAATACATGTCTACTTTTTATGAAGCTATGCAACACAAATTCAGTTTCATAGGTAACTCTTTTCTGTCCTTTGTTTATTGAAATGCTCATATTTGTTGATATTGGCAAAGTTCATAAGTTTTTTTTTTTTAATTCAAGGTGAGAGAGAAAAGAGTTTTAGCCTATATAGACAGTTTGGGGACAGAAGGAAGAGATGGCATGTGCATGGAGACTCACCAAAGCAAACTCAAAAGGAGTGATGAGACCATATTTCATGAAAATTCAGGGAGAAGAGAAAGAGACTTCACACAGATGAAGTCAAAAAAGATGAGAACTAAAAAAAAAAGTCCATCAGATGTATTTATTATAATGGTGATTCAGGCCTCTGGGTGTCTTTGCAGTGTTTAGGATTGAAATTCTATGATAGTTACAGGCCAGCAGGTGGCGAGAGAGATTTGAAAGTCATCTCTTCATCCCCATCTCTCAGTACAGAAAACCCATTGACTGCTCAGCCAACCAGCTCTAAGTCTTTCTCTATAGGAAATCCCCTCCAAAGGGAGTGGTCCTCCCTTGCGCTTCTCCAGCTTGACTGCTCCTTGGACAGCCCAAAGAGAGGGTCTCTTGTGCTGGGCCACTCCAGGGACCGAGATACCAACAGCCTCCTGCAATGACGTATTCCAGGGTTTTCACTGGCAAGAGCCCAAGTCTATAGACCCCAAATTCAGCACTTTGCCACTCTACCCTGAGGTCTAGCTGGAGAGAAAGCCCTGGCAGATACTTTTCCAAGGAGGTGGTTTGAAAAATTGATGAATGGGACTTTAGAACACAACACTAGCAGAGTCTTTAGGGCACGGGCATTAATCATACTGTTCCAATGGAAAGGGGCCCTTGGAGCTTGTCTAGTCCAATGTTAATGGGGAAATAAGCCAGAGGAGGCAATCCATGGGCAGATGTCCATGTGAATACTTGGGAACAATGATCCCTTGGGGGATACCTGGGTGCCAACTGGAAGTGCCATCACCCCACACCCCATTCCCTTAACATCCATTTTAATGTACCTATTTCTAGCAATGGGAAAGTGCTGCCAAAGCCCTGGCAAAAATCCCAATTTCCAAAACTAAGGAAGGGAGACTTCTTGTGTAATAAAAACAGTTCTGTACAAGGGGAGCATTGAGAGCAATTCCCCTTGTATTTCTGCTACATACACATAAATACACACACACACACACATGCCCCAATCCTATTAAATCTACTTTTTTCTAAGTCTTACCAATTTCCAGAAAATCACCCATGACCCCCTCTAGTTCACATGGAGCTCACCCCATTAACGTCCTTTTAGGTCTTGTATCATGTCAATCTTCTGTAGAATATCAGAGCTGAAAGGGACCTTAGAATATCACATACAGCTGGAAGAGATTTTAGAAATTGTCTTGTGTGGTAGAAGGGTGCACTAGATTGGAGTCCCAGCTCTTGAGTTCAGATTTTGATTCTACTTCTTATAATTGCTGAGTGACTTTGGGTTAGTCATTACCCTTCCTGAGGTCCCTTCGAGCACTAAATCTAGGATCCTATAACCAGATTATGGTACCTAAATATATGTAACAGAATAGGACTGAACAGTTAGAAATGACAGCTATGAAGGATTCAGAGAAGCATAGTAAGATTTATATGATCTAATAAAGAGTAAAAGAAGCAGAACCAAGAAAACTATATGTAATCACTGTAATAATCAAAACAATTAGAGGCAACAAGGTGGTATAGTGGGGAGAGAGCTGAGCTGAACTGAGGAAGTTCAAATCCTGCCTCAGACGCTTAGCAGTTAGGCCACCCCAGACAAGTCATTTAACTGTTTTGTGCCTCAGTTTCCCTCTCTGTAAAATGGACATAATAATAACACCTATCTCCTAGGGTTGTTGCAAAAATCAAATCAGTGCTTTGCAGACCTTAAAGCACTATATATAAATGCTAGCTCTTATTATTATTAAAATTAAATTATTATAAGAATAAATTATTATTATAGAAAATGCAATATATATTTATAATATATATAATTATAATGACCAACTTTAGCCTCCCTCGAGAACTGATGAGATGGACCTCCTCTTCTTTGGTAAGGTGGAAAACTATGGGTGCAAACTATTTGATTTACTGTCAGATTCAGCGAATGGGCTGGTTGGCTTTACTACACATCCTTTTCCTCTTTTTTTTTAATTCTCTTCTATTCTAACATTCTATATTATAACATATTCTAGTATAACACAGTTGGTAGGGTAGAAGAGAGGGATATTGGGGTTTTTTTAAATAAAAATGATATAAAACCAAACTCTACCCAAAGAGAAATTGCCTTGTAAGCCTATATGAATGGAAGCATTAATTATTATCTGGTCTCCCCAACTTTAAAGCTCGGGAGACGGATTCCTGTGGGGTTCTTGCCCAAGCCCACACTTCTAGTAAGTGGTGGAGCTGGTACCAGGAACCAGGCCTCCTGGGTTCCTGGGCTGTGATTTCCACCTCGCTGGGCTGCCTCCTTTTACTCCAGACACATGCAGGGCAGCCAAGGGTTGAATACCGTTAGCATATTTAGACTGTCCCACTCACAAGGGCCTGACTCATTCTCAGAAAGTCGGTGTCATCATCTGGCCCTCTGACACCTGGTCTTGTGCCTCACATCCCCCTCTCCCTGGCCCTGGAGCCCTGCTGATAGTCACATAGCACCGTGGCTCTCCCCCATCTCCCTTCCTTCCCCAGAGTTTGTAGTCTCTTTCCAGGGCACGCCGATTCCCTTACTAGGGTCTACTTTCACCCTGGGCAGAATATTGTTGGGCTCTGGCTCTGGGAAGTTCCCTGTACCTGACTGTTACTTTCCTCACCTGTTTCTTGTTGCCTGAAATTCCACCAATAGCACCCCATGCCTGTGTCCTGCTTCTTCATTTTTTGACTCCCCTGGGCCATGGCTATCCATGGATAGCCATGGAGGTTCTCTTGGCAAGGAAACTGGAGTGGTTTGTCATTTCCTTCTCCAGTGGGTCCAATGGATCCTTTGGGTCAGGCAATCAAAGGTGAAGTGACTTGTCCAGGAAGAATCTGAGGGCAGATTTGAACTCAGATCTTTCTGACTCCAGACGTAGCACTAATATTTTATGACCTGTTTAAAAAAAAATCATGAAATCAGTATCAGTCATTGTGACTCAAGTATGGCTGATTCCTGGGGGTTAGGGGAGACACCAAGAAAATATGGGCAAGGTGGGTTTATTGAGGGGGAAAGGGGAAGGCCTGAAGACACTTTCTATTAGGTAGCATGAATATATATGTAGAAAACGGTGCATTCCTGGGTTTCAAAAATATATAGTTCTGAGATGCTTGTTTTTTTCTGATGTACTATCTTCATTGTATAAAATCTGGATGGAGGCTAGGGTAGAAGATATCCTCCGACTTTTTTGTCATTGTTGTTAAAAAGGGATCTTTGGGGGCAGCTGCGTAGCTCAGGAGATTGAGAGCCAGGCCTAGAGATAGGAGGTCCTGGATTCAAATCTAGACTCAGACACTTCTAGCTGTGTGACCCTGGGCAAGTCACTTAACCCCCATTATCTAGCCTTTACCATTCTTCTGCCTTGGAACCAATACATAGCACTGATCTACAGCAGAAGGTAAGGGGTTTAAAATAAAATAAAATAAAATAAAATAAAATAAAATAAAATAAAATAAAATAAAATAAAATAAAATAAAATAAAATAAAATAAAATAAAATAAAATAAAAAGGAATCTTTATCATAGAACCAGTCAGTAAATTCCTCCCCAGGACATAAACTATGGCCTTGGAAGCAGCCTTGGATCATAGACTATTAAAGCCAAAAGGCCTTAGAGATCATCTATTCCAAAGTTTTTGTTTTATAAATAAACTGAGGTCTAGAGAGAGGAAGAGACTTTTCTAAGGACATTCAGCTTTATGATTCTTTGACTCCCAATCCAGTGCTTTTTCTGCTGGCAGGGGAAATGGGTGAGAGGGTCTGGGGCCGGTGACAGCAGCAGATGCCTGGACCCTGAGTAGCCTTTGTGGACATGGTTCCCTTGGTAGTGACAGAAACAAACGTGAGGTCAAAGGCTAATAATATCCTAGACAGAAACCTGAGTTGGGGCTTTTCCCCAACACGCTGGCCAGGCCTGACCTGACCCACTCTCCCCCCTCTCTCTGGGGTAAAGGGCCAAGGAATGAAGAAGAGGCCAGGTGCCACCAGCTGCCCCAGCCTCTCAGCCCCAGAGATTCACAGGATATTTCCAGACTCCAGATGCCCCGGGGTGGGGAGTTGGGGTAGGCTGAGGAGGGGAGGGAGACAGAAGTGGAAGTGAGGTTGCCAAGGACGCTTCATTTTGTTTGCCCTGCCTGGGGCCTCCGCCTCTGCAACCTGGCCCAGCTCTTGGATTCCTGCAGCCTTGTGACAAGCCCCAGGCTTCCAGAAATGAGCTCCCTGGGAATCCGGAGGTCCCTTTGGGGGTCCAGAGACCCCAACAGTGTCCCTAACCCCTCCTGAATCCAACTCAAGCGAATACGATTGAATGACCGCAGCGTGCCCAGCCTGAGTGGAGCCCACCCTGCTTTGACCCTCTGCAGGGGCATCGCTGTCCTGTCCACGGAAGGAAGGCCCTTTGGGGCTTGGGGTGGTGCCCATCCTCCCAAGATTCTTCAGGTCATGGAGGCTGCCGAGTGATGCGATAGACATAAGTACTAGACCAGGAGTCAGCAAGGGCTGAATTTTTCTACGTAATCCCAGGCAACTCATTCATCTGTTCACCTTCAGTTTCCTCACCTACAAAAAGGGGATAATAATAGCACCCACGTCACAGAGTTGTTGGGAAGACCAAATGAGGTAATAAATGTAAAGTGCTCTGCAAAGCTGGAGACATAATAGAAATGCTAACCATTACTATTATTTTTGAAGGGGCTTTCCTGTGGAAGAGGAAGGAAGAACCTTTGGGGTTTGGGGTTTTGGTTTTTGGTTTTTTTTTTTTGGTGGAGGAGGTAGCCCCATAGAAAAGACCTAAGAGCAAAGAGTAGGAGTTATAAGGAGGCAAAAAGAAAAAAGCTGATGTCAGGAGAAACCCTCGACAGACAGGGTTGTTCAAAAGCAAGCGGGTTCCCCCATCAATGAGAGTGTCCAGTCAGAGACTTGGTTGGATATGAATTTCTTCTGAACATGACCACTAAGTTGTCATTGTTTGGCTGTTTCCAACTCCTTGTGATCCTATTTGGGGTTTTCTTGACAAAGATACTGGAGTGATTTGCCATTTCCTTCTCCAGTTCATTTGACAGATGAGGAAACTGAGGCAAAGTTAAGTGACTTGCCCAAGATCACACACACACACACACACACACACACACACACACACACACACACACACACACTGAGCATCTGCAGCTGGATTTGAACTTGGGTCTTCCTGGCTTTAGGCACTCTATCCATGGCACTACCTCCAGCCAGATGATGGAGGTGGCTTCCTAATCCCCTGGGATTCTGTGAGGCAGCTTGTGCAGAGGAGGATTCCAGAGACCTGGGTTCTAGGCCTGCCTCTGACCACACACTTGCTTCATGAACTTCCCTTCCCTTCCCCAGAACTCAGTTCTCTTCTTCCTGAAAGGAGGAGGTTGGCTAAGACGCTTTCTCAGGTCCTTCCCAGCTCTGACATTCTGTGATCCTGTGAGTAGGCACCCAGGACCTCGAAGTCTGGGAAACAAAGGAAGCCCTTGAGGTGTTTGAATGTATGTGTGGAGGTGGGGGGAGTTGACTGACTCAGGGAGGGTGGAGAGCTGACTCTCTGGTTGCCAAGGTAACAGATGAAGGACAGCCCTGTATTGTGTCTGCCTCTGTTGTCACGACAACCTGGTGGGGACCTGGCTCATGTGGGGCTTAGTGGAGGCCAAATTGAATGGAAGGAACAGAAAGGGATGATGCTATCACCAGCAATCATTTAATGACAACCTTGTCCCAACATGACCCTAGAACCCCCTCTGCCCAACCTGGTTGCTCCCCCACTCTCAATTCATCATCCCACCATCCTCACACATACCTGACAGTTTTCAGGAACTCGCCGGATACTCAGCCCCAGAAGGAGGCTGGGAGGGAGGGGTTATTCTTCTCACCCTCTAGATAAAGAAGGAGAAGGAGAAGGGCACTGGCTTGGCATTGTGGGATATTCAATTCAATTCAAACATCTCCTGCACATCAGGCACCCCACAGGGACTGAGATATGAAGACCAAAAACAAGAATCCCAGCCCTTAAGGAATTTCTGTTCCAGCTAGGGGAATCCTCCCGGAAAGATGGGGCAGGATGGGGAAGGCCTTTAAGTGAAAACAGAAGAGTTTGTATTTTATCCTAAAGGCAGTTAGGGAACCCGTCATGGCTGCTGGGTGACAGTGATTAGAACTGAGCCGTAGGAGTATCAGTTAGAGGGGTGAGAGGTGAATGGATTGGAGGAAGGAAGCGGCTAGGTACAGGGAGCCCTGTTAGGCGGCCACTTACCTGAGCATCCTAGCCTGGAAGAGTCCTTGGAGATCATCTAGCCCAACACTAATCTACCCCCACAACACCTCTATTCATCCCCTTGCCTCTCTCGGCCATTGCCCTAGGTCAGGCCCTGATTACATCTCACCTGGGCTATTACAGTAGACTCCTAATTGGTCTCCCTATTTCCATTATATCCCCTCTCTCACCATCCTCCACACAGTTGCTAAATAAACTCCTGTGGCTCCCTAGTGCCTTTAGGATCAAAAGGAAATTCCTGTCTGGCATTTAAAGGTCTTTATACCCTGACCTCAATCTACCTTTCCAACCTTATATATTTTTCCCTTTCCTGCACTCTGTGATCTAGTCAAATTGGTCTTTTCCCTATCCAGTACACATAACCCTCCTTCTTCTGTCTGTGTCTTTGTATTAGCAGTCCCCCTAGCCTGGGCTGCCCTCTTTCCTCACTTCTGACTTCTAGAATCCCCAAGATTTTGGTTTAGCCAAAGCACCACCTTTTTATTTTTAAAATAAAACCCTGACCTTCTGTCTTAGAATCAATAGTGAGTATTGGTTCTAAGGCAGAAGAGTGGTAAGGGCTAGGCAATGGGGGTTAAGTGACTTGCCCAGGGTCACACAGCTAGGAAGTGTCTGAGGTCAGACTTGAACCTAGGACCTCCCGTCTCTAGGCCTGATTCTCAATCCACTGAGCCACCCAGCTGTCCCCTAAAGCACCACCTTCTAAATGAAATATCAGTGCCCTCCCTCCCAAATTTACTATATCTACCTATCCATATGTGTGTGTGTAGGTATTGTTCAGTTATGTCCAACTTATCTGACCCCATTTGGAGTTTTTTGGGAAGGATATTGAAATGGTTTCCCATTTCTTTCTCCTGCTCATTTTACAGATAAGGAAACTGAGGCAAACAGGGTGAAATGACTCTCCCAGGGTCACATAGCTAGTAAATGTCTGGGACCAGATTTGAACTCAGGTCTTCCTGCCTCCAGGCTCAGCATTCTATCCACTGTACCACTCACCTGTTCAATGGATGGATGGATGAATAGATAGATAGAGAGATAGATAGATAGATGTATGGATGAATAGATGACAGATGGATGGATTGATAGATGGATAGACAGACAGATAGTTGATTGATAGATGGATAGATTAGATAGATAGATAGATAGATAGATAGATAGATAGATAGATAGATAGATAGATAGATGGATGGATGGATGGATGGATGGACAGACAGACAGGCAAACAGATAGATAGATAGATAGATAGATAGATAGATAGATAGATAGATAGATAGATAGATAGATAGATGATAGATAGATAGATAGATAGATAGATAGATAGATAGATAGATAGATAGATAGATAGATGGATAGATAGATAGATGGATGGATGGAAGTATGGATAGACAGACAGATGGATAGATAGATGTACATATGCATAAGTAAATAGATACATGTATATAAGTGAATATCTGGCTATATTTAGAGATACATGTAGATAGAGAATATTTATAAATAATAGATAATAATAAATATATATATATGTCTATATACGTAAGTGAATCTCTCTAGATAGCTAGACAGACATGTTTCTCCTCCTAGAGTGTGTATCTCCATTTCCTAGCACTTAAAAAAAAACCCTAGATCTGTGATTTCGTGTTATAGGGAGCTCCCTGGGTGGGAATTCTCTCCTAAGGTAAATCCCAAGCTGCTGGGCAATTTAGAGTCATTGAGCTACCTGGGCCACTGAGACTTTACATGTCTTCCCATATGAGTCAGAAATGGTACTTGAATCCAATCCTTCCAGACTCCCAGGTAGAGTCTCTCTCCACTATCCTACACTATGTGGCACATAGTAGTCACTTTAATAAATTGATTATTTGATAACTGATTCTATTCCAGGTAAGTGGAGAAGACAGTGATTTTCAAATCTTTATCTGTGAATATATCCTGGTCTCTCCTCTTCTTCCTATCAGTCCCGAGGAGACACAGGATAGGAGGCAGGGATCCCAAATCAAGATATTTCTTCCAAGAAGAGAGAAAGAGAAGGAGAGAGTCCAGACTAGGCTCTGGGACCAGCAGACAATGCAACATGATCCCCAGTTGGCTGGCCATGGGGTCAAGGCCCACCTGGCCCAGAGTCTAGGCCAGATTTACCAAAATGTCTTCATGAGCTCAGCATCCAGGAAGCTGGGGAAAGCCAGCTGGACCCCCAGGACAGAGTGGGGGAGGGGAGGGGTAGGCAGGAGAGAATATTTTTAGCCCAGTTGCCTGTGTTGGCTATCTCTGGTCAGAGGCCCAGAAAACTGAGCAGGGGGAGAGAAAAGAGAGAGTGAGGGCTGCTGACCAGAAATACAAAGTCATGTATTCAAATCCCAGATCTGACAGTGTGACTGGGAGCAAATCATTTCACCTTTCTTCCCACTTTGTAAAATTACAAGTTTGACCCAGATATTGGCTAATGCTCCTTCCAGCTCTAAATCCTATGATAACACAAGTCACATCTTCTCTCTGAGACTCAATTTTCTCATCTGTAAAATGGAAACTATAGGATCACAGATTTAATAATTGCTGCATTCTCTACCTAAAAGAGTTATTATAGTGTGACCCTGGGTAAGTCACTTAACCCTCAATTGCCCAGCCTTTATAACTTTTCTGCCTTGGAACCAATATTTAAGATCAATTCTAAGCCAGAAAATAAGGGAGAAAGAAACAAAGAAACCAGAAAGTCAATTCAGAAACCTTCAATGTCTCCCCTCCAGATGGAAACTCACCTAGTTTTAGGTGAGTATTTTAGGTTTAGGTTTAGCATTTTAGGTCCCCCACAGCCTGAGCTACATCCAAGCTAAGCTATATTACTAACTGGTCACCAAGTTCACTCCATTTCCCACTTCCATGCAGGTCAGCCTCCCATGGCTAGAATATATACTCTTGGCCCCCATCTCCACCTCAGAGAATCCTTACCCTTGTTCGTGATTCAATTCCAAAGCCACTTCCTCCTTGGAGCCCTCCCTATTCCTCCAGTTATTTATTAACGACCTCTCCCTCCTCAAATACACAGGATCAAAGATTTGGATCTGGAATGAATCTGAGAGGTCCAACCCTTCTCATTTTATAGATGAAAAAACTGAGAAACAATTTACCCAACATCATACAAGTAGTGAATGAATGAGATGGGATTTGATCCCAGAAACCCAGGTCATTTGACCCCACATACCCAGAAGCCCTTAAATTACCTGGTGTCATATTTATTGAGGCATTCATTTGAAGTATCTTCCCCTTTTCTCTCCCCCATATAAGTTCATTGAGGACAGAGATACAGGGACTATTTTGTTGGGTCTATAGGGACCAAGTACAGTTCAGAGGAGATGCTTAAAAAATGTTTCCTGCCATGAATGGGAGATGGTCTTAGAACCAGGAGAATCTGAGTGGAGAATCAAATCTAGCCTCTGACCCATTGTGGTCCTGGGTGAGTTCCTAACTCCCTAGTGTTGCCCTAACCAGATTAAAATGTAATTGGGAAATGTTTAACAAAATAATAAAATACAATAAAACATAGATAATGTTAATTTGTGGTTGTTCAAGTCAATATGCAGCCCTCAGTAATATATTTCTATTTGAGTTTGACACCACTGCTAGTCAACTCTATAGGACCACATATACAATATTTCAAAGAAAGTGATCAATGCCAGGGCATGTTCCTTATACCAGGTCCAGTACCTATCCTGAAATGAATAATCCTTACAACTACCTTAAACCCCTCCCTATATCAGTATTCCAGAGGCCCCAAGCCTTAGAAGTTTGAACCAAGAGGGGCAGCTAAGCAGCACAGGAGATAGAGTGCCAGGGCTTTGGTGGGAGGATGAGAGGACTTGTGTTCAAATTTGATCTCAGACACTTACTTAGCTCTGTAAACCTGGGCAAGTTACTTAACCCCCATTGCCTAGCCCTTACCACTCTTCTGTACTAGAATTGATATTAATGGAAGGAAGGAAGGAAGGAAGGAAGGAAGGAAGGAAGGAAGGAAGGAAGGAAGGAAGGAAGGAAGGAAGGAAGGAAGGGAGGGAGGAAGGAAGGGAGGGAGAGAGTGAGGAAAGGGAAGGGAAGGGAAGGGAAGGGAAGGGAAGGGAAGGGAAGGGAAGGGAAGGGAAGGGAAGGGAAGGGAAGGGAAGGGAAGGGAAGGGAAGGGAAGGGAAGGGAAAAGGGAAAGGGGAAGGGGGAAGGGAAGGGAAGGGAACAATATCCCACCTGGAATCTTTTTAAGATCAGACAGTTCAAGCCCAATAAAGAGAAATGACTTAGTCAAAGCCAGAGGAATAATAGAGTAGGGATTCAAACCTAGCACCCCAGATTCCTCCACAGTGCTCTTACCTCCTCACCACATTAGCCCCGGAAATCTTGCTTTATGGCTGATTCTCTGGCCTTGGGGAGGACTTGGGCTTGGTATAAAAGTAAGAGGGAGCTCTGGATTTACCTATCTACATCGGTTTTGTGGGAAGTGGGGACTTGCTGGGGATTTGGGGGGGGGGGGAGGTGCTGGACTAAGGGCCCAGAACTATTTTTGGAACCAACGAATCTTTTGTTTCCCCGATGTAAAGTGGTTGTCTTCATTTCTACGCTCCTTCTTTCCATCTAATCCCAACCTTTACTTACCTGACACTCCAAAACATTAACCCACATCCTTGCCCTTAGTGTTGAATCTCTGGAAATGGGCTTTCTTATACAGGATGTGAAAGTGAGCAGGAACCCAAGATTCGAAAGGGATCCCTCCCACTTTGAGTCTCTTATACACACAGGGTGTTCCTTGCGTGCCCCACCCCTCTTCCCCTAGATGGGTCTAGGTATCCCGGGTCCTGACCTGCGTCAGATTGTACGAGATGATTGCTCCCAGGTTCTTGATGCAACTCCCCAGGATTTAGGAAGGGGCCTTTGATAACACCAAGTCTATACCCTTGCTCTGCTCCTTCCCATTTAACAGAAGAGGAAACGGAGTCTCAGAGAGGGGGAGTAACACATCTAGTTAGTGGCATCACCAGTATTGGAATCCAGGGTCTTGATCTCAGAATCCAGGACTCTTCTCTATACTTACAGTCCTTTACTCCCCGGGCCGGGGATTGGGAGCTGAGTGGGGGGTTTCTCTCCAGGATTTCCCCTCAGGTCAGGGCTATGTACAGACACGTCAGTCCTCCCTACCCCCGTCAGCTGCCGCCCCCTCCCTCTGGGAGTTGAGAATGAGCTGGCAGAGCTGAGGAAGGGGAGGCCCGGGGGGGAGGGGTAAAAAAGGGGGTGGTGGAGGAGGAGGAGGGACAGGGGGCGGGTCCGGGCTCGGGCCACTGGAGCCCGGACATAAATAGGCGGTGCTGGGGCTCTCCGGGAGATCAGCCCAAGCAGAGCAGAGGCCGAGGCATCCGGGAGCGCACAGTCAGACGTCTCGGGATCAGCAGCTAAGTCTCTACGGGAGGTGAGTACCAGGGAGATGGGCCTCGTTAGGGAGTGGAGGGAGATGCCGGTTGGGGTTCTGGGGCGAGGGTCTGAGGCAGGACGGAGAGACTGGCTCAGTTTGGTGGCTTGGGATCTCGGGCAGGGACCCTGAAGTGTCCTACAAAGGACCGGACTGACCAAGAAGCAGTCTGGAGAGCTAAGGGGTGTGGACTGAACCCAGGCTGGTCGTGGTGTGCATGTGTGCCCTCCCAAAAGTGGCGTGGGGTGGGGGGTGGGGGTTGCGGGGGAAGATGTTGGAGTCTGTGTGTATGTGCGTGCGCGCTTGTGTACTGGTGTTGGGGAAAGGGGTGGACGGAACCTAGAATGGTCCCCTTGCTTGGCAGGGGGAGGGAACGGTTCGGGGCAGCCCCGAGGTGGAGTGAGTGAATAGGCACCTCAAAGCTCAGCCTGCCCTTCTCCTCTCCTTCGGCCCGGTGCCTTTCTGCCCAGTGGGCCACAGGCGGTGGGCACGATGACCCTGAATCGCGGAGCTCAGCGGCGCTGCGGGGACCGTCGGCGGGGCAGCACGCCCTTTCTTACACAGCAGCACCTGCACCGCCGCAGCATGCCGGTGGATGAGAGAGACCTTCAGGCGGCTCTGCCCGCAGGTCCCTTGGGCCAGCTGTCCAGTCTGGTGCGGCGCCCCTCCGGAAACCCCAGAGAGTCCAGCGATTGCTGGGCCTCAGGCTCTTCGGACTCCATCACCTCTTCAGGCAGCGAGTCTGACGGTCACCTGTACAAGGTGATACTTCTGGGCGAGCGCGGGGTGGGCAAAACCAGCCTGGCCCGCATCTTCGGTGGCGTCGAGGATGGGCCTGAAGCCGAGGCCGCTGGTGAGTAGCGAGCACATCCAGGACGGACTGGGCCTGACTGGGGGCGGGATGGGAGGGTGGGGGGAATGAGGAGAGGAGGGAAGAGCCCGAGACTTGTGGGAAACTGAACAGAGGAGAATTAGAAGAGAGCGTCCAAAAATATGGGGATGGAGGATGGGGAGAGAAGGAGAAAAAAAGGAACTACTGTAAGCTTCTGGAGGACAGGAACTGGTCTTCCTTTTTTGACTTTGTATTCCCAGGGTCTCTACAATTAGCCGGTTCTTAAATGCCAGTTGAATTGAATTGAATCAGGAAGGGAAGGAATTAGGGGAGAGTAAAAGAGGGAAATCATTGAGGGTTTTCAAGTGAAAACAGAAAAGAAAATGTGTGAGGTGAGGAGAAGAAAGCAAGGGTAAAAGAGGGAGGCCGAACTTGCTAACAGGATTCAGATCTGATCCCTAGCTCTGAAATTAGTCTACTGAAGGACCTTGGACAAATAATTTCCTTTCTCTGTACCAGATTGGGTGGGACTAGAATCTAATCACTAGGTACTTGAAGGCTGCTCCTAGGTGGGATATTCTGTAACCCTTAGGAGAGGGAAGAGATGGAAGAAAGGATAAACTCCCAGATTTATAGAAAGGCTTGTATGAATGCCTGGAGAATTTGTCCATCTGTCCATCTCTTTGTTAGGGATGGCAGACACTGGGAGGCAGAAACATCCCATACCTTCTTGGAATGATATGAGGAGCAACAAAATCCACCCTTACTCCCAGGTCTTCCTCAGAGATAGGTTTTGGGGCTAGAGGGCTAGAAGTGAAAGTGTTGGGGTGTGGGGAGCCCATGTTGTGGATAGTCTCATGAACTCCCACTTTGGAGCCCTGGAATCAGAAGATTTAGAGCTTGCAGAGACCCCAGAGATTATCTTGTCCAAATCCTTCATTTTACAGATCAGGAAACTGAGGCCCAGAGAGGAAAGTATAATTTTGCCCAAGTTTATAATGACAGTAAGGGTAGAGACAAGTAGATTTCAGTTGAGGTCTTCTGACTCCAAATCCACTATTTTTAAAAAAAAAGGCGTGTTGACTGACTTAGATCTTTCCATTGTCCCTTTTCAAAGAGGTCCAAAGAACTGCAGGTTCAGTGGCTTCTTAGGTAAGTTTAATGGTTGAGGCTCCATTTCCCACCATGAACCTCTTCCTTGAAGGCCACTCACTGCACCAGGTATTAGTATGAGTTCTGGGTATTAGTTGATGGTAGATGGGATTTGGTAGAAGTAAGTATGGGTATGACAGGTCCAACCACCTCAGCCCAGTGCAAATCAGGAACTGTGACTGTCCTGGCATTGGGGAAGAAGGGTACCAGCTTGCAGGAATTATAGGGGCAATGTCCCCTGAGTCTGGACCAACCTATGGTCTCTGCCACCAGAATCTTTACCCTTTATGAGGCCTCATCTGTAAGCCAAACTTCCAAGCCAGGAAAGTCCAGATCAGAGCCAGTATAGCATAGTAGATAAAACATATCTAGACTCAGTGTTAAGAAGACCTGAGTTCAAATCCTACCTCACTTTTTAATTTTATTTTTTATATAAATATTCACTTTATTTTATGTTTTAATTTTTATTTTTTAATTAAGTAAAATTTATTTTCCTTCTATACTTCCTACATTTAAAAAAAGATAAGAGGAAAAAACCTTCTTTCATATATGCAAAGTCAAGTGAAACAAATTCCTGCATCTCAGACATTTTTTAAAAAACCCTTACCTTCCATATTAGAATCAATACTATGTATCAGTTCCAAAGCAAAAGTGTGGCAAGGACTAGACAATTGGAATTGTGATTTACCCAGTGTGGGAAAGCTAGAAAGTGTGTGAGACCCAGCATCTCCCACTCCAGGTCTGGCTCTCTATCCACTGCCCCTTCAGATACTTAAACAGTCTATGGGCCTAGGCAAGCCACTGAATTTCTCTGGGCCTCAGCTTCTTCATCTGTAAACTGAAGAGGTTAACTCAGACTTCTAGAGTTCCTTCTAGCTCGCAATCTACGATCCTATCCTTTCCTCCTGGGACCTCAACAGGCCACAGTTGGAGGAATAATTCTGAGAGCCCAGGGGCTTCTTCTTGGCCCCTAAAGTAGCAATAGCAATCGTCGGGAGCCTGCCCGACTGAGGAGGAATATGTGGGTAGGAATTATATTAGCCAAATAAGCAGGGGATTCCATTGTCTTAGAGAGAAGGGGGCTGATACCTTGTTCCACTCATCATGTATCACACTGGGACAATGAAAAGCTGTTGGGCTTCATGCAACAGACTTACATTACTTGCATGTGATACCATGTATCATCAGTAACAGTAGCAGGGATCGTGGGAATAATACAGAAAAGAGATGGCGGGGGGAGGTTAGGGGTCCAAGTGTAATAGAAAACAGATGGATAGATGGGAGGTTAGGGGTCCAGCTATAATAAGAAACACAGGGTTGGATGGGGAGTTTTGGAATTCAGCTATAATAGAAAACAGGAATAGATAAGGAGTTTGGAGACCTAGCAATAAAGGAAAGCAGGGATGGATGAAGACTAAGGGATCCACTGTGACTGGAAACAATGGGATAGATCAAGAGGTTAGGGAACTCATCCACTCCTACTAGCATTTTTAAGTACCTGCTGTTTGCTGGGCACAGGGGATACGAAGACAAAAAGAGACAGTGCCTGTCCTCAATGCAGGCTAAATTACAATGGAAGGAAGTTAGGTGGCTGGCCATTTTATTTATATATATATATATATGTATATATGTGTATATATTTTATACATTTTGTGTATATTTTTTATTTTATATATTATTTCACATTTTATACATTATGTATAATTCATTGCACATGTACTTGTGTATAATTTATATTATTTTATTATAGTATCATTTATATTAAATTTCTAGATTAAAGTCTATGCTATTAATTCCCAGAAAGAAGTGCCACATTAGTAGTGGTGAAGTTGGGTTTTGAACCCAAGTCTTTTAACTTGGAGCCTTGTACTTTTTGTGTTAAATATATGCTTTTGTACTTTTTGTGTTTTATATTTATAAAATAGCCAGACTTCTCCTCCCCATCTCTATTACTCATTATATGTAATATATATCCTTATGTATGTATATGTATAGGTGGGTGGGTATATTAGTTGCAGGTCTTGCTAAAATTAAAAACATTAGGGAGGAACAATTAAGTAGCACAGTGGCTAGAGCACCAGACCTGGAGTTGGGAGGATCCAGGTTCCAATTTGACCTCAGACACTTCCTAGCTGTGTGACCTTGGACAAGTCACTTGACCATGATTGCCTTGCCCTAGCCACTATTCTGTCTTAGAATTGATAATAAGGTGGGCAGCTGGGTAGCTTAGTGGATTGAGAGCCAGGCCTAGAGATGGGAGGTCCTAGGTTCAAATCTGGCCTCAGACACTTCCCAGCTGCGTGACCCTGGGCAAGTCACTTGACCCCCATTGCCTAGCCCTTACCACTCTTCTGCCTTGGAGCCAATACACAGTATTGACTCCAAGATGGAAGGTAAGGGTTTAAAAAAAAAAAGAATTGATAATAAAGGGGCAGCTAGGTGCCCAAGTGGATAAAGAACCAGGCCTAGAGATAGGATGTCCTGGGTTTAAATGTGGCCTCAGACTCTACCTAGCTGTATAATCTTGAACAAGTCACTTAACCTCCATTGCCTAGCCCTTCCCTTTGTAGCTGATACTCAGTATGAATTCTTAGATAGAAAGTAAGAGTTGTAAGAATTGAAATAATATTTCTACCCAGATATGTATTTTACAAAGTTTATTAGAAAGGGTAGACAATCATTCCTATAAGTAACCTGACCACGTGGTCCCTAGCCTGCAAGTCCCTTCCTCCTTCCCTTTCACCTGCCTGCTCTGTTCCTGACCTCTTCCTTCTTCCCTCCTCTCAAGCCCCAAAGCCTTGACTTTTATTGACGTACAGCACATAGACGGATGCAAACCTGGCACAACTGTGTAATGTCAGAAATGTCTGATGGACAGGTCAAGCTACTCAGGAGGGGGAGGGAATGAACTTCCTTGACAGAGAGTTTAAAAAAAATTGATACTAAGACAGAAGATAAGGGAAAAGGAAAGGAGAGGAGAGGAAGAGGAAGAGGAGAGAAGAGGAGAGGAAGAGGAGAGGAGAGCAGAGAAGAGAAAGCCAAAGAGAGAAGAGGGAGAAAAGAGTAGGAGAGCAGGGAACCACTTAGCATAGGAACCTGTGGGAAATGGGGACAGAGGGAGGACAGAAGTCTAGTGCTGACTCGGGATGCTTGGCACACACTGCCTTTCTCTCTCTCTATGTGACCCACCACAATGACCTTGTTCTCTGGGCATGTCTTTTCCCTAGGGAATACCTATGACCGATCCATCGTGGTGGATGGCGAAGAGGCTTCTCTGGTGGTGTTTGACATCTGGGAACAGGTAAGATTCCCAGCCAAGATTGGGAAGCCTAGGACAGGGGAGCTAGTAAGGAGATTTGTTGGGACAGGTAAATCTTCTTAGCTTCTGGTAGAATGATGCTTAGAACTGTCTAGGCTGGGGGGCAGCTGGGTAGCTCAGTGGATTGAGAACCAGGCCTAGAGACTGGAGGTCCTAGGTTCAAATCCGGCCTCAGCCACTTCCTAGCTGTGTGACCCTGGGCAAGTCACTTGACCCCCATTGCCTAGCCCTTACCACTCTTCTGCCTTGGAGCCAATACACAGTATTGACTCCAAGACGGAAGGTAAGGGTTTAAAAAAAAAAAAAAGAACTGTCTAGGCTGGAAGGGGATGTCTCTGGGTGTGGGCACAATGCCCGTGAATCCTGGTCTTAGCACCATAGGATTCTAGAACTGGAAGAACCTTCAAGTTCACCTAGTCTACCCTACTCCTTCATTTTATTGATAAGAAAATTGATTCTTAGAAAAAAATGTCACATAGGTATTTGTGGAGCTGGGATTTGAACCCAGTGTTTCTAACTTCAAAACTAGTACTTTTTGTGTTCAAACCATACCAATTTGTAGAACCCTAAGTTGCTTACGTGTTCTTTTTCCTCTTCTTTCTCTTCTTATACCTTTTCTCCCCAGCAATTTAATCTAAGATATAGAGGCAGGTTAGCTAGGTAGCACAGTGGGTAAAGCACCAGACTGCCGTGGTCTGGCTTCAGATGCTTCCTAGTTATAGGAGCCTGGGCAAGTCTCTTAACTCTGATTACCTAACCCTTGTTGCTCTTCTGTCTTAGAATTGAGAGCTAAGCCTAGAGATGGGA
Organism: Monodelphis domestica; assembly: GCF_027887165.1. Lineage (NCBI taxonomy): Eukaryota > Metazoa > Chordata > Mammalia > Didelphimorphia > Didelphidae > Monodelphis > Monodelphis domestica. The sequence goes on along the minus strand of NC_077227.1, from coordinate 693,637,098 downwards.
GGTCCTGGGTTCAAATTTAATTTTGGACATGTCCTAGCTGTGTGACCCTTGGCAAGTCACTTAGCCCCTATTGCCTAGCCCTTACCATTCTTTTGCCTTGAAAAGAATACACAGATTTGATTCTAGAATTTAAAAAATGTGATACTAAGACCAAAGGTAAGAGGTTTTAAAAAATTAATTAAACATTTCCAGGATAACAGCAAGGAGTAAGAGTAGTTTGCTGGTATAGACTAGTTCTCCTTTGGAACCCCAAGATTCTCCCCTTCCACTTTGCCCCATATCACTCCCCCAGCAGGGCTCTCTATTAAGTTTGGAGGAGCCACTGCCCTTCTCCATTTAGGTCTCCTTCTGATTCTCCTCCCACTTTCCAAAATTGACTATTGTGACTGGATTTGAAAGGTGGCCAGAGAGAACGAAAAAGACCAGCCAACCTCACTCTAATGAATAATTCCATTTCCTCCTGTGTAGAAAAAGGGAGATAAAATTTCCAGTGTGTAGGACTTCTTTTTTTCACAACCCTTACCCTTAGGATCAATGCTAAGTATCAGTTCTGAGACAGAAGAGTGGTAAAGGCTAGGCAACGGGGGTTAAGTGACTTGCCTAGCTAGGAAGTGTCTGCGGCCAGATTTAATCCCAGCACCTCGCATCTCCAGGTCTAGTTCTCCATTTGCTAAGCCACCTAGCTGGCCTCCAGCTTATAAAACTTATGTGGATTTATAACTAAGAGGTTTGAAATCACATCGCACTTTTATATGCATGTCTCCAAAGCATAAGAGCTCTGGATTTGGAATCAGGGGTCCTGGGTTTGAATCCCAGCTCTGCCACTTACTTGGCCACGTCACTGTAGGTAAGACTTTTCCCCAATATGATCTTCAGTTTTCTCATCTATAAAATAGAGACATTCCTAACCAGGACCCTGGGACAGTTAGGGCAAGTAGGAGTATCCCCAATTTATAGATGAGGAAACTGAAGATCAGAGAGGGAATGTGATTTACCTGAAGTCACTCAGCAAGTCAGTGATAGAGCCTGTTATAGAACAAAGATTACTCAATTCTTCTGAACTAGATGGTCTATAAGCTAGGTGGTACAATAGGAAGAGTGCCAGACTTCCCGGTTGGCCTCAGATACTTACCAGCTGCATAACCCTGAGCAAGTCTCTTAACCCTATTTGCCTCAGTCTCCTCATCTGTAAAATGAGCTGGAGAAGAAAATGGCAGATACTAGCTGTGTCCTTGGGCAGTCTCTTAACCCTGTTTGCCTCAGTTTCCTCATCTGTCAAATGAGCTGGAGAAGAAAATGGCAGACACTAGCTGTGTCCTTGAGCAATCTCTTAACCCTGTTTGTCTCAGTCTCTTCATCTGTCAAATGAGCTGGAGAAGAAAATGGCAAACACTAGCTGTGTCCTTGGGCAGTCTCTTAATCCTGTTTGCCTCAGCTTCTTCATCTGTCAAATGAGCTGGAGAAGAAAATGGCAAATACTAGCTGTGTCCTTGGGCAGTCTCTTAACCCTGTTTGCCTCAGTCTCCTCATCTGTCAAATGAGCTGGAGAAGAAAATGGCAAACCACTCCAGTATCTTTGTCAAGAAAATCCCAGATAGGGTCACAAAGAGTCAGACAAAAGTAAAATGCCTAAACAGCAACAAACAAACTATACTAGGGCAGGAATTGGGTCTTCTCTAAATTGCTCACACAAACTAGTTCCTTTCAAAGTGTTTTGTGTATTACCCCTTCTAGCTTCGCCATTTTGTGTTCCAGCATTCTATGTTCTGAGGTCCCTTTCAGCTCTTACATTTTATGATTGGATGAGATAAGCCTGATATTTTGAAAAGAAAAGCAGAGCTGGTGTCTCATCCTCCTCCCCTGGCAGGCTGGGAGAAATTCCACGGTCTACGAGAAGCTAAGGAAGCAGCGGCCAGGTCAAGGGCAGGCAGGGAGTTCATTGTGTGACCTAAAGGGTACTTTTCTCCCCTATTAGGATGAGAGTCAGTGGCTGTCCAATCATTGCATGAAGATGGGCGATGCCTATGTCATTGTGTACTCGGTCACTGACAAAGTGAGTTTTGAGAAGGCCTCGGAGCTGCGCATTCAGCTACGGCGTGCCCGCCAATCAGAGGACATCCCCATCATCCTTGTGGGCAACAAGAGCGACCTGGTCCGTTCCCGAGAAGTCTCCGTGGATGGTAAGCCTGCTGCCCTGGAAGGAAAGGCCCCAAGCTTGGGATTCAAATCCCAGCAATTGCACAGTTAAAAGATAGTGACACCCCCCTTCCTCCCCTCCCCTCGGGGACCCGCCAAGTTTCTAAATATAAGACAGAAAAATGCTGGCTGAAGTCAGGCTGCTTCTCTCGGCACGTCCGTTCGGAACAGCACTCTGTGGGAGGCTGAGGGCTTGGTGGGGATGGAGGGGAGGGACAGGACGGACCAAGGATCCAAGGGAGGGTCTGAGTGAAGGAGAGAAGAGGTGGAAGGGAAGGAACCAGACGGAAGCAGAGGGTACTTAATTTGGTATTCCTGACTGAGAGGTCAGAGAAGGGTTGACTTAAGGCTAAGAGAGGCCAAAGAGGTCATCTGGTCCAACTCTCTCCTTTTACAGATGAGGAAACTAAGACTCAGGGCAGTTAAATGATTTGCCCAAAGGGACACAAGTTGTAAGCAACAGAGGTGAGATTTGAATCCAGATCCTCTGGCTTTAGAGACCAACAACATTCATTCTCTGAGCTTGGAAATACAAAGATATATAAACAGAGGCAGCTAGGTGGCTCAATGCATAAAGAGTCCAGCCTGGAGATTGGAGGTCCTGGGTTCAAATATGACCTCAGACACTTCTTAACTGTGTGATCCTGAACAAGTCATTTAACCCCAGTTGTCTAGCTCTTATTGCTCTTCTGCCTTAGAACTGACACTCAGTATTAATTCTAAGACAAAAGGTAAGGGTTAAAAAAAAAAGACATATAACAGACTTAACTGCTCTCAAGAAGCATTCATACAGTTTACTGGAGAGAAACATCTCTAAAATGAAGGGGAGATAACAACAAGCCCACTACTCTTTCCCTTTTTCACACCAGCTCTGTGAGGTGGGCAGAGCCTGGATGATGATTTCTGTTTGATTATCTCCATTTTTAAGGTTACTCAAAAAAGGGAAGTTGTTTTACTTACTTTACTTGCCATGCTGTTGAGACTTGAACTCATGTCTTCTGAGGGTTAATAATAGTGCTTTTCAAAGCACAATACCATGAGATAAATGAGAGAGAGAGAGAGAGAGAGAGAGAGAGAGAGAGAGAGAGAGAGAGAGAGAGAGAGAGGAACTGAGAGAGACACAGAAAGAGACAGAGAGGCAGAGACAAAGATGGAGAGAGACCTTTAGTGCATTATATAAATGCTAGTTTTTAATAATAATTTGATCTCAATAATTATTAGTAATTAATAAGTTATTACTGATATTATTAAAAGTGTGAAAGGGACTGTGTGGGGCTCTCACAGAGAGCTAGAGATTCCCAAGAACTTGAGTCCAAACTCTGGGATGTCTCTGAATAAGTAGGAATTTAGGATCTCAAGGGAAAAGTGGGACCCACTAGAGAGGGAAAATTGTGTCAGTTGCTTATGGGTGCCTGTGAGTCCTTTGTGACTTTTGCATTTTTGTGGGATGAAATGACTCTGACAACTCCCTCCTCCCCTGCCCCAAATTTAAATCTATGAGAAATTTGAGCAGCAAGAGTTCACTTTCTCCTGGATGTAGGATGGTCAGGGAAGGCTTCAGAGAAAAGGCATTTAAACTGGGCTTTGAAGGAAGGGAGGATCGTTGGCAGGTGGAAATGGAGGAAAGGGACATCTATTCCAACCACAGAGTGTCAAGTGAGCAAAAGTATGGAGACTGGAGAGGGCAGACCAACAAGGAGCAGAGGGTGGCACTGAAGACTTCTAAGGATTCATTTGAAATTCAAGGCAGAATCTGTCCATCTCATTTTAGCCGCTCCACTCCCCTTGGTTTCCAGTCCAGAGGCCAAGACATCACCCCCTTTGAGCACTTTGGGAGGAAGGTACTCCTCTAGGGTCAGTCAGAACATGGGCTGTGTAATGCCAGGGAGAATTTGGGGCATTTAGCTTCTAATAGTTTCTTCCAGATGAGAGGTGACATCCCCTGAGGGAAAGAAAGCTTACTTCTCCCAATCCTCTCTGTGCCCCTTCTACTGGCCTCCCAGCCTGAGATTCTCCCCTGAAGTCCCCCACACCTCCTTGCTATTTGCTTGTATCCGCCTAGGCTGCATGGGACAAAGGCAGACTTCTAGCCCCAGGATATTCCCCATGTTCATTCCCTCATGTGTAATAGAACCATCACTGGACTTGTAAACAGGTGACCTGGTTTCGAATCCTTGTCCTGACTCTTAATTGCCTCCATCACTTAGTAAATAATCCTTGACTCCTTCATAGGGAGAATTTGAGGATTTCATAATAGTGACTGGTTGCAAGAGGTGTATGATATTCTGCAAGTACAAAGAATCATTTTTATTTGGGTCACTTAATTCATCAGTAAACATTTATTAATCACCCACCATATGCCAGGCACTGTGCTAAGTGCTAGATATACAAAAAGAAATGAAAGACAGCCCCTATCCTCAAGGAGTTTACAATCTAACCCATCTGGGTGGAAGTGAAGGGGAGAAGAGGGAAGATATATATAATCACAACCCCACGATGCTCTTCTGAAGGACTTGTCTCTTAGAAAGTCACCATGTTGGGGGCAGCTGGGTAGCTCAGTGGATTAAGAGTCAGGTCTAGGTTCAAATCTGGCCTCAGACACTTCCCAGCTGTGTGACCCTGGGCAAGTCACTTGACCCCCATTGCCTAGCCCTTACCACTCTTCTGTCTTGGAACCAATGCACAGTATTGACTCCAAGAAGGAAGGTAAGGGTTTAAAAAAAAAAGAAAGAAAGAAAGTCACCATGTTTCTCAGGAAGATTCCAAAGCTGTGCCTTCTCATGTGGTCCAACCAAGTCTAGAAACAGAGACGATAGAATGTCAGAGCTGGAGAGACCCTTAGAACATGGAATATTAGAACAAAGTACAAAATGTTGGAGCTACAATATTCTCCTAATTCTCTGAGATGAGTTTCCTCATCTATAAAATGAAGAGTTGGTACTAATTGGTCATTAAGGTTCCTTCTCTCTCTCTCTTTTTTATTTCCAAAGTTTCCCTCTTGCTCAAAGCCTTTTCCAATCCCTCTTAATTCAGGTGCATTTTCTTTGTTAATTATTTCCTGTGTGTTCTGTACCTAGCCTATTGTACATATTTGCTGGTTATGTCCCCATTAGACCATGAGCATCTCCACTCTGGAGGTGGAGTCAAAATGGCGGAGCAAGGGCAAGAACTCATTTGTGCTCTCCCAAATTTCTCTCTAAACAACTTTAAAATAGCACCACAAAGTGAATTCTGGAGCAGCAGAACCAACAAAAGGATGGGAAAAGCAGGATCTATCTTTTGTTTTTGTTTTTTTTATCCCCTAAAATACTTAGCACAATGCCAGATTCACAGTAGACACTTAATGTGCATTGACCACCCAACTGATTCAATGCCTTGGAGATCTATTTGAATCCTTACATTTATAGATAAAGAAACTGAGGCAAAAGGGAAGGAATTTGCCCAAGTCATAGGTGTGTTATACTAGGGTTCTTCAGGAAGAAGCCTTCAGTGGAGTTCCTTAGCCTCTTGAATTGTGCCCTATTCTTTCCTCTGGTTCCTCATCACTTCTCCTTTCCCTTTGGATCCACAGAAGGCCGCGCCTGTGCCGTCGTGTTTGACTGCAAGTTCATTGAGACATCAGCTGCCCTTCACCACAATGTCCAGGACTTGTTTGAGGGCATCGTCCGGCAGATCCGGCTCCGGAAGGACAGCAAAGAAGACAACGCCCGGAGGATGGCCAACACCAAGAGGCGAGAGAGCATTGGCAAGAAGGCAAAGCGCTTCCTGGGCAGAATCGTGGCCAAGAACAACAAAAAGATGGCTTTCAAGGCCAAATCCAAGTCCTGCCATGATCTCTCTGTGCTCTAGGTGGAGCTCCTGGGGGGAGGGGGGAAGGGGAGCACCCCAAGGGGTGGCACAGAGGGATTCTTGGTAGGCACAGAGCCCCTATCCGTGCTATAGTGGAATGAGCACTAGATTCGGAGTCCTGGGACCTGGGGTCACATCCTAGGACTCTGCCGCTAACTATGTGATCTTGGACAAGCGACTACCGCAGTTTGGGACTTGGTTTCTTCATCTACAAAATGAGGGAATTGGACAATTCAATAGCTTGAAATCCACGATGCCTTAAGATTCGGTGATGATTCTGGGAAGGAGGCTGGAGTGGCTGCCGGGGGAGGCTGGAGGCTGAAAGCAGCTGGAGCTCCAGCCTTTGCCCAGCCAAGGGGCCTTACCCCTATGGCCTGGCTGGAGCTCTGTGTGCTTATTGGACATGACTGCACCGTCCCAAGTCATCCCTTGAAGGAGGCCCCAGGACCTGGGTACGCAGGCCCGTACTTGTTTCAGACCCCTGTGGGGACAGTCGAAACCACATCCCGGTGGGAGAAAAGGAATGGGGAGGGAGGGGGTGATTTGGTTGAATATTTTATGCAGTAAGTTAATATTGCACTTACATTTAAGTCGTTTGATGAATTTGTAATTTGTTTACATGCAGACTTTTATAATAAAGGATTATTTCCTGTTAGAGCTTATTCCCAGACAAATTATTTTCTGCAGGACCCTTGCCCCTCTGTTCTGTGTTTGAGCTGGTGAGCCATCCTGGCAGCAGGAAGAGCAGAGAATGACCCGGGTTCCCAGTAACTAGTACCAGCTGTGTGACTTTGGGCCAATCGCTTCTGCTCCCTAGACCTCAGGATTCGTCAATCCCATGCAATGAGATGGTTGGACTAGATCCGTAAGCCCTGTCCGGCTCTAAGCATTTTATGCTCGGGGTCTCTTCCCACTCTGACATTCGGGTGTGTCCCTCCTCTTGTCCCCCCATTTTTAAAATGGGGTAAAATCATCTCAATCTCCCTCATCGAGGTGAGAACAAAGTATTTTCATATTCTACATTCTAAAGTTCTTCTCTGATTGTGTTCTAGACTTTTCCTTCCAATCAATTCCTCCAAATCCAATTAATCATGCTCCAAAGTTTCTTCCAGTTCTGAAAGTCTGTATTCTAGGGCCTAAAAGTTAGTCTTAAGAGTTTGGGGGGGGGGGGACTGGTTCTTAGAGTGATTCTAACAGGATTCATTAGAGGCAGCTCTGATGGGCTGGCCCTTCGGAGCCCTGCCCCATGGGAAAGCATTCGCCCACCATGATGTTTGCCCTCTGCAAGAACAGGCATCCAGAGAGATGGCGATCCGACCCAGCGTTCGGAGGTTGTCCCAGAGAGGTTGGGATCGGTTCCTGGACTCCCCCCAAAGCCAGAGCTAGAAGGAGTCACTAGAGATTGGTCTAAAACAACAACCTTTCCCTGGCCTTGGCCCTGACTTCTTCCTCTGCCTGGCCCTGACTTCAGAGGCTGAGCTGGCTTCCTTCTCTTTGGATGTAATAGAAATCTCCCAGTGTCCTGGAGGGGTTACACTCTCTGGCAGAACCCCCAGTCCTCCCCTCTCCCTGTGGCTTCTTCCATTCTCCTTTCCATCTACTGATTCTGGGGCTGGCTTCCCCTGGGCCATACCCCAACCCCAGCCTCCCCCGTCCCTCCCCCAGACACAAAAATTGCTAGCTGCAGTTCTGGACTTGAACCCCAGGCTGGATGTTGGTGGGACCCTCCCTCTGGTTCCTGATCTCAGCTGTCTCTCTTCAGGGGGACAGGCTCTGACTCCCTTCAGTGAGCCTTGTCACCCACCTGAACCCTCAGCCCTTGCCTCCACTGTCTCCCTGACTCTTGGGTCCTCAAAATTGGGAACAGGCTGGGGAGGAAAGGAGGACTCGCCTTTTCTCAGTCAACTCTCGAGGCTTTCCCCTGGCTTGAGTTTGAGCAAGAGGTGGAAGGTGGGGTAGCACCTTGAGGAGAGAAATGGGGGTGGAGGGGAAAGCCTTTGCCAATGGCACACTAAAGTTTCTGGCTACCATGGCACGCTTCCTCCATCACAGTACCTTCAGAAGCATACCCTCCCCCAACCCCTCCTTCCCAATTTGGCCTTCCCCCTTCCCCCACAGTAATTCAGAGCCAGGCTCTCAGGGGGTCCAGAGTGTGCTGGCAAGTGTGAGGAGAAGCCAGAACAACTTGTGCTAACCACTTTCTAATTAAATCCTGGTAAGGACAACTTGGTCTGACTCCAATTCTGTAGGGACCACCCAGGAGATAGCCTTTCCTATCGTAGTGGAAAGAATGCTGAATTTTTAGTCACAAGGCCTGGGTTCAAATCTCAACTCTTCTATTTACTATTTTCAAGCCTTAGTTTCTTCCTCAATTTGAGATAATCATCTCTCTCAGGGCCCTTCCATCTCTAAATCCTATACTCCTGTGAAAAATGTTGATGGTTATAAAGAGAAGGCCAGGAGAGAACAGCTGTGACTGTTGAGGGGAATATGGGTAGGGGAAGGAATAAGGAATAAATGAGGGTTTTCTTTTCTTTCTGGGGGGTGGGGAAGGGAGATAGCTCAATTAGCCTCAGTGAGGGTGCCCCTTAGGTCCATTACCCTAGAATATAGAGGGAGATCAGGAAAGGCTTTCATGCAGAAGGTAGTGCTTGAGTTTCTGCAGACAGGGACTCTAAAAGGCTAAAGTGAAAAGGGAGTGCACTCACACTCCTGTGATGTAGGTTATATAGGAGTTACATCCATTTTGCAGATGAAGAAACTGAGGCTCACATAAAGATTTGCTTATGATCACACAACTGATAAGTAGGAGAATCAGGATTCAAACTCAGGACATCTTGACTTTAAGGCCAGCATTCTTTTCACATGCCCACACTGCCTATTTTTGTCTCTCCCTCCATTTATCCATCTATTCCCTTCATTCATGCATTCGTCCATTCCTTCTCTCCATCCATCTATCCATGTTATCCTTCCCTGCCTCCATTTATCCATCTATTCCCTTCATCCATTCATGCATTCATCCATTTCTTCTCTCCATCCATCCATCTATCCATGTTATCCTTCCCTGCCCCCATTGATCCATCAATTTTATTCATTCATTCATGCATTCATTTATTCTCTCTATCCATCCATCCCCTCCTGTTCTCTTCCCAGTCCTTAGAGAAGACCAAAAAAAAAAAAAAGATGTGGGTCCCTACCTCCAGGGTGCTCATAGAATGAGAAAAGAGTAATAATCACCCAAGACAGGCTATGATCAAACATGCATCAGACTAGATGGCTATGGCAGTAACAATGATAGCACTTCACATTTTTAGAGTAAAACTTTTCCAAATGCTTCTAAATCTATTATTGCCGTTTGATTGGCATAATTGCTCAAAAAAGTATCTAGGGCATGCATTAATCTCTCCCATTTTATATTTAAGAATATTGAGACACAGATTAGGAAAAGCATCTAAGCCAGAAGATCTGAATAAAAGTTATATAATTTCTACACCCAGGGACAGCTAGGTGGCTCAGTGGAGAGAAAGCCTAGAAATGGTAGGTCCTGGATTCAAATCTAGACTCCAATACTTCCTAGCCATGTGACCCTGAACAAGTCCTTCAACCCCCATTGCCTAGCTCTTGTCACTCTTCTGCCTCAGAATCAATCCACAGTATCAATTCTAAGATGGAAGGTAAGGGTTAAAAAGAGAGGGGGAGAGAGAGAGACAGAGACAGAGACAGAGAGATAGAGAGAGACAGAGACAGAGAGACAGAGAGAGACAGAGACAGAGAGAGAGGGAGAGAGAGAGGGAGAGAGAGACACAGAGAGAGAGTGAGATGGGGAAGGAGAGAAGATATGTTTGGGGGAGCTTAGTGACAAAGTACAGAGAGTCAAAAATTGGCTTAGCTCAATCCTTGGAAGCCAAGTCCTGGTGCTAAGCCTCTAGCCTAGCCTTCTTGAAATATCTGGGTTTTACCAGCACCCTGACATCGTGGATAAAAGGTTAGATTTGCAGCTAAGAAAGTCTGGGTTCAGATCCTATCTTTTATCCTTACTAGTTGTATGACCAGGTTACTTAACCTCACTCAGCCTCAATTCTCTCATCCATAAAATGGGAGTATAACCTATAGTGTCTGCTGCACTGTTGTTCATGAGGACATCAGGTGTATAAAAAATGCTTTGCAAATTTTGAAAGGCTCAGTGGATAGAGCATTGGACGTCCAGTTAAGAAGACCTGAGTAGAGATCCTGCCTCAGATACTTCCTAGCTGTGTGACCCTAGGCAAGTCACTTGATTATTGTCTGCCTCCATTTCCTCATCTAATAAATGAGCCTCCCAGGGTTGCTGTGAGGTTTAAAAGAGATAATATTTTCAAAGCACTTGCAAACCTTAAAGTGTTGTATAAATGCTAGCTATTCTTCTTGTTGTTCAGTCATGTCTGACTCTTCCTGACCCCATTTGGGATTTTCTTGGCAGAGACACCAGAGTGGCTTGCCATTTCCTTCTCCACTCATTTGGCATATGAGGAAAATGAGACAAACAAGGTGAAGTGACTTGCCTAAGGTCACACTGCTGAATAAATGTCTGGAGCCAGATTTGTACTTAGGAAGAAAAATCTTCCTGACTCCAGGCTTGGTGCTCTAACCACTGAGACATCTAGTATCTCTCAGTTATTGTCATTAACTTGTTTTGTGACCTTGATCAAGTCACAGTGTATCTTTAAACTTTAGTTTTCAATCTGTAAAATGGGTCTGTGTATTTCACAGAGTCAAAAGAAAAGGGCTTTGTAAATCTTGAAGTGTTACACACGTTATTTCTTATCTGGAAAATGAGGGTCCATTCCAAATCGAGTAGTTAATGTCCTATGAAATAAGCTTCCTGCTTCAGGGTCCTAACTTCCTTAGAGGATAATCTCTCTTCCTGGAGAACATTTTCTCTCGATTTCTCCCATTTCCAGGTCAAAAATTTGGGCTCAGCCCCATTTGGCTCACCTCAATGCCACAAATCACCTGACCTCACCCCCCAGCCCTGTGATATGGAGTCCTCTGTCTGTCTGCCTTCCTCTGGGAGTGGGAACAGGACCATCGCTTGCCCCATCCTGCCCAGGAGGCTTTGGGCTTGGTCCGTGCAGGGGAGAAACGGGAGTTTCCTCAGCTGCGTTCCAGAGAAGCTTTCTCAGGTTCAAGGACATGGTCAAGGTCTCCGTCCTTTAAGCTTGGCCAGCTCTGCTTCCCAGCACAAGGTTTAGGTGGAGCCTTGCTCTGCAGGTTGGATCTGGACACATTCTCTGCAGGAATCATCCATTTGGAGCTGGAAGGAACCTTAGATGTCATCTAGGCCACTTCCCTGACTTTACAAGGTGGAAAAAGCCAGAAGTACATGGATTTGCCCAAGGTCACCAGACTGTAAGAGGAGGAACCAGAACACAGACTCAGGTCCTCTGACTTCCATCCAATCAAGGCTCTTTCTGGAGTGCCAGACTTAGGGTCAGTCCTCCATTAGACTGGCAGAAGTAGAAGAGGGAGTTGGGTCTTAGAAGGGAATGTCAGAGCTGGAGAGAGTCTCAGAATAATGTCAGAGCTAGAAGGAGGCATCAAGTATTTGTGGAGTGCCTATGGTATTCCAGGCACTGAGCTAAGCACTTAACAATTGTATCTCATTTGATCCTCAGAACAACCTAGGACACCATGGCTATTATCTCTCCTCATTTTTACAAGATGAGGAAATTGAGGCAGATAGAAATTAAGTGACTTGCCCAAGGTCACACAGTTATATAAATGGCAGAGGCTGGGAGGTAGTAGCTAGGCAGCTCAGTGGAGCAGAGTGCCAGGGTTCAGATCTGGCCTCAGATACTTCCTAGCTGTGTGACCCTGGGTAAGTCATTTAACCCCAATTGCCCAGCCCAAACCACTCTTTTCTCTTAGAATTGATACTGAGACAGAAGTTAAGGGTTTACAAAAAAAAAATTTTTTTTAATCGCTGAGGCTAGATTTGAACCCAGATAATCCTGACTCTAGGTCCAGCACTCCATTCATTCATTCTATCACCAGCCTTACCTCCAGCCATAGCTACCTGAGGCATATCACAGTAGAACCCAGAATTTCAGAACTAGTAAGAATCTTAAGAGACCTCCTAGTTAATCCTACACATTCATTTTATACACAAGGAAACTGAGTCTCACAAGAGAGGAGAAGTGACCCACAGTCCAAGGGCATATTGAATTGGTGACATTGGTGTGTTAAACCCACTACTCTGGCCAGTAGAATCGAGGTGCTCAGCCTTCTTTAAAATGTCTCTGTTTGGGGGCCTCTGGTTGGCTCAGTGGATAGAGAATCAGGCCTAGAGATGGAAGGTTCTGTGTTCAAATCCTAACTGTGTGACCCTGGGCAAGTCACTTAACCCCCATTTCCTGGCCCTTACCCCTCTTCTGCCTTGGAACCAACACACAATATTAATTCTAAGATGGAAGGTGAGGATTTAAATCAATCGATAAAAATAAAATGTCCCTGTAACCAACAACCTCTCCCCATGCACAAAGGCAATTCCAGCTATTTCTTTCTCCTCAGATTCCCTACTTTCTTGATTTCTTTTTTCCCTTTTTTATTTAGAATATTTTCCCATGGTTACATGATTCATGATCCACCCCCTTCACTATCCCTCTCCCCCTCCCAGAGCTGACAAGCAGTTCCAGTTGATCCCCTCTTTCTAGCCTAACTCAGATCCTAGAACCCCAGCCAGATTCTTCTTCTAGGCTCCCAACCCTATACTCCTCTCCCAGAAATCTCCTGTTATCTAGCCATGGACAGCGCACTTAAACCCAGGGGAGATGGGGCAGGTATGTGACTCAAGGGATAGAATGCCAGACCTGGAGACAGGAGGTCCTGGATTCAAATTTGCCTTCAGACACTTTCTAGCTGTGTGACCTTGGGCAAGTCACTTAACCCCTATTGCCTAGCCGCCCTTGCTGCTTTTCTGCCTGGGAGTCACTCTCTAGTATTGATTCAAAAAACAGAAGGTAAGAGTTTAAAAGGAAAAAAAAAACTTGGGGAGAAGAGCCTGCTCTGATGGCTGCCATGTCTGGGACCAAGTGGAGAAACCCGGACGAAATGGTGGCTGCTTCTCTCCCCCCTTCCCCACCCAAGGGGAGGGGTTGGGGAAGAGCGTTATGCCTCCGTTATGCCTCCCGGACATTCTCAGTCAGAGTTCTACTCTGCCTCTCTCCACCCCCTCCGCTCCCCAGCTCCATCCAGCCACGGTTGGACGTTATCTCTTCGTTCCGGCTGAACTCCTCACTGTGTACAAAGGGAGGGCGGTTGGGGGAGGGGGCGCGGTGGATGCCCAGGGAACCAAGGAAAGGGGTAGATGACCGAGCCAAGACTGAGCCACGGAAGCCCTGGGGGAATTCTGTCCCGTGAACCCTTCCCCCGAAAGGGAACAGCAAAAAGCAGCGCCCCTCAGCCGCGGGACCCAGGGGCCAGGGCCAGAGGGACTCACTCGTGCTAAAACGAAACCCTGGCCAACCTCGGGACCTGGGATGCTGTAAAGAATAACTCCCGGCTTCCTCTCGTTCTCGAAGGCATTTCCCTCCGCGCATTCCCGGGAGGTACCCTGGAAGGCACAGGCATTAGCGTCCCCATTTTTTAGATGAAGAAACTCAAGTTGGGACAAAGGGAAGTGATTTACCCAGAAACCCACAGCATCTAAATGTAAACCCATGTTTCTCCTGACTCTATGGCTGGAAGCGGTTGGGTGGTCCAGGGATTAGAGTCTCGACTCCTGAGTCAAGAAGCCCTGAGTTCAAATCTCAATGCAGATACTTTCTAGTTTTATAACCTTGGGCAAGTCACTTAATTTTTATTTATCTCAGTTTCTCCAAATTGTAAAATGGGGATAAGAGTAGCCCCTATCTCCCTGGGCTGTTCTATGGAGCCAATGAGATAATATTTGTAAAGTGCTTAGAAATGAACATAGTAGGCATATAATAAATGTTTGTTCCCCATCTACCTCAGTTTCAATGGCTAACAGTGCTGTCTAAGCTCCTGGCCCTTCTAGCTCTCTCAGAGCCTGCTGGGAGAAAGATCTATCCAGGAGCCTCTCAGGAACAGACAATGAAAGGAATAATGGGGAAGGGAATCCCTAAATTACCCAGAGTCCCTCATCAAAGAAGATGGGTCAGCTCAGGCTGCCCAAGGTGAAAGGGTCTGCTGGTCCTAGGAAAGCAGGGGCCTGAAGGTTGGTAAAAAGTGTGGGAATTGTACCCCTTCTGTCCCATCCCACAAAGGGAACCCATACTGCAGATGGGAACATTTAGGCTGTCATTTTAGAAGAGAAAATGGCAGGAAGCGCAGGGGGAAGCAGGAGTAAGATCAGTGAAGGGGCTCAAGCATGGGAAAGGTTTTGTTTAGAGGCAGGAGTGCAGACTACATTTAACCCCGTTTTCTGTGGAATCATTTATTCTGTCCTTGTCTACCAAGGGGCTGCTCCAGCTGGTCTAATGATTCTGATTATCCATCTCAGTCACTCTGGGAACAGCAATGGAGTTGGGCCAGTCAGAGAAGGAAGGATCATGGGATAGTAGATTCAGGTCTGGAAGGGATCTGGGAGGCTATCTAATCGAAGCCCTTTATATGGCAGATGGGGAAACTGAGGCACAGAAAAGTAGCTGCCTGGAAGTCAGCTGGTTGGCACAGCAGAGAGACCACAAGACTCGGAGTCAAGTAAAACCTTCTTGGGTTGTGAGACTCTCTCAGGCTTAGTTTCTTCAGCCTTAGAGCTGGGCAGAAAATGTCATGGCGCCAACAGTTCCATGGAAATATCATCTCTTCCTTGGAGGAGAGTGGACTTGAAAGACTTCAGTTCAAATCCAGCTGTAGTTACTTAAAAATTATGGGTGAATAACTTTACTTTCTCTGCTTCAGTTTTCTCATTAATTTAAAAAGGGGATAATAATAAAAGTTCCTACCTCCCCAGACTACTTCGAGAATCAAATAAGGAAATGAATATAAAACACTTTGAAAACCTCAAAGCATGGGGACAACTAAGTGGCTCAATGGATTGAGAGCCAGGCTGAGGGACAGGAGGTCCTGGATTCAAATTTGGCCTCAGACACTAGCTGTGTGACCCTGGGCAAGTCAATTCACCCCCATTGCCTAGTCCTTATCACTCTTCTGCCTTGAAACTGAAATATAATGTTGATTCTAAGATGGAAGGTAAAGGTTTAAAAAAATTCCTGATATGGTCTAATGCCATTATTTTATAAATGTGGAAACTGAGTCCCAGAGAAAACAGGACTTACTGGAAGTAACAACTCAGCAGAGTTCGGACTTGAACTCAGTCCTACTGACCTTGTTTGTGTTTTTTTCAATGTCCTCCATTAGACCATTCTGCCAGTTGGTCTCCAATAAGTGCTCTGGTCCCAACTTGGGCTCTAGGCTAACTGAAGGCTGAGCCCACCTCTGTCCTTTGATGTTCTGTGCCCCCTCTCCATACACCCCAGTGTCGCCCATTTGGAAAAAACCCAACCCAAAGCCCAGCTTCCAGTCACAGGTTGGTAATCTCAGCCCATGGCTCTCCTGAGTTAGTCATTGGGACTTTTCTTAATTAGGAAGTCAATCAGTAACTAATGAGCAGTTAGAGGCAAGCTGTGAGTCAAACCTCTGTCCTTCAGGCCCAGTGGGAGGTGAACGGAGTTTTCCTAGATTGAGGGACATCCTCCTCAACCCTCCACTCTTCAGTGGATATTGTCCCCAACTGAGTCTCCTGTCCCTGTAACTCCCCAGGAGCTCCCTGGAGAAGGACCAGCCTGGGAAGCTCTCCAGGGTGAAGACAAGAGAAGGTAAGGATATCTCTGCTCAGAGATGGGGATGGAGTCTGAAAGAGGCAGAGGCTAGAGCTGGGGGGTCAGGGGGTGAGGGAATAGAGAGAAGCCAGGGAACAAATAGATGCCAGAGGTGGGGATGGCAAAGATAGAAGAGGGGCAGCAGTTAGAAGAAGAAGTAGTCCTCAGAAAAGAGGCAAAGTCCATTGGAGGGGGCTTGGAGAAAATGTTGGGGAGTCACTGAGGCTTAGAGAGGGCTATAGAGGTCAACGGTGGGAGGAGACCCTGAAGAACAGGAAAAGTGAAGACTAGGGGATGAGGGGGAGAGGGCTGTCACTAGGGAGAGGCAGAAAGGGCTGGAAACCAAGGAGAAGATCTAAGATGGAGACTTGGCAGCTGGAACTGACACTTGAAGGTCTTTGCCAGGAGTAGATATAACCATCATCCTCTAGGGCTTTAATTTCAAACATTGAACCATAAATTCTTATGGAATTGAATTAAGGCTGAACTTTTTTATTTTGTTTCCTTTCTGGCTTTTGAGTTGTCCCTGGAGGACATGGAAGAGGGGATAGACTCCACTAGCATCTCAATCATGAAGGAGAAGGAGAGTAGATTCTAGGGAGGGCAATGAGACCTTAAGACAAAGTCAGCCATTTCTTTGAAGGAAGGGCAGGGTTAGGGAAGGGTGGGACCAGTGAAGCCACACAATCCATGAGCAGTGGTCCTTGGCCATAGTTGAGTCTGGGGGTGCAACTAGATACTAGGGCCAAACCTGGGATTTTGGAGCCCATTTTTTTGGTTGCAATTCTAGAGGTTTATTCATAGAACTTAAAGATTTACTGGAAGTTGGAAACTAAGTAGTTCCAGCTCCCTTATTTAACCAATGAGGAAATTTTTCAGGTCTCAGGAAAGGAAGTGATTTGCCCAAGGTCACACAGATAGTTAAGTGAACAAAACCAGCATTTGAACTCAGGGCTTTCGATTTTGAATGGTGCTCCCTTTCTACTATCCCAATGCTGCCTCTCTTCCCCTGTAGTATGTCTGAAGAAGGATCCTTTACTTCTTACAAGGAGTAAGGCAAGTTTCACTGACACTGTGTAAATTATACTTAAAGTCTGGGTCATGACAACCAAAGCCATTAAACTCCTGGGCTGACAGGCGGCGTCATTCTTTCCTAACACAGAACAGTGCCTAGCCCAAGCACTTAATAAATGCTTAGGCATTTGACTTGACTTTGGAAGATGTTTTGTATTTCAGCAGCAGCCACTAAAAACATTTACCCAGCAGCAAAGCCTTCTGGGAAAGATTAAGATGGCTAAGAAATCTCCTGCCCTCAGAGAGCTCACAATTAGGAAGGTAATAATTGAGTATTAGGTAACTATTGTCCCCAACTGAGTCTCCTGTCCCTGTAACTCCCCAAGAGCTCCCTGGAGAAGGACCATTAGGTATCACAGTGGATAGAACACTGGATCTGAAGTCGAGAATACTCATCTTCCTGGTCTCAGACAACTTACTAGCTGTGTGACCCTGGGCAAGTCACTTCACCCTATTTGCCTCAGTTTCCTCTTCTGTCAAATGAGCCAGAGAAGGAAATGACAAACCACTCCAGTATCTCTGCCAAGAAAACCCCAAACAGGGTCAGGAAGAGTCAGATACAACTGAACAACAAGAAAGGAGATATGTGTCAAATAAGAGATATATAAAAATGTCAGGGGAAATTATAAGAGGTGGATATATCCTAGTGAGGGAGAAGGTATTAAGTGAAAACCCCCTGAAACCCAACAGCAGCTTCTACTATGTGTTAGCTCTGTGACCTTGGAGCAAGGTCCTAGATTATATATCAGAGCTGGAAGAAGTCATTGAGGCATCAGGTCTAGCCCTTTCATTTTACAGATGAGGAAAATGAGGCTGCAAGAGATTAAGCAACTCATCCTCCTAAGTATCTGAGGTGAGATTCGAACCCAGAGCATTTCTAATTCCAAGTCCAGAACTCTATCCACTATGCTATCTGGCCTTCAGTTTCCTTTTCTGTAAAATGAAGGGATTAGAGAATTTCTAGGTTCTCTTCCAGCTCAGAATCCTAGAATACTATGAATAAAAATTGAAGTGAGGTAGGGGAGTGTGAAACATGATAGGCTGGAAAGAAAAATGAATTCAAAGTCAGAAAACTAAGTTTGTCCTCAGTTCCATTATCTACTAGTATTTTTACTCTGGGCAGGTCATCTTCATCCCCTGAGTCTCAGCATACTTCTCTGTAAAAGGAAGGGTCAGACCAGATAAATCTCTTCAGTCCATTCCAATTCTAAATCTAGGATCCTATGCAAAGCTTTAACGAGGGTGAGGTAATCAGAGCTTTGCACCAAGGCAACAAAGATTAGAATGTGCTGACTGTACCACTTGAAGCTTTCTTTCCCCAGGTGACCCCACTTTCTTTCCTGATCCCACCATCTTCCATTTTCTCAGAAGCTGGTAGTGTAGGAACCTTCTGATGTTTTGGGGAAGATTCTTTCCACTGAAACTACACCCCAGATGAGTTCTTCTCTGCCTTCACCCACTCTCCCCCAGCCCCACTCCTTTCCTTGCTCTAAATACGGCAATTCCTAGTTATAATTCTAATCCTGTGATTGGCCTAATTGGAGCAAAGGACATACACGAGGTTAAAAATGGTGGGCTAGAAGCTACAAGGATACCAAGTTGAACAGTTTAGTTTTTATTCGGGAAGGCAATAGGGAACAATTAAAGGTGTTTAAATAGAGGAGTGGAATTATTAGGGTTTCATTAGAAAGAGAAGTACAAAAATGGGAGCAGGCTGAATTAGAGAGACTGGAGGTACCATTAGGAGCCTCCTACCATAGTCCAACTGAGAGGCAATGGATTGGGCAATGGCAATCTAATGTAGAGAAGGGGGCCTTTCGGGGTGAGGGAACTGGAGAAAAAGATGCATCGGAACTTGGCAGCCAATTAGATATAGAAAGTGAGGGAGAAGGAGGTTCTGAATCAGTAAGTTTCGTACTTGGGATCCTAGTTTCCTCTTCTGTTGGAAGCTGTTGGGCTAGATTGGGGTTTAATCTGAAATCCATGGACTTCCCTCCCCTGAATAGGGTCCATAGACAAATTTCAGGAGGTCTATGAATCTGAATAGGAAAAAATGTATATATACATATATACATATATATTTATTTATAACTTATTTTCACTACCATCTCACTAAAATTTAGAATTTCAAGTGTTTAAAAAGTTTTTCCTGAGAAAAGGTCCATGGACTGCCCCAAAGGTTTAGGGTACAAGAAAGGTTAAGAAGCCCAGCTTTGGAAAATCTGAAAGGGCCCTTCTAGCTCTAAATCTCGTGATTCTGATTTTTACATTTGGAGATAATTACAGATCCCTACGCTCTGGGATCTTGAGCAGCCTCAAGAGAATATCCAACTGGAGCCTTGGTGGAATAGCTGCATCTATTTATGGAGCATTGTTGATTCTCACATTATTCACTAGGAAGTTGTTTGGTGCTCAGGGTCTCCCTAGGATTGCAAATAAGCATGATCTTATTCGCCACTATTTCCCTCCACCTCCCCATCTCCCCTTTTTGTAAACCCTTGCCTTGCCATCTTAGAATCAATACTATTTATGTCTTGGTTCCAAAGCAGAAGAGTGGTATGAACTAGGCAATGGGAGTTAAGTGACTTGCCCAGGGTCACACAGCTGGGAAGTATCTGAGATCAGATTTAAACCCAGGACCTCCCCTCTCTATGTGTGTCTCAATAAGCTGAGCCACCTCCATGCCCCCTTTCCTCTTCTCTTAAACATTAACATCCTGTCATGAGAACTCTCTAGACAAGCCTGGTTTGTATGAGATTTTTTCTGAAGTCAGCAAACTATGAGACCATTTGAACTGTAACGGTTTGGTCAGTGGGAACAAAAGACAAAAGAAGGGCTCTTGTGAGAGATTTCAACTCCCTGGGCTTCAGTTTTCTCATCTGTAAAGTAAAAACAACTTCAAGAGATGGCATCTGAAGCATGATCTCTGATTTTTCTATGCTTCTGTATCAATAAAAGATCTTTGAGCTTGCGTCCCAATTAGATGTTTATTTTTTATTTATACATCATATCCATATGCTTGTATAATAATTGTGTCAATATAAAACAAAAATAGACCATTTAAAAGGATAAAATAAAGATGTCATATTTTGAAAATAATATTTGTTAACAGAGTAGAAATATTTTGTCCTTGCCAAAATGTTCCTTTGTAGTGATTTGCAGATATTTTGGTGAGAGCTTTGCAACTAAATATGTTTTGGTTTGTTTGTTTTTTTCTTCTAATTTTGGTTTAATACTGTGATAGCAATTTCAAAGCCTGGTTTTAAGTTCAGTCCATGTTGATGTCTGGTTTTCATGGTTTTTGCAATAAAAGACAATGCCTCACAAATATCCCAAAGAAAAGAAAGACCTTATTACTGCTCTCACTAAATCTCACTAGAATCATTTTCTAATTAGTCCAGCCATCATACAAAGATTTTTGCTGACATTTGGCTCATAATCGCCCATCTTCCCTGATGTCAATTAATTAGATGTTATAGTTTTCTGCCTTTAAGAAAGGAGTTTAAAACTCACTGAAATTCTCATCATTTGAAAGGTTTTTGGTACAGGAGGAAATTCTGCTTCTACTGTGTCAAAGTGTGCAGATGTGGGAGATTTTATGTGGCATCTTGGCATTGTTTATAGCAATCTAGACAGGAGAAAGTAACCAAAAGTAGAGGATGACAGCACCAAAAGGCACAGAGAAGGCAAGAAAGATGGAGATTGTCATTGCATGACAATTAAGAGATCATTGGTAACTTTGGAAAGCGAGGTTTCCATTGAGTAAAGAGACAGGAATAACAAGGGTAACGAAACCCTGGGAGACTTAAAGGAGAGTGGTGTTCTTGACAGAAATATGGAAGATTTTTTTTCTTTTTTTCTGGGTTATACATGTATTATCATGCAAAACATATTTCCATATTATTCCTTTTTGTAAGTGAACAATCCCATAAAACCTAAACCTCTAAACATATACCCAAATAAACAAGTAATAAATCATATTTTTCATCTGCATTCCTACTCCCAACAATTCTTTCTCTGGAAGTGGATGGAATTCTTTTCCACAAGTCCCTCAGAATTGTCCTGGATCAGTATATTGCTGTTAGTAGCAAAGTCTTTCACATTTGATCACTCCACAATATTGCAGGTTAATATGTATAATGTTCTCCTGGTTCTGCTTATTTCACTCTGCATCAGTTCATGTAGGTCAGAAATATAGAAGTCTTGAAGAAGATTGAGTTTAGGAAAGAAAGATGACAGGATGAAGTTGTCACTTGACATCACAACCCATCTATGTTGTTTTGTCCTATTCAACTCACTCTGTCCCACCATGTAAAGTGGGGTGTCTTACCAGGCACTGACCTATATTGCAGAACACAACCTTTCAGGGTACCTCCTACAATCATGATATGGTTTGAGGCAGAATGTGGGTATTCTTTGGGAAGGTGAAGACTTTGTAGCAGTTGCTAGGATTGTGGTTAGGTTATAACCACCCAGAGGAGCCAAAAAGTGGCAGAAGGGGAGGAGCAGAAAGCCTGGGCACAGTGGAGGAATGTTTCTTATTAATGGATGAAAGGAGTGGTTAAACTGTGTTGGAGATAAGCTCTGAGATTGGCCATTGCTGAGAGGGTGGGATGTGACCACCATCTTTCCCTCTCTGATTGGTTCCCTCTTGGAGGAATGCCATAATTTCCTTGGAATCAAGCCATCACCTAAAGAGGGTTAAGGAAAGTCCTCACCTTGAAAACCATTGACCTAAGGTGTTTTCCAGTTCTCAAATCCTCTATTCTTAGGCCTAGTCCTATCATCCCCTGGGTGGGCTAGACATCTGGAGAATTATTCATTCTGGTCATTGCATTTCAGGAAGGTCATTGACAAGATGGAAGAGGTCCAGTATATAATGGCTGAGTTGATGCGGAGATTTTGAACCATGCCATATAAAGATCAGCTGAGGCAATTGGAGATGTCAAACCTGTAGAGGAGAAGTAGGGGAAGGAAGGAAGCAAGAGTGCTGAGTTTAAGAAAGAAGACTACCAAGTAAATTAGGGATTGGATTTTTTTTCTGCTTGGCCTCAGAGGGCAGAACTATGCGTGGAAGGGGCTTAGAGGCAGGTTTAATTTAGGATATCGTTGGGAACAACTTCTAACCAGCTGTCAAGCTGTGGAAGGGACTGCCTGGACTCTCAAGTAGAAGCTGACTGACCACTTATCAAAGCTATTGTAGAGGGGATTCCTAATATGCTAAATTTGAGCTGGGTGGCCTCTTGGGTCCCTTCTTGACCTGAGATTCCATCATTCTATAACCTTTAGTTCATAGATCTAGAGCAGGAAGGGTCTCAGAGACCAATTTAGACCATCTCTCATTTTGCAGATGAAGACACTGAGGATGAGAAAGTTTAAGTGGTTTCCAAAGGTCACATAGGTGGGAAGCTTCAGAGGATTTGAACCTGAGTTAGTAAGTCAAAAAACATTTATGAAATACTGAATATGGGCTAGGTGCTATGCTGAACTCTGTGGATATGAAGTTTAAAAAAAAAGGGAAGTGGGGGCAGCTGGGTAGCTCAGTGGATTGAGATCCAGGCCTAGAGACGGGAGGTCCTAGGTTCAAATTTGACCTCAGCCACTTCCCAGCTGTGTGACCCTGGGCAAGTCACTTGACCCCCATTGCCTAGCCCTTACCACTCTTCTGCCTTGGAGCCAATACACAGTATTGACTCCAAGACAGAAGGTAAGGGTTTAAAAAAAAGGGGGGGGGGGGAGAAATGTATTAAGCACCTGTTATCTGCAAGGGTGTAGCTAGATGGAGCAGTGGATAGAGTCCTGGACCTGGAGTCAAGAAGATCTGAATTCAAATCCAGCCTCAGATACTTACTAGCTGCAAGACCCTAAGCAAGTTACTTCATCCTGTTTGCCTCCATTTCCTCATCTGTAAAATGAGCCGGAGAAGGAAATGGCAAACCACTACAGTATCTTTGCCAAGAAAACCCTAAATGGTATTAAGAAGAGTTAGACATGGCTGGAATACCTGAACAATTACAAACAATGCACTGTGCTAAATACATTACAAGTATCCCATTTGAGCCTACATCAACACTGGAAGGTAGGTGCTATTATTTTCCTCATTTCACAGTTGAGGAAACTGGGGCAGAGAGAGGTTAAATGACTTCCTTGGGGTCACACAGCTCATAAGTGTCTGAGGTGTTATTTGAACTCATGTCTTCTGGTCTTCAGATCCAGCACTCATCCACTAAGACTCCTAACTTACTTGTCCTCAAGGAATATATATTCCAATGCAATTCACAGAATGCAAATAATTGAAAGATATATACAGACTAGATGGAAAGCAATCTGAAAGAAGAAGCTATTAGCAACTGGAGAAAGTGAGGATGGAGGTAGAAAAGACCTGTTTGGGAAGGTGGGTTTTGAGTTTAATCCTGAAGGGAGCCAGGGAAGCTAAGAGGTGGAGCTGAAAGAGAATTTGTTCCAGGCAAGGGGGACAACCAGTGAAAACATTGGGCAACAGAGAGTCCTAACTGGTGAAGAGAAGTTCCAGGGAAGTTGGATTATAGAGTGCATGGAGTGGTGCAAGATTTAAGTACTGGAAAAGAAGAAGGGAGAAAGACACCAGGGAATGAAAAGCTTTAAATGCCAGAGTACTTTCTGTTGGTCCTGAAGGTAAAGTGGGGAGAGACCATAGGTAGGGAGATCAGTTAGAGACTACTGCTATGGTCCAAGTCAGAGCTGATGAGGCTGCATGAGTGGAGAGGGAGGGAGAGAAGTTGTGAAGGAGAGCTGGAAAAGGAATGACTATGCACAGAGTAAGGAGTTAAGGATGCTACTCTTCTCCTGTTTCTCTATAATCCAGGAATACCACTGGCCTTATTGCTGTCCCTGCTTTCAACTCTCTCTTGCCTGACTCCATGCCTCCTCCACACCTGGAATGGTCTCCTTCATCCCCTCTACCTTCTAGCTTCCTTCAAGTCCCAGCTCAAATCTTATTTTTTACTAGAGACCTTTCTGTTCTCTATTTCTCTCTCTCTCTCTCTCTCTCTCTCTCTCTCTCTCTCTCTCTCTCTCTCTCTCTCTCTCTCTCTCTCTCTCTCTCTCTCTCTCTCTCTCTCTCTCTTTCCATATCTCTCCTTCCCTACTCCCACCTGCCCTCCTTCTTTCTCTCTCCCTGTCTCTGTCTCTCTCACATGCATACACCCACTACTACTACTGCCTCTAAGATTAGTCTGTCTACTATTTATATATACATATGTTGTTGTTCAACCATTTTTAATCCTGTCAGATTCTTCATGACCCCAACTGGAGTTTTCTTGGCAGATACTGGAGTGGTTTACTATTTCCTTCTCTAGCTCATTTTACAGATGAGAAAACTGAGACAAACAGGACTAAGTGACCTATTCAAGGTCACAGAGCTAGTAACATTAGCTTTAGGGCAGATTTGAACTCAGGAAGATGGGTCTTCCAAACTCTAGGTCTAATATTTTACCCACTGTGCCACGTAGCTGCCACATATCCAGAGACAGAGACAGAGAATCTGTTGTCCCCCCAATTAGACTGTGAGAATTCAAGGACCCTTCTTTTGCCTTTCCCGGTATCTCCAGTGCTTAGAACAGTGCCTATAAGCTCTTAATTAATCCAAGTTGACTTATGACACTGACGTGGTGACCCTTGGTGACTGGAAGATGGAAATGAAGGTGCCCTTACCAGTAATTGGGGGGATTTAGTCTTTACTCTCTTTTAGTCTGTCGGTGCATTGTACTGTGCCTCCCTTAACTGGATTGTGAAAGGATAAGACCTCCAGTCAGGCAGAGCTGAGAGGGAATAGAAGAGGAAGTGACCTGGGGGCTGAGGTTATTGGGTGGGAAGGAAGTTAAGTTGGCCAGGAGACTGTTCATCTTAGACACAATCTCCATTCCTTCAACACAAGGCCTCCAGTGATGGCTACCATCTTGTTCGGCATCTTCTGCTCTTTCATCTACCAGGTAAGTGATGGACACAACTTCTCCTTGAGGCAGAGCCAGAGGGGTGGATGTTACCTGTCTTCACTATGGGGTTATGAATGAACAAATCAGCCAGGGCCACCCCAAAGCCTTGATCTCAAGAGGGTGGGAAACTCTTTATTTGTTCTTATTCTTGTGAGCCAGGCATACACTGAGGACAAGGGTAAGTCTGAGAAAGTCACAGAGACCTGCTTAAGCTTCAAGGACTGAAAGTGGGAGGAGACAATCTCCTTTGGATGGGGAATAAGGACACACACACCGGGAAAATGAGGAGCATTTGTAAGGCAGGTGCAATGGGTTCAAGAGACTTTGATGCTTATTTCAATTCTTCCCTTGATGTTACTGTGTGACTATGGACAAATCATTTCCTCTCTTCAGGCTTTGGTTTCCTCCTCTGCAGTCTCTAAGGCAGCCTAAAGAGCTCGTCTCGGAGTCAGGAAACCTAGATTCAAGTTCTGCCTCTACTGCATGATGGTTGTATGATTAAAGGCAAACGTCTTAGTACTCTGAGAAACTCTCTAGGACTGTAAGTGACAAGTGGGGCAACAACATGGCACACTGGATAGAATGCCAGTCCTGGAGTCAGGGGAACCTGGATTCAAATCTGGCCTCAGACACTTCCAAACTGGGTGACCTGGGCAAGTCATTCAACTCTCTTTGCCTGGCCCTTGCCACTCTTCTGTCTTAAAGTTGTTACTGACAGAAGGGTTTAAAAAAAGTTACAAACGCAGGCCAACTGCAGTAGTGGAGAGAAATTCCACATCAGGGAGGTCCATGTATTGATGAAATAATGGCTCCTCTGGCTCATTCTCTATGACTCCTTCCAGCTTCCACCTCTATGATTCAAATTTAGAATTCAGGAGAACCTAGGACCAGGAGCAACATGGGAATGTCAGTGGGTCTTTCTTAGTCCATCTCTCCCATTGCCTCCCCACCTTACAGTGTAGTCCTAGCATCCAACAGATCCATAGCATCTTAGTATCTTGGAGGAATCTAGGGAGCACCTTCTAGACAAGAGAACCACCGAGGTACAGTGGACGATGGAAGGTCCTATATGAGGAGCAACTGACAGTTTGACCAAAATGGGGGAATATGAAATAAAACTGGAAAAGTAGGAGGAACCAGACTGTACAAGTCTATAAATGCCTGATAGTGCATGTAATTTTAGAGGAAATAAGGAGTCATTGAAGATGGTGTAGTGAAGAAATGACATGGTTAGACCTGTACTTTAAAAATTTCATTTTGGGGGGACAGCTGGGTGATTCAGTGGATGGAAAGCCAGGCCTAGAAATGGGCTGGCCTCAGACACTTCCTAGCTGTGTGACCCTGGGCAAGTCACTTAACCCCCATTACCTAGCCCTTATCACTCTTGTGCCTTAGAAACAATATACAATATTAATTCCAAGAGAGAAGGTAGGGGTTTAAAAACTATTTTTTAAAACCCCTTACCTTATGTCTTAGAGTCAAGACTATTGGTTTCAAGCTAGCAAAGCTCATAAGAGTCAGCCATTGAGGGTTAAGTGACTTGCCCAGGGTCACACAGCTAGGAAGTATTGTAAGAGTCAAATTAATGTCCAATACTTCAAGTATTATTTTTATAATGTTTATTATCAGACAAAATAGAACCACATGATTAAGTTTTCTACCTGCTCAAAAATCCCAGCTCCACCAAAACCACCAACAGGAAGGGAAAGAGGGTAGACACAGAACTCCACGCAATTATTCCTGTCTACATCAGCACTTAACAATAGGAAGTGAGTGGAGTTCTAGTTTTTGCTGAGGATCATAGTTTTTTTTTTGGGTAACAGATTCTAATTTCACAGTATCTGAAGCCAGATTTAAACCTAGAACTGCCATGTCTAGACCTGGCTCTCAATCCACTGAGCCACCCTGCTAGCCCCCCAAAATATCATTTTGGTAACTGTGTAAAGAATGACTTGCAGAGCAAAGAGACTGGCAGTAGGGAGATCAGTTGGAGGTTTTTGTAATAGTCCCAGGTAAAGGTAGTTAGTTATACCCTATATTAGGGACATCCAGGTAGCACATTGGATAGAGTACCAAGCCTGGAGTCAGGAAAACTCATCTTCCCAAGTTCCAGTTTGACCTCAGACACTTACTAGCTATGTGGTCCTAGACAAGTCACTTAACTCTATTGACCTCAGTTTCCTCATCTGTAGAAATGAGCTGGAAAAGGAAATGGTAAGTCATTCCAGTGTCTTTCTCAAGAAAACCCCGAATGGGGTCACAAAGTAGGATGGGACAGAACAACAAGAAGCCCTATTCTGAGAGAGAAGCCGTATTAGTGGAAAAAAAGATATTGTAGAGCTAGAATTGATAAGACATGATAGCATCTGGCATGAGAGACAGTGCAAAAGTAATTGTTCTTTCCTTACAAATGAGAAAAGACTGAGAGAGAGGAAATGACTTGCTCCTAGTCACTTAGCTAATAAATGACAGAGCTAACCAGTCTTCTCACTTTCAACACCATGGTACCCCTCCTACCCCTCTAGCTTATTTTTGTTATTACTTTCTTTTTTTTTCTATTAGCATTCCTCTATTTATATCAAAAGTGAAGAAACTGAGACTCAGGGATGGTTTTGCTTGACTGTCCTGCTCAAGATCACACAGGGTCAGCCATTCTGTCCCCAAATCTGTTGCTCTTTTCCACTCTCCCCCAAGGATATAATTTCTCCTTTTTTTTAAATGGCCTTTTGGAGACATTAACTTGGTGTTCAGGACATCTTCCCCCATAGGTTGTACCTGAAGCTGTCACCAGTGAGCTCTCCGTGGAAATTCCAGAGAATTATGCCGGAAACTTTCCTTTGTACCTGAAGAAGGTAATGATGACCTGTTGCCCCAGACCCCGAACTAGAGGAAAGGGAGGGAGAGAGATTCTCAGAGTCTTTTTCTATAATAACTTAATGTGTTTCAGGTTTGGGGTGGAGGTAGGAGTTGGGGTAGAAGATGAGCCAAATTTGTAAGAATGATGGGATTGCAAGCATCATTGAGCTGAGATTTTTGGAGGAAGGGAAACTTTCTCATCAGTATTGAACTCACAAGCCTGTAGGGTGGCCTCATCCCTCCCCAATATGTGCACACATGTACCGTGACACCCTGCGCAAGCCAGCCTCACTCCTGATAGCATTCTCCTTCCTCTCCCTCTGACCTTTCCCTGTTTCTCTACCTGCCCCCCCTCAGCTGAAGCTGCCCCCTGTGCATTCAGACAGCCCTGCCATCATTCAGGTAGCTGGGGAGGACGTCGCAGAAGGCCTTTTTGGGGTGGAATCTGACTCTGGCTTCCTGTTTGTGACCAGACCACTGGATCGTGAAGAGCAAGCCCAGTACAACCTTCAGGTATTAGTCCCTTGCCAATTCCTGCGAGCCTTGGGGAATTAGGTACATCTGTGTGTATCTGACAAATGCATCAGGCTTACAGGTCTGGTTTCGAATCCTAGCTCTGACACATGCTAATTGTGTGACCCAGAATAAGTCTCTGAGCCTTGGTTTCCTCAGTTCTAAAATGAGAACATGTGGGCAGCTATATCAGTGGATAGAGTCCAGCCTGGAGACAGGAAGTCCTGGGTTCAAATCTAGCTTCAAACACTTCCTAGCTGGGCAAGTCACTTAACTACAACTGCCTAGCTCTTAATGCTCTTCTGCCTTGGAACAAATATTTAGTGTCAATTCTAAAATACAGGCTAAGAGTTTGGTTTGTTTTTAATGAGTGTATTAATTTGTGCACTGTGTTATTAGAAAAGTGCTTTATAAATCTTAAAATGCTTAGAACAATGCTTGCCTCATAGCTGGTCCCTAAAGAATGCTCATTGTTGACTTATTGATTATGGATATGTAAGTTGTTATTGCTGTGGGGGAGAGAGAGCCCCTTGTCTGATGGGAAAACAGACACATAGCCCATGATGGATCCACTTGTTTGATAGAGATAACGTGGCGCCTCCTTTGGAGAACTAATTCATTTCCCCCGTTCTCATGGTGACCTCCCAGGTGACAATCACTGCTGAAGATGGGAGCCTTCTGTGGGGCCCACAGCCCTTGATAGTGCATGTAAAGGATGTGAATGACCAGGTGCCTCAGTTCACCAAAGCTGACTACACAGGGACCTTGAGCCAGGGTACTCATGCTGGTGAGTGACTACAGGGTTTAGAGGTCTGGGAGTGGGGAGAATGGCAGCTCATTTCATTGTTGAACAGCTCTAGGGGTTACCAGATCTTCTCTTCTGGAGGTCTATTACTTAATCTAATCTTGGAGACCGAGTGGTGGGGATTGGAATAAATATAGAGGAAGCCTCAGGGGACGTACAGTTCATATCATCTCTGAACCTTAGTTTCCTCACCAGTAAAACATGGATAATGATTTTTGTACCACTTGCCCCAAAAGACTGTTGTAAAGCAGGCTCTTTGTAAACATTAAAGAAACAAAGTTTAATTTTTTAAAACCTTACCTTCTGTGTTAGTTTCAACTCTAAGACAGAAGAGCAGTAAGGACTAAGCAATGAGGATTAAGTGACTTGCCAGGGTCACACAGCTAGGAAGTATCTGAGACCAGATTTGAACCTAGCTCCTGTCTCTCACCCTGGCTCTCTATCCATTGAGCAACCCAGCTCCCCCTAGAAAGGTCACTATAAGTCATATTGTTCCTCCACTAAAGTCTTGTCCTGATAATATCTCATTGTGATGTGGAGATGACGCTATGTTTACTACCTCCACTCCACCACTGCTGCAAAGTATTGATATCTTATTTTTTCACAACAGCATTTTATTTTAGAAAATAGCCTTTCCTGGGGATGGTTTCCAAAAAACCTGGGAGGATTTACATGAACTGATGCAAAGTGAAGTAAGCAGAACTAGGAGAACACTGCACATAGTAACAGCAATATTGTAATGCTAATCAATTGTGAAAGACTTAGCTACTTTGAGCAATATAATGATATATGACAATTTCAAAGGACCTGTGGATGAAAAATACTCTCTACCTCCAGAGAAAGAACTTATGGACTCTTTAGTGCAGATTGGAACATATTTTTTTATTTATTTTTCTTGCTTTTTTGTGGCATGGTTAATGTGGAAATATTTTGCGTGACTTCATATGTATAATGGTCATCATATTTCTTGCCTTCTCAGTAGATGGGTAAGGGTGGAAGGAGGGAGATAATTTGGAACTGAAAATAAAAATAAAAGATTTAAAATTAAAAAAAAATTGTTCTTCCTCTCTAAGAGAACTATCCCTTATATCAAAGAATAGAAGAGAAAGGGGAGGAAAAACTATTCAACAAAATTATTCAACAAAATTAACCAATTTGTTCATCAAGTCTGACATCATATGTGGCGTCCATTCCCCTAGTGTCCCATCTCTTCAGAGAATGGAGGAAGGTGCCATCTTATAGTTATTCCAAGTCCATCATGGTCATTTTAATTAACATTGTATACATTTTCAGTTACTGTTTTTGCTTCCATTTATAATATTGGAGCCATTGTGTATATTGTCTTCCTGGTTCTGCTTACTTCACTTTGAATCAGTTCATAAAAGTCTTCTCATACAAACCCATATGGTAAGTTTCTGCCCCAAGTACTGACCTGAAAATGACCAAGGCCACCTGCCAAAGTATAAAGGACCTAAAATCTGCATCCGTGTAATAATCACTGACACTGATGATATTGCACACAGACTTTGAAATACTGATGTTATCAGAGTTGGACTAATAGGTTGGGAAGTATATGCATATTAAGGATGAGCAGACAAAGTAGGATGGGGTGAGTGATCCTCATGGATAATAAAGATCACTATGACAGCTAGCATTTCTATAGTGCTTTAGCATCTGCAAAAAAAAAAAAAGTATGAATTTATTTCATTTGATCCTTAGAGCAATCCTGTGAGAAGTGCTACTACTGTCCCCATTTTATAGATGATAAAACAGGAATTGAGACAATGTCAAATGGCTTGCCTCAGATCACACAGCTAGTGATTGTCTGAGACTGGATTTGAACTCAGTTATTTCTGATTTCAAGTCTATGCTACTCCTGCTAGGTTGTAGTGTAATGGAACAAACATTAAATTTGGAGTCAGTGGTTCTGGGTTTCAGTTCTGACTTTTCTACTTCTTGGCTGTGTGACCTTAATCAAGTCATTTCCCCTAATCTGAGTCTCTAGAAAGTGAAGAGATTAGAATAGATTACTTCAAATACCCTTTCTGACTCTAAATAATATGATCCATGGTTCCTGAGAAAAGTTCAGATATGAAGGAATTTGAGATGGATGTTGAGAAAGAAGAAATCAGGAGGGAAATTAAAAGCTGAACTTTCTGAGAGGAATCATTCCACCATCACTACCCTCTCTCCTTCCCCTCTGGCCAGGTATACCCTTCCTCTACCTCAGTGCTACAGACGGGGATGAGCCAGGCACAGCCAACTCAGATCTTCGGTACCATATCCTGAGTCAGACTCCAGCCCAGCCCTCCCCAGACATGTTCCAGCTGGAGGTCAGGACAGGGGCTCTCACCCTCAGTGAGAAGGGTAAGTAGATCCCAAGTCCCTTAACCACTCTTAGGGCCAAGTGATCTCTATGACCATTGGCAAAATGAGAGTCTTGAGGAAAGATGTTAAAAGATAAGAGCCAAACTCCTGACCTTTCCTACTACTATCCATGAACTTGGGGTCCATTCCTAAATTTTGACTCTGAGGGACATAACTTTCCCTTGTCTCCCATCTTCTCCTTATAGTGAACTATACTAAACTAAACAACAATAATTTGATAAGCCAGGGATGCAGACATTAAGAGTCATCAAGGAACAGATGCTTTCCCAAGTGGCAATACCAAAAACAAGAAGCTAATACTTTGAGTGACCTGGCTCAAATCACTTAGCCTCTTTGTGCCTTCTTTTCCTAATCTGTAATATGGAAATTTGGACTAAATGGTCTCTGAAGTCCGTTCCTGCTTTAAATCTTCTAGCCTATAATGCTATAATCCTAGAGTCTAGCTTTGTACCATTCTGGAGATAAATCTCTGATATCCAGGGCCCTGAGGAAGCTTACTGTCTTTTTTTAGGCTCCAAGTTCAACCCCTGGCTTAGACCAAACAGCTACTCTCATTGCTCCCATCCACAATCATTCATTCATCCATCTATCTATTGATCTATCCATCCTTGAAGGCATCCATCTGTCTACCTGTCTCTCTTTCTATCCAAACATGCATACATACAGACATTCATCCATCTATCCATTGATCTACCCATCCTCACAGGCATCTATTTTTCTATTTACCTACCTATCTCTTTATCCATCCATCCATCCATCCATCTACTCATCTGCATTTATCCAAAGAGCTTATAGTTCAGATATCCATGTTCTGATTCCTACATATCATAATTTCTACCCATTGGGATTATGTATTCTATCCTCTCCTGTTATCAGGATCTAAACAGAGATTGTGAATTTCTAGTGGATTTGCCTCCATTCCTACCTACAAATAATGATATCCTTCCTTCATACTTTACAGGGAGCTCTGAGCTTGATCCTACTATTGTGAGTCACTACCAGCTGCTGGTACAGGTAAAAGACCTGGGAGACCAGACTTCAGGTCACCGAACCATGGCCACTGTGAATGTTGTCGTGGTGGAGAATACTTGGTTCTCTCCTGACTCTATCCACTTAGCAGAAAATACCCAGGACCTGTGCCCTAATTCGTTCACCCATGTAAGTAAGAACATACCGTGGTCTTCTTGTAGAGACCAAGAAATGGCAACCCAGGAGGGATCGATTTTAAATTATTTATAAGAATTCACATAAAGAGCAACAAGAACTTTTGCAGAGATTGTGAGATGGAACAAAAGGAATTCCAAAATGAGAATCAGGAGTCCTGAGTTCCAGCCCTGGCTCTGCCATTTACCAATTCCAAGGTCATCCTCTATAAGAATGACCTTGGACTAACAACAACAAAAATGTAATAATAATTTAATAGTGACATATATATTAACTTTAAGGTTTATAAAGCACATTACATATGTTAACTCATTTGACCTATATAACCAGAGATGTCAGATGTGTAGCATTCCTAAGTAAAGCTCAAACAAGATTAAAATGTCATTGGAAAATATTTAACAAAATAAATAAAAATACAATAAAACATAGAAAATATTAGATTTTAAAACTTAGTCAATACATGACCTATAAGAATGACCTGGTTTTTATGTGTTTGATACTACTGCTCCTATGAGAGATAGGTGCTATAACCATCCCCATTTTACAGGTGAGGAAACTGAAGCATAGAGCATTTAAGTGATTTAACAGCACAGCTAGTAAGTGTCTGTCCCAAGCTTTCTCCAATTACCCACATAGCTACTAGTCATTTCCCTCTAACCTTCAGTTTCCTCACTTATAGAGTGAGGAAATTATGTTAAATCCATGATGGTGAACTTATGGCATGGAGAAATATAGAGGTCTGTCCAGCAGCCTCTCTGAGGATCCAAGATCTCTCTGCCCAGAGTTGTCACAGTTGGAATAAGGAGATGAGACACTGTGCATTCAACCCACATATGCAGGCATCACACAGTGCTCTGCCATAATACTGTGGGTTTTTTTATTATATATGTTTTTTGGTACATGCTTCTTTGACACACAATCAATCTTCTATATATATGATGTTCTACAATTTGATTGGATGTTATCAAATAACCTAAATAACACTCTTATGATGTTACTACAATAAGAATTCTGTGATCATTTACTAGGTTTCTACAACACTCTGTGATAGATATGATTTATGTGAATGAAGCCATTTTTGGTTAGTACCCCTTGCCCTGCTGAGGGGATCATTGTGCTTTTGGTCAGCTTTCACTATCAATCACAATTGCTTGGGAGATGAATAATGAAACATCTTTGTATCTAGGTGTGAGGACTTAAAGCAGACTAGTTTGGGGGTTTTCCTCAATTTACAAATTCTGTTTTTCTTGTGTTACTTTGAAGTGCCTAGCAATGCTGCCTGACTTCTGTTCATCAACAGATTCATTGGAGTGTAAGGAAAGATTTATTATTAGTGCTCAAACTTTTGGCCAGTGTTTATTGTAAGGCCTTGAAGCATGTTGTATGCTTAAGAAAGGAGGGGTCATGGGCAGTAATCTTTGGGCTTTAATTCTGTAATTGCAATCTTTTTGGTGTAATAACCTAGGGTGCTTAAAGTAGAGTATATATTTATTGATCCTATAAGTATTTGCTCTCATATTATTTCTCCTGTATATGGGGAGAGAATAATAATCATAACAAGTCCATTAGTGGGGAAAATTTGGGGAGAGAAGTCACAGAGAGGAATCAGCAGGGGGCCCTCATTCTAGGGTCTGCCTCATTTCCTCAGACCATGACCTGGTCAGCTGGCCGGGGTATCATGGCTTCTGGTAGAGAGATCTCTCTGTGGGCATATGTGCCATTGCCCACCAGAGTTAGTTACTAGAAAGGCAAAGGGACTAGGGTGGAGCTATTCCCTTAACCCTCTCCACTTCTCCTCGATGCCCCTCTGCCTAGCAGCCTGGTGGAAGTGCTTACTCCCTCCCCTGAGCAGAGTACCCAAGCCATTCCCCTCCCTTTCTTCCACCCCTGTCAAGAATAGGAGGTGGAAGGGAGGGAGATGGGCTGTCTCAGTCTCAGGGTGGGGAGCATGGCACAGCACTCAATGTCTAAAAGGTTCTAAAAGGTTCACCATCACTGTGCTAGATGATCACTTAGGGACTTTCCCATTCTGGTGTCCTATGCTGCCATGAGTCTGTAGTTCCATGGTGCTGGACATCTGTGGATCTGAGGATATTTATAGTTCCATAAATCTAGTTTGCTCTGGATTGCCTATGGTTCTATAAGTCTACAAGACCACAGTTCCATGGCACTGATTGTCTAGTCCAGGAGCACTATGGTTTTAGGTGTCTTTGATAGTTCTGTGATTCTATACTTTTACTCTTCTTCCTAAGGTTCTGTGAGCCTGTGGTTCTTTGTTGTCTCCATGCATTTAGGAGTCTATGATGAGTTCTATGGGCTGATGTTTCATCACAACCTCTGCCATGATCATTTTCCTTATCCCCCAACATCCTCTCTCATAGCCCATAGAGGGGAATAGGTTGAGTGCACATAATAAGGGTCCCTCTCAGACTTTGGGGAAGATAGGATTCTTGTTCTCAGAGATCTTATCATCTTAATAAAGGGTCTTTACCTTATTTGACTACATCTACTGGAGGGTCCTGAGACGAGAGCAAGAAGCCAGGGACCTAATTGATCTCAGTCTTTCTTTCCACCTCTGAGCCTTCCTGCCTAGCCCTTAGCCCCTGCTGGCTCCCTTAAGGTGAGAAAATTCAACACCATAGCTAAGGATTCTCGCCCCACAGACAGGAATGCCTTTCAGAGAGTCTTAGCTTCCAGACATAAGTCCAGAGGAGCCTCACTAAGCTCTTTCCCCTCCCCCAGTACCCTTGCCCTCTCTTAGCACCATTAGGGAATCCCCTGGAATGCCCTGGGCCAGTGGGGAACTTAAAATAGCCCACTTGGCCATAACAGCCTGTAGGGGGGCCTGGGAAGGGGAGAAAAGAGAGCCCTCTACCCTGCAGCTACATAGTTTGAGATGTGAGTCACATGGCCCAAGAGGTGCTGTTCTCTCTCCTCCCAAGTCCGCAAACTGCTCCATCCCTCAGAACCACAACAGCAGTGACCCAGATGAAAGTCAGCTCAGTTGAGGAGAGGAAAGGGAAGGGGATAAGATTTTATATCATGCCTACTATGTGCCAGTCACTATGATAAATACTCTATAAATATTATCTCACTTGATCCTCAAAGCAATCTTGGCAAGTAACTATTATAATCCCCATTTTATAGGTGCAGAAACTGAGGAAAACAAAGGTTACGTGACTTACCCAAAGTCACACAGCTGGTAAATGTCTGAGGCAGAATTTGAACTCATGTCTTCCTGACTTCAGGCACTAGTGCTCTATCCATTGTGCTATTTAGGTGTCTCAGAAAGAAGCACTTTTTCTGGGATCCACCCAAAAGCCTCCTCAGGCCCCCCCTTTTCACCTCTCCTGTCTCAACTTTCCTCTCCTCATTGGTAGGAGCTGGTCGAGAACTTTAAAAACTGGGACCTAGCCAAGACCTTTGCCAAGGTCATGTACCAGTGCCCGATCTCTGGGTCTTTAAATGCAACCAGGGACTGGGGTAAAGAATAGTGGCCTTAATCAGGAGACCTGGGTTTCTGTTCTTCCTAGCTTCATGACCTTGGGAAAATTGCCTTCCTTTTCTGAGCTTTATATGTAAAATGAGGGTGGAGGACAAGATGGGATCAATGTCCCCTTCTAGTGGCAAAGATCAGAGACTCATAGCTTTAGAGCTCATCCAATCCAGAGCTTCCATTTTACAGATGAAGAAACTGAGGCCTTCAGTGGAAAACTAACATGTTCAAGATCACAAAAGTTACATAAATAGGAAAACTGAAACTTGGATTCAGGTCCTCTGACTTGATTCCAAGTTCTTTCCTTGCCAAAATACTGTCTCCATTTAATTTGATTAAACTAATATTTATTTTCTTTGTAAAGATATTTTCTTTTACCAATTACATGTAATTTTCCACATGAATTTTCCAAAGTTATATGATCCAAATTGTCTGTCTCCCTCCTTTCCTTCCCCCTTCCCAGAGCTGGCAAGAAATTTGATTTTGTAAACTAATATTTATTAGTTTATAGACAGGGCAGCAAGGGAGTGGATATCACACAGGCACAGTGGATAAAGTGCCAAGACTGGTGTCAGGAAAACTTGAGTTCAAATCTCACCTCAGACATTTACTAGCTCTGTGACCTTGGGAATGTCATTTAACCCTGTTTGCCTCAGTTTCCTCATATGTCAAAAGAGCTGGAGAAGGAAATGGCAAACCACTCCAATATCTTTGCAAACAAAACCCCAAATGGGATCATGAAGGGTCAGACGTGACTGAAAAACAACTGAACAACAGTAACAACAAAACTATATGAAGAGGGGGGCAGGTAGCTAGCTCAGTGGATCAAGAGCCAGGCCTAGAGACAGGAAGTCCTGGGTTCAAATGTGATCTCCATCATTTCCTGACTGTGTGACCCTGAGCAAGTCACTTAACCCCTATTGCCTAGCCCTTTCCACTTTTCTGCCTTAGAACCTCTACTTAGTAATAATTCTAAGACATAACATAAGGGTTAAAAAAACAACAACAACATGAAGAGTACCATTTAAGGCCCTAGGGGAGATACAAATTTTAAATTAGACACAATTCCTTCCTTCATAGTGCTTAAAGTCTTCTAGGGGAGAAGATAACCACACAGACAAGCACAACACAACTTTATATTAGAAGACCTGTGTAACAGAGAGGTATAAGACAAAGTGAAGTATGAAGTCCAGTAGAAAAGGTATTATCACCAGGGGATGAGAGAAAGCTTCTTGGAGGAAGGGGTATCTGATGTAGGCTTTCAAGGATGGGTAGGGCTTCAGTGAGCTAAGAAGGATAGAAAAGGCATTACAATTCATGGGGAATCAGGGGCAGAAGGGTAAGGAAGCCCAGTTTGTGTGAGACCAGTGACAACGGTGCTGGATTCTCCAATACTTGGCAGGGAACATTATGAGATAAGACTAGAAAACCATCATAGTCCTCCTAGTCCCAGGGAGTTATCGAAGAGCAGTGAAAAGGGCTTGTGGAGGGAGTAGCAAGACTTCTCTGAAGACCCTATTGTCCCCCTCCTCTGAGAGAGGCATCCCCTGCCCGACTGACCACAAGTCAAACTTGTAAACCTCTTGAGGAGCATAACTGAGTAGCATGATTTCCCCTGAGGTCACCCAAGGAATTAGCTCATGATAGAACCAAGATTCAAACCCAGGTCTCCTGACTCACACATAGTTCATACTGCTTCTGGTCTCGGAAGTGTGAATAAGCTCCATTCTCTTCAGGAGGTGGAGGGCTTAGCGCACCCTCCAACCCCCTCATTCATTTCAAGAAGGGAAAATCTCTGACCCAGGACTCAATATGTTGGGGTGGATGAGTCTGAGTTTGTGATGAAGATTGGTGGTTGGTCATCAGGCCCTTGTTGTGGGCCTTTGCCAAGTCCCCTTTCCCTGGGTTGTTCCATCATCCTGTCCCTAACCCTCTTCCTACTCAGGTGCACTGGAGTGGTGGGGATGTGCAATATCACCTGGAGAGCCAGCCCCCAGGACCCTTTGAAGTGAACGAAGAAGGAAACATCTGTGTGACCCGGGAACTGGACAGGGAGATCCAAGAGAAGGTGAAGAGGCTGGGGATTGTTGGAAGTTAGGATATATATGCACTGCGGTGGGGGGGCACTGGGGGTTGTTAGGGATTGGCAGTGGCATTCTGCTTAACCTCTGACTACATTAGCCAAAAACTAATTTGAGGAGTAGCGTTTTCATCATCAAGATCATCTTGCTTTGAAGCAACTTGGGAGATGGCAAGGGTAGTGTTCATAGGCTATCAAAGAATCAAGGTCTCTTAGGCTGTGAAGTGGGAAGGACCATCCAGACCATGCAACTGGGAATCCCTCTCTACAGCTACAGCAGATGTAGCTCAGGCCTTCTTGATTTTATGCCTCCAGCTGAAGATCTAGCTAACCAAAGACCGATCTATCTATCTATCTGTCTGTTTGGCTGGTCTATCTATCTATCTATCTATCTATCTATCTATCTATCTATCTATCTATCTATCCATCCATCTATCTATCTATCTGTCTGTCTGTCTGTCTGTCTGTCTGGTCTATCTGTCTGTCTGTCTATCTATATGTCTGTCTGTCTGTCTGTCTATCTGTCTGGTCTGTCTGTCTGTCTGTCTGTCTATCTATCTATCTGTCTATCTATATATTTGTCTGTCTGTCTATCTATCTATCTATCTATCTATCTATCTATCTATCTATTTGTCTGTCTGTCTGGTCTATCTATATATCTGTCTGTCTGTCTGGTCTATCTATCTGTCTGTCTATATGTCTGTCTGTCTGTCTGTCTATCTATCTATCTATCTATCTGTCTGTCTGTCTATCTATATATTTGTCTGTCTGTCTAGCTATCTAGCTATCTAGCTATCTGTCTATCTATCTATTTGTCTGTCTGGTCTATCTATATATTTGTCTGTCTGTCTGGTCTATCTATCTATCTGTCTGTCTGTCTGGTCTATCTATCTGCCTGTCTATCTGCCTGTCTATCTATCTATCTATCTGTCTGTCTGTCTATCTATCTATCTATCTATCTATCTATCTATCTATCTATCTATCTATCTGACTGTCTGGTCTATCTATCTATCTGTCTGTCTGTCTATCTATCTATCTATCTATCTACATATGGCTTTCTGTCTGTCCATCCATCCATCCATCCATTCAACTATCTATTATGTATATATATAAAGCCGTATATGTGTGTATAAACATACATTATATATACATATACATATAAAGAGAGAGAGAGAGATGGTGTAAGAGAAAGGAGGGAGAAAGGGAAGGAGAGAGGGAGGGAAGAAAGAGAGATCCAGAAGTTATCCCTATGAGAAAGTATAGCTATGTTTGTATGTGTGGGTGTGTATGCACACACACACACACACACACACACACACACACACATACATACAGAGCTGTACTCGCTTCCAAGTCTGCCTCCACATCTTCCTTTCCCTCTTTTCACCTTATGATTCACCCTCTCTAGTACCAGATCACCGTGTGGGCCAGGAACATGGAGGGCATGGTCTACAGTGACCCATTGGTGCTAACAGTCTTTGTGACAGATGAGAATGACAACCCCCCTAACTGCCCTCTTGCTGATTCCCCCTCTGAGGTCCTGGAGCTCAGTTCCTCAGGTAAGCTGTTGTTCTGGACTGTTTGGAGAGCAGAGCTGGGGCCAATTCAGATGGGTTGGAGTAAGGGACAAATTTTGACTACAAGAGACTAGGTAGCTCCTTGGATTGAGAGCCAATCCTGAAGATGGGAGATTCTAGGTTCAAATCTAGCTTCAGATACTTCCTAGCTGTGTGACCCTGGACAAGTCACTTAACCCCAATTGCTTAGCCCTTACTGCTCTTTTACCTTGGAACCAATACACAGTATTGATTCTAAGATGGAAGTAAGGTTTTTTCTTAAGTCTTTGCAACTAATTTATCTAATAAAGTTTTAATAGCTAAAACCTATAGGGAATGTATACAAATATATGAGAACTAACAACATTCTCTGATAGATAAAGGGTTAAGATAGGAACAGATGGCAAGTTTTCAGAAGAAATGTAAGCTATCTAAAACCACAAAAGGAAAAAAAGAATGGAAAAGGAAAGTGAGTGGACAGGAATGGGGATGTCTATGGCTTAGGTTCTGGGAAATGAAGAGCAAGAATGGGCAAAGGCTAAGGAGGATCTGTCCCACTGCAGGTCTGGCTACACTGGCTTGGAGTCGTTGAGCATAATCAGAGGGAGGGAGTCAATCATCTCCCAAGACTCTCCCAAATAAATCACCTTGTACTTCCTAATCTGCATGGGATGTATGGGATGTTCAGGGAGGACTAGCCCCTCTAAGGTGAGGGCTTGCCGAGTCCTTTTCAAGGCTACTCTCCTTTTTGAGCATCCATCTGCCACCCAGCTCTTACCTGTGGCTCCAAGAAACTGTACCATGCACAGCAACCACACCACAGTAAACCATCTAGGCAGACAGGCTAAACCAGATTGAGGGTACCTGATAGGCTTCAAACCCATCAATGGGGAGGGGTCCCAAGCATATGAAGACTTCCTTTCCCCAGTGGAATGGGTAGAATTTATTCCAGCAGCCATGAAGGCGGCTGAAGCAGGGGTTGTGGAGCACTTAGAGCTTGGTCGGCCATCCTGGCCTATATCCAGTCATCCTGACTTTTGTCTTGCAATTGGACTTAGATGACTCTGGAAAAGAGAGTGAGACTGACAATTTTGGGCCCTTCTCTCTCTCTTAAATTCAATTTATGCTCAAGTCAAAAGGCATCACCAGTGATATCGGTTTGGTCCTCTTCAGCAAGAAGGACAACAACCACTTCTCTGCATAAGTGATACATCCCTCTAGTAAGATGGAGCTTACTGGAGAGCCTGGTCTGTTCTGAGTACCTTGGACATAGTGAGCACTTTATGAATGTTTGCCAAACTGAATTCCGTTAATGGGGTCCTTGAAGGGACTTGTGAGTGAGAATGGGAAAATGCCACACATCAAACTCTTGCTTCTAGAGTGGCCAGTGGCAGGCTGTGGTCAAGTTGTGGCTGAGGCATGGCCAGATTGTGGTCAAGCCAATGAGTCATGGCAGACCGTGATCCAGTTAGGATCCTACCATAAGCAACCCAGAGTTAGACTATGGTCAGGCTCAGGTCAGGCTGTGCTCCTCTGGTGACAGCTGCTATTTCCCTCATGTACAGGGACAGAGGTGACCAGGCTCCAGGCCACAGATGCTGATGACCCCAACTCTCCTAATGCCCATGTGGTTTACAAGCTCCTGAGCCAGGAACCTCCCGGACCCGAGGGCTCCTCCTTCTCTGTGGACCTCCACACAGGGGCAGTGACGGTACAGGACACCCCACTCAAGGCAGGAGAACTCTACAAGCTGCTTGTGCTTGCTGCTGACCTGGCTGGAGAAGAAGGCGGTAACTGTCTATAAGAGACCTGTCCACAGCAGAATCCATTATCTTTCCCCCTGAACCCTGCCCCCTTCCCAACTTTCCTGTTACTATTTAGGACATTATTAACCTCCCCACCACCGGCGTTGGTGCCATCCTTGATTCTCCCTCTCGTTCATCCCACATATCCAAATCTTATCATTCTAACTTGGCATCTCTCCCATACATCTCCTCTGCTCTCCACTCACACAAACACCATTCCTTTTTTTTTTGTAGCCCTTGCCTTCTTAGTATCAATTCTAAGACAGAAGAGTCACAAGGGCTTGGCTCTCTGTTCATGAGCCACCTAGCTGCCTCCTTGAGCTAAGTCTTGATGGAAGTGACTAGGGGAAGCAATCTAGGCATAGAGGACAGCCAGTTTTGAAAAGACATTGAGTAGGGACTCAGTGGATCTGAGGCCAAATGGCCCAGACACTTCCTCTCTGTGTGACCCTGGGCAAGTCACTTAACCCCCATTGCCTAGCCCATTT
Organism: Monodelphis domestica; assembly: GCF_027887165.1. Lineage (NCBI taxonomy): Eukaryota > Metazoa > Chordata > Mammalia > Didelphimorphia > Didelphidae > Monodelphis > Monodelphis domestica. Next base: position 693,595,034 of record NC_077227.1, on the reverse strand, counting down.
CTGTTCTTCTGCCTTGGAACCAATACTTAGTATTGATTCTAAGATGGAAGGTAAAGGTTTAAGTTTTTTTAAAAGACACCTAGATGGAATATGGGGTATCTTATGTGAGGAAGAGTGAGACTAGATTGTTCAGTATATGCAGAGGAATGTATAAGAAACATAGGCAGGATATTCAAAGCCAAGCAGAACATTTTTGGTTTCATCTTGGAGATGACAGGGAACCATTGAAGTTGATTGAGGAGGGAGGTGGCATGATCAGACCTGGGTTTGGGGAAAATCATTTTTGCAGCTGAGTGGAGGATGGATTAATGGGGGAGATTAATGGGGATGTCACTTCAACACTTGGAAGTCTATTGCAATAGTCTAGGTGAGAGGTGACGAGAATGTGTCTGTGTTGGGGCAATTAGGCAGCATGGTGGTTGGGGTGGCAAGCCTGGAGTTGGGAGGACCTAGGTTCAAATATGGCCTCAGACACTTCCTTGCTGTGTGGCCTTGGGTAAGTCCTGTAACCCCAGCAGCCTAGCTCTTACTGCTCTTCTGCCTTGGAACTGATACATAGCAATTCTAAGACAGAAGATAACAGGTTAAAAAAAAAAAGACAGATTCACTCAAGTTCTACTTTCTGCAGATCTGTCCTGGTATCCCTTCATGCTAGTAGTCTTTCCTCTGAGACTATTTATACTGCCCATACCTTGCATGTGGACACCTAAGTGGTGCTGTGAATAGAGTGTAGAACCTGGAGTCAGGAAGACTCAACTCCCTGAATTCAAATCAGGCCTCAGACACTTAACTAGCTGTGTGACCTTGAGCAAGTCACTTTACCCTGTTTGCCTCAGTTTCTTCATCTGTCAAATGAGCTGGAGAAGGAAATGGTAAATCACTCCAGTATCTCTGCCAAGAAAATTGGAAATGGGTCATGAATCGGGGACAACTAAAATACCTGAACAACAACAAAAAATACTTTGCATAAATAGTTATTTGCAGGCTGCCTCTGCTCATTGACTGAGTGACTGATGTGGGCCTAATACTGGGATCTGACCATGTAAAGGCTGCAGGGATGGTAGGCCCCCTGCTCAGATGCTTCCATCCAGTGTGATGCACCCATGTTCTGCTTGTCCTTTTGTCTGCTGTCTCTTTCTTAGGAATAAGGGTTCCCCTGAAGATGTGACCTGGACTTTCCCAAACACTCTCTTCTCCACATTTCTCTGGGATTGGGGGTGTGGGTACAGAGGAGGGCAACCAGGTTATACAGCAAAGAGAATGCTAGACCTACAGTCAGGAAAATCTGAGTTCAAATTCACCCTCAGACCTTTGTTGTATGACCTTGGAAAAGTCACTGAACTGCTATATGTTTTGGTTTCCTCAACTATAAAATGGCGATAATAATCTGCTCCCTCCCTTTCTCCCACCATCACTACCCCAAGGGACAGACTGGAGAAGTAGATTTAAGCTTAATAGAGGGAAAAACTTCCTACTACTTAGAAATGCCTAAAGGCAGAATGGGCTGCCTAAGGAAGGAGTGAGTTCCCCATCACTGGATTTTATAATGGGGACTTCCACTCAGGGATGGCTGTGACAAGTGTACCTCTGGGAGATGTTTTCGAATTGTACCATTCAATGATTCTCTGGCTTCTAGGTCTGAGCAGCACCTGCGAAGTCAGCATCAAGGTGATGGATGTGAATGACCATGCCCCTGTGTTCTCAGCCTCCCAGGTAACCACTGATGCTCTGCCATCACCCTTCCCACACCCACAAGAGAGTGATGTAACTAAGAGGATGGTGAAGGAGTAAGCTGGTGAAAGGGGCCAAGGACCCAGAGGGAAAGATAGCAAATCCCTCACTATGGCTAGGTAATGCAGTGGAGTTCAAATCCCGTCTCAGACACCAGCTACATCACTGTGGGCAAGTCACTTAAACCTCTGCCTCAGTTTTCTCAACTGTAAAAATGGAGATAATAATAGCACCTGTCTCTCAGAGTTGTTGTGAGGATCAAATGAGAAAATATTTGTGCGTAACCCAGTGCCTGGCATGTAGAAAGAAGCATTAACAAATGCTTCTTTCCTTTCCTTCTATCGTGTTAAATTCCCTTCATCCTGGGGCTAATTTGAGGATATAGTGCTGGAAAGGAACTTAGAGATGATCTAGTCAAATGCTCTCATTTTACAAGATGAGGAAACTGAGATCCAGAGATAAGAAATGACTTTTCTAATCACAATAAGGGTCAGAGTGGAGATTTGAATCCAAGTCCTCTGTCACTAGATTGAATGGTTTTTCCATTGTACCCTACTGCCTCTGTTGGAGTAATGCCCTACTTCTTGCTCTCAGTATGGGCCAGTCAGCCTTTCCGAGGATACAGTGCCAGGAACTCGAGTGGCCACAGTCACAGCCACAGATGCTGACCTGGACCCAGCATATACCCTTATTGACTTCTCCATTGTGGAAGGAGACCCCAATGGCACCTTTGTCCTAGACTCAGACCAGCGGAGTGGCCACGCAGATGTTCGCCTTCAGAAGGTGAGGAGGTTGGGGACAGCTGTTTCCTGGGTCATCGTAGCTTGAGGTTTTCTCAGAGAGCAGATGTATTCTCCATCTCTGGGACTGAGAGTGATCTGGGGTGGGAGTTACAGTAAATACTTTTGAGCGGGAGCTCAAGCCTCAGCATCAGAGTCCACCCTAAGGATCCAGGAATTGGCTGTCAGGAGTGTCAGAGGGGATGGGGAGACAGGAAAGGTCAAACTCCCAGGGCTTTGCATTGAGATCATCGGTCACCCAGAAGGGAGCTGTACTCTCGTGACCCATGAACTGGCTGCACTCCCACCCCAACTGGAATGCTCTCCCCTCTCATCTCCACCTCCCAGATTCCCTGGTTTCCTTCAAGTTCCAACTTAAATCTTACCTCTTGCAGAGAGCTTTTCCTGAACCATTCTACCTGCACCCCTTTCTGAATGCCTTCCTGTCTAAATGGTATATGTACCTAGATATTTAGGTGTGGGCACCCTAGTTAAACTGCGAGTTCCTGAGATCTGGGATCTGCTTTCTTTGTATCCCTAACATTTAGCACAGGGTAAGTGCTTCATTGTAAAGCACTTACTTAGGACAGAGTAAACGTTTGCTGAACAACTAAATGAAAGACTGTGGTCAAATCAGAAATCACTATCAGACAGAGCATTAAAAGGATTAAAATTTAGTTATTGATTGTGTGTGTGTGTGTGTGTGTGTGTGTGTGTACAACACAACAGATGTACAGCAGGCATGTGAGTGGGGGATGCAAATCCAAATATGATGTATATACACTCATGTGATCCATACTAATAATGAAATTCACCCTTACCTGGTGGTTTAAGGCTTGTTGTGTATTTTTCTCACAGCAGGCCTGGGAGATGCATAGTAAAAGTACTACTATATCAGTTTTATAGATAAAGAAATTGAGATTCATGAAGAGGAATTATCTTGGCTAAAGTCACACAGCTATAGTATAGAATGGTAGTAATGCTAGAAACTTAGGTCCCTTGACATTTGGCTCAAAGTCAGTAGAGAGAGTAACAGAAGCCATATTGTCCCAGGGGGCATACTAGAGAATGCCTGGACAGAAGGAAGAAATAGATGAGGTATTCAGAATTAGAGAGTTGGAAGGGATCTCAGAAACCATTTCCTCACAAGTTATACCCATAAGGATTCCCTACTCTAATATGCCCATTAAGTAAATGTGTGAGACAGGATTTGAATGGAAAGAAAGGAAGGAAGAAAAGAAAGGAGATAAGGAAGGAAGGAAGGAAGAGAGTACTGAACTTGGAATCTGGAAGTCCTAGATCCAAATCAAGCCCCTGATATTGACCAGCTATATTACTGTGGGCAAGTAATTGAACCCCTTATAAATAGATTGTATTCTTTCCAGTAGAAGTTCTGACATCAGTGAAATAAACCATGATGTCCTGCCTAGATGAGTCAACAGGAGAATTCCATCAACATTGTTTGCCTAAATTTTAGGGAGACATTTGTTAAAGGTTATTACACTATCCTATGGACAAAAGAGGGAGTCTTAGTATAGACAATGGCACACTTAGGTGGTTTTGGAACTGGCTGAATGATTGGACACAAAAAGTTATTATTAATTACTTTATGTCAACTTGGAAAAAGGTCTGTGGTGTAGTGCCCTAGGGAGCTGTCCTTCATTCCACACTGCATAATTCTTGGGTCAGACTTGAATAAAGGCACAGATAGCACATTTACCCATTTTTCCAATGACACTGGATGAGTCAGAATCCAAAAATATTCCAGCCAGCAAGCATGATGGGATGAATCCAATGAGCTGAAGTCCTCTGTAAAATGGGAATAGGAATCTCTGTAGTCCTGACCTCTTTCTTTGGGTTACTTCTGGACCCAAAGGAGACTCCCTATAGGCTCACTATAAATATAGGCAAATGCCTATAAAGCATTTGCAAAGCCCAAAGCACTCTATTGCTATCAACTGTTGGTTGTGGTAATAGCAAGAAGACAAATCTTAATAGAGATAAATGGAAAATCCTTCACAGATTAAAAAATAAATGGCAAAATCAGGAGATAAGAGAAGTGCAGTTAGTCAACAAGTAGTGTGAAAAAGACGGATTGGGGTGATTAGTGAAATGAAAGCTCATTAGCAGACCTTGGGGTGATGAGGCAGTCAAAAGGGTCCAGACCAACGGATACGATGGCCCTAATGGTCAGACCATATTGGAAATGTCGTGTTCACTTCCAGATGGTGCATCTGGAGAAAGGCAACCAGGCTGATGAGAAGCCTCAAGGCTGTGCCACATGAAGCTCGATAGAAGGAATTGAGGACATGTAACCTGGAGAAGGGTTACAGCAAGGGGCAGCTAAGTGACACAGTGAAAAGAATGCTAGGCCTGGAGTCAGGAAAATGACTTTTCCTAAATTCAAATCTGGCCTCAGACACTTCCTAGCTGTGTGACTCTGGCCAAGCCAATTAATGCTGTTTGCCTCCGTTTCCTCATCTGTAAAATGAGCTGAAGAAGAAAATGGCAAATCATTCCGGTATCTTTGCCAAGAAAACCCTAAATGGGGTCTCAAAGAGTCAGGCCCAACTGAAACAAGTGAATAATAAATACCCAGAGAAGAGTTAACGGCTGGAAGATAGGAGACATCTTCTAGGTCTTCAGGATCTTGAAGGACTGTCTTGGGAAAAGGACTGGTCTCATTCTGCTTGGCCTCAGAGCTCCATTGTAAGGAAAAACATTATAACAATGAGAGCTGGTCCATAGTAGAACAGTGTCTCAATCTCAGTCCTCAGACTGAAGCTGGATGACCACTTGGAGGGATGACAGAAAAACCTACAACTAGGTGAATAGAGTGATGGACCTAGAGTCAGGAAGACCTGAGTTCAAATCCAACCTCCGACCCTTCCTTGCTGTGTGACAAGTCACTTCACATCAATCTGCCTCAGTATTCTCAACTGTTAAATGGAAAAAATAATAGCACCAACTAACAGAACTGTTGTAAGGATCAAATGAGATAATATTTATTGGGACCCCAGCACAGTGCCTGGAGCATAATAGGTGCTTAATAAATAATTGTTCCTTTCCTTCCTTTGAGTAAGCATGAAACAAACTTGAATCTAGGCTAAGACATTTATTGGCTGTGTCACCCAGAGCCACTTAACCTCAGTTTTCTCATCTGTAAAATGGGGATAATAACACAACCTATCTCACTGGGATGTTGTAAGGCTCAGCTGAGATAAAAGTAAAGTGCTTAGCAAACTGTAAAGCACTTCTTAAATGTTTTGTTGTTCAATCATTTCAGTTGTGTTTTGACACTTTATTAGCTCATTTGGGGTTTTCTTTGCAAAGATACTGGAGTGGTTTGCCATTTCCTTCTCCAGCTTATTTACAGATGAGGAAACTGAGGTAAACAGTTGTATCCAACCCTTTATAACCCCAACTTGGATTTTCTTGGTAAAGACACTGGAATGGTTATCCATTTTCCTTCTCCAACTCATTTAACAGATGAGGAAACTGAGGCAAACAGGGTGAAGTGATTTATCCAGGGTCACACAGCTAGGAAGTGTCTGAGGCCAGATTTGAATTCAGGAAGATGGCTGTAGGCCCTCCACTCCCTCCACTGTTCCACTTAGTCTCCCTTATAAATGCTAGCTATTATTATTATGACCACTGAGACACAGACATAGACACAGAGACAGTAAGACAAAAAAAAAGACTTAAACAGATAGACTTAGTGTTGTGGAGAGTTGATCGATACCTCTTTTCCCCCTAGTACTCAGGGCCAGATCCTTCCTCTAGATCAGTGGTTCTCAACCTTTCTAATGCCGTGACCCCGCAATACAGTTCCTCATGTTGCAGTGACCCCAAACCAAAAAATTATTTTGGTGGCTACTTCAAAACTGTCATTTTGCTACAGTTCTGATTCGGAATGTAAATACCTGATTGCATTATGTATTCTCATTGCTACAAATTGAGAGGTTGAGAACCGCTGGTCTAGATGTTGTCTTCTCATTAAGCCCTCTGAGGATTCACAGGTTTCACAGGAAATTGTCTCCCCTTGGGAGTATGGGAACTAAGTTCCAATTTCCACTTGGTAACTATATTAGATAGTTTTATCTGATGCTGATGGAATGGTGGGAAAATAGTCAAGGGCAATAGAATGATGCACTGTTGGGAGAGAGAAGCCCAGAGTCCAGGACTCAAGCCACTTCCCTTCTCACCCCTCACTTGGTTCACTAACCCCATTAATTAGCCTGTGTGGAAGCTACTTCCTCTCTGTTTTGGAGTCTCCTTATCTCCCCCCCCCACACACACACACACATGAGGCTCTGGGCTTCTTAGAGACAAATACTTGAAGTGCAAAAAAGTATTTTATTTTTTACTTGTGAACTATACGATCATTTGGGCAAAGCATTAGCCTTTTTGAGCCTCAGTTTCCTGATATGTAAAAAAAGAGACACTTCACCAAGTATGGGAAAATATTTGTGCTGTAAGCCTTCAAGTTCTACAGATATGTTATTGTTATTGTTATTAGTGTCCTCCCCTCTTTCTCCCTCCTAATGTGCCTAGGGCAGAGTTATGAATACAGAGTACCTGCCTAAACTGAATGGAGGTGAAGGTGGTCTGGGAACTGAGGCAACAAAAGCAAGTATGGGATAGAGAAGCTAAACTAGGTAGCTTTGTGGTTAGAGTGTTGCAGCTAATAGAGTCAAGAGGATATGAGTTCAGGGATAGCTAGGTGTCTCATGGATGGAGAAACTTAGAGACAAGAAGTCCTGGGTTAAAATTTGACCTCAGACACTTCCTAGCTGTGTAACCCTGGGCAAGTCATTTAACCCCCATTGCCTAGCCCTCACTGATCTTCTGCCTTAGAACTAATACACACCATACTGATTCTAAGATGGAAGGTAAAGGTGTTAAAATTTTTAAAAGTAAAAATAAAAAGAGGATATGAGTTCAACTTCTGTATCAGACTCATTAGCTGGGTGACTCTTAGCAAGTCATTCAACTTGGGTCTGCCTCAGTTTCCTTATCAATAAAATGGAGATATAATAGTACCTATGTACTAAGATTGTTGTGAAGGTCAAATGAGATGACATATGCAGAAGTATTTAAATTGCTGTAGAAATGCTAACTATTTAATTATATATTATACATAACCATTTACATATTTAAATAGACAGGATTTGAGACTATATCAAGAGGTATAGTATTTAGACATAAAGTTATCATAATTATATATTATATTATACATATATTTACATATATCTTTATACAGTCTTTGAGACTGAAACAAGAGGTATAGTATTTAGACCCAAAGAAGTTATTATTATAATCATATATTGTATTATACATAACAATAGTTATATATTATATGATAATTATAAGTGGGAAGAAGAATAGCTCCTAGTTTATAGTGTATTGTGAGAATCAAATAAAATGATATTTATAAGAGGCTTTAGCACAATGCCTTGAGTATAGTAGGGAGACACCTTAAATTACAATATAAATGCTAATCATTATTATATATTATATTATACATAACCATATTTATAAATATAGTTGTATAGACAGCCGCTGAATCTGTAACAAGAGGTATGGTATTTAGACACAAAGAAGTTATGATGATTATATGTTATATATAACAATATCTATATATTATATGTGACTAATTATAAATGGGAAGAATAATAGCTCCTGATTTATAGGGTATTGTGAGAATAAAATGAAATAATATTTATAAAAGGGCTTAGCATAGTACTTTGAGCATAGTAGGGAGTCACCTTAAATTGCTATATAAGTGCTAATTATTATTATGTATTATATTACATATAACCATATCTATAAATATACTTATATTTATATATATATATATATAAATATACTTTGTATCTTTGAGAGGTATGGTATAGATACAAAGTTAATATAATTATGTATTATATACAACTATATCTATAAATATATTTATATATACAATCTCTGAAACTGTATCAAGAGGTATGGAATTTAGATAGAAAGTTTTTATAATTCCATATTATACTATACACAACTATATCTATAAATATATTTATATATACAATCTGAGACTATGAAGAGGTACGGTGTAAACACAAAGTTATTATAAAGAGGTACAGTATTTAGATACAAAATTTTTATAATTATTATATTATATAACTATATTTACATATATTTATACAATCTTTGAGACTGTAACAAGAGGCATGGTGTTTAGACACAAAGAAGTTATTGTTATAATTATATGTTATACTACACATAACTCTATATTTTATATATGCCTATATAATTATAAATGGGAAGAATAACAGCTCCTGATTTTTAGGGTATTGTGAGAATTAAATGAAATAACATTTATAAAGGGCTTAACACAATACCTTGAGTGTAGTAGGTAGACACCTTAACGTGCTATATAAATGCTATTTGTTGTTGTTGTTGTTATCATCATCATCATTATTATTATTCCTCCTCCTCCTCCTCCTCCTCCTCCTCCTCCTCCTTCTCCTCCTGTTCCTCCTCCTCCTCCTCCTCACCTCTGGCCCTTCTCTCATGCTACATCCTTCCTGTCTCCTATTGGCTTGGGCCAGAACAGAATGGGAGGTGCAGGGAGTCTCTGGGCCCTCCATCTCTCTCTGACCATGCCTTAGGCTCTCTCTTGCTTAGACCCCATCCACAAAGGCTACCCCCTTCCATTCAGGCAGGGATAGTTCAGCAGCCCAAGTGCTTGCCTGGCAGGTTGGAGTCCCAAAAGTCCCTGCCACTTACCAGCTATGGATAGTGGGCCATGCCAGTTGGCTGCTCTCTGACTCAATTTCCTCATCTGTCAAATGAGGGAGTTGGTCTAGCTAGCCTCTCAGGTCCCGTGTCTTGATCTAACCCTGTGACTCTCCTAGCATAAGCCCTGGACAAGTTCCAATGATCTGACTGCCTTGGTGGGGATTTCGGATCTGGGGAAGGAAGGCCCAGTTGAAAGTGTTCATCCTCCCTTCTCTGTCCTTCCCTGGGTGGAAGGGGGAGGTGGGGAGGAAGAGAAAGCAAAAGGAGTCTCTAGAAACATGTTTGGCCAAATAAGGCCAAAACTGGCTTTCTCCTCCTGGCACATCCTGGGCCCACCCCAAGGCTGGCAGCTGCTCCTGCACGGGGCAGGGAGGACTGGGAGTGGGGGAGGCATCAGGTGCTGTGACTCTGGGACCATTTGGAAACAGGACGTGCAGAAAGAATTTTTGTGGGGACTCTGTTTGGCCTGTGGAAGAGGGCAGCTGTCCAGGACAGAGGCGGTCATTGTCTGTGGGGAGCGGGGGCTGGTTAGAAAGTAAAAAAAGCAATTGAGGGCAAGACGGAAGCTCCATTCCTCTGCTTCTGCCCAAGACCTAACCTGGGGACTCACACAGATGGGTGCTAAGCCCTGCTCCAGGCTGGGGATGGTCAGGTGGCTTCCATCCCTGCTGCCATCCGTGCAGATCCCAGGACCCATCCCACGGTTTTCCTATATAAAAGATTATCATCTTTCCTCCCTCAGCCCTAGCCTTTGAGACTAGGGACCGACTGTTCCTCCAGCTCCTCCGGGAAGAGACTGTCACAGGACATAGGGTGTTTAGACACAAACTAAAATTGGGGACTTTCCATTCCTGGTAATATTTGAGGAGAAAATAATTGCCTTGCCACTGAACTCTCGGGCCAGGTGTGCTTAGGTAAGGTAATAACAGCTAACGAATTTAGTGCTTTAAGAGCTGATTAAACATTAGGAGCAGCTAGGTAGCACCAGGCTTGGAGTCGGGTTCCAATGACTTAAACCAGGGTTCAAATCTGGCCTCAGACACTTGTCCTAGCTGTGTGACCCTGGGCAAGTCACTTAACCCAATCACCTAGCCCTTACAGCTCTTCTGCCTTAGAATCAATACTAGTATTGATTTGAAGACAAGGATTTCTTTTTTTAAATAAGACTCACTTTAGTTGATTAATTAATTTAGAATATTTTTCCATGGTTACATGATTCATGTTCTTTCCCTCCTTTCCTCCCTCCCCCCTCCCAGAGCTGACGAGCAATTCCACTGGGTTTTTATGTATTACTATTTCATTCAATCCTCCCATCAGCCCAGTAGGTTAGGTACTGAGGGAATCATACCCCCATTTTTCTGATGAGTCAACAGAGGCCCAGAGACATCAATGTGACTTGCCTAGAGTCAAAAAGATCATAAATAGTAGTGTGAGGACTAGAAGCCACCTCCCCTCAGATATCAGACTCTTTCTGGGATATGTTGGCCCTTTCGATACATCAGTCCAAACTTTGAGAGAGGGACAAAATAACCTAACCCTTAACATGTAGTGGACAGCTAGGTGGCACAGTGGACAGAAAGCTGGGCCTGGAGCAAGAAGGACCTGATTTCCAAACCAGCCTCAGACACTTACTTCCTGGTGACCCTGGGCAAATCACTTGACTCTGTTTGCCTCAGTTTCTTCATCTGTAAAATGAGCTAGAGAAGGAAATAACAAAACCACTCCAGGATCTCTGCCAAGAAAATTCCCAGTAGGGTCATGGAGAGTCAGACATGACTGAAACAACCCAACAGCAGTAGCATGGAATGCCTGTGGTATAGGAAACAGTGACCATCATTGATGAATTCAGTTAATTCAATTCAACAAGCCTTTATCAAGCACCTTTTAGGTGCCAGACAGTGTGCCAGCCACTGAGAATACAAAGACAAAAATGGCAGCAGGATCTACCCTCAGGAAGCTTATATCTCACAGAGAGAGAAATAATACAGACACAGGTAAGCGAATAGGAACTGTACACAAAGTCTCATTTGGGGGGGCAAGGGAAGCACCCACAGTTGGTATGAATGTAGAGGGAAGCAAGTCTGCTGGGCCCCAGAGAGAACCAAGAATCCCAAAAGGTGGAAGTGAAAAGGGAGAGGATTCCGGAATTAGGGGACGACTGGTCGGTCCAAAAGCAGCAGATGTTTTATACGTGGGGAATGGCAAATGAGCCAGTTGGGCCAGGAAAGTCAATGAAGGCTTCCTATGATATTTGAGGAACTTTAATGAATGGGCAGGAAATGCCAGGATCTCTAGGGGGAGAGAGAGAAAAACCTGGCAGTGATCCTCAACTCTTCTGGTCCCAGAAACTGGACTACGCTTCGACCCCAAGCTATGAGCTGGTGATTATGGCAAAGAACCTGGCAGAGCTCATGGGGACAGGGACAGGCCCCCCAGCCACAACCACTGTGACCGTGTTAGTGGAGGAACCCATGCACCCCCCTCTCCTAAGCCAGGAGAGCTATGAGGTCACTGTCCCAGCCAGTACCCCACCGGGCACCATATTGCTGACCATCACGCCAGAGGATCCACAGAGCCCTCCACTCAGGTAACAGCTGCTCTTGCTCCCTCTTCAATCCGGGCCCCAAGGATTGCCCTCCTGCTCCTTACCCTGGCCCATCAGCACCCAAGTACCCTAGAGATGCTCAGTATCCTGCAGCTCTCCATTACCAGAGTTGTGGGTTAGTTATCACTTGAATTATGAAGTAGACTCCTAGGATTTAGAAGCAAGAAGGGACTGAGAGATCTTCTGGGCCAATTCCTATCCTAAGTCCCTTTTTGCACACAGTAATCATTTAATAAATGCTTGTTGGATTAAGGGGGGAGGGAGATTGGCTTTGAGCCAAGAGACAGATAGACCACTAGATGACTGCCAGGAAAACCTAGATCCCATCTTAGATACTCATTAGCTGTGTGGCTCTGAGCAAGTCACTTAACCTCTGCCTACTTCATTTTCCTTATCTGTAAAAAAGAGATAGGTGGCCTCAATGACTTGTAAGACTCCTTCTAGTTCTAAACCTATGATCTTTTTTTTAAACCCTTACATTCCATCTTAGAATCAATACTGTGTATTGGTTCCAAGGCAGAAGAGTGGTAAGGGCTAGGCCATGGGGGTTAAGTGACTTGCCCAGGGTCACATAGCTGGGAAGTATCTGAGATCATATTTGAACCCAGGACCTCCCATCTCTAGACCTGGCTCTCAATCCACTGAACCACCCCCGCCCCCCGCTCCCTAAACCTATGATCTTCTGATAAATTATAAGAAGCCTTGGAATTGTGGACAAGTCATTTTCTCTGAACCTCAGTTTCCTCGTTTGTAGAACAGGAGAAATAATGCTATACTATCTGGACAATAGGATTGGGGGAATATGTTTTGTAAGTCTTAAAATTATAGAAACATGAGCTTTTGGTATGATTATTCTCCTTGTTACACTGCTTCCCAGGACCCCCCAACCACCCAATGGTGGGACAATATCCTAGGAGACTGGATGAATCCCTCCTAATGGGGGAAAAGGACATTCTTCAGGAGGCAGAATCATAGAATCCTGGGATTTAGGGATAGAAGGAACCTTATAAATGATTTTGTCCAACTCTCATTTTACAGAGGACGAAAATGAAGACCAGATGTGACTTGGCCCTGGGCTTGGCTCTGACCTCATGTGATCAGCTCTCTTTTCCCATTCTCAGCCTCCAGTTGCCTTTGGCCCATCCCCAGATCTGTTCAACAGAATACTATTCAAATCAAGTTAACTAGCATTTATTAAATGCCTACTATATGCCAGACACTGAGGATGCTAAGAAAGGCAAAAAAAAAGTCTTTGTTCTCAAGGAATTCAGTTTAAAAGTTAATATTTATTTAACTCCAGAGTTTGCAAAATGCTTTACACACATTATCTCTGATTCTTATAATAGCCCTATGAGCTATTGTTGTCGAGTCATTTCAGTAATGTTGGACTCTTTCTGACTCCATTTGGGGTTTTCTTGGCAAAGATACTAGAGTAGTTTGTGATTTCCTTCTCCAGCTTATTTTACAGATGAGGAAACTGAGGCAAACCAGATTAAGCGACTTGCCCAGGGTCACATAATTAGGAAGTATCTGAGGCTGGATTTGAGTCTATCTGATTCTAAGCCCAGTTTTCTATCTACTGTGCTACCTAGTTGTCCCATCCCTTTCATGAGGTAGGTGATACTATTGTCCCCATTTCACAGATGAGGAAACCAGATAGAGGAACTAGGATAGAGGACCAGATAGAGGAAGAGACTTGCTCTGGATCACATGGCAAGTATATGTGGGGCAGAATTTGAACCCAAATTTTCCTAACTCCAAGTTCTATGCTCTACTCACTATGCCATGTTGTCTCTCATGTCATTTCCATGTTGCCCCATCTCCATCTTCTAGTTGAAGACTCTTTCTAGACCCAATGGTTTCCATGTTCCTGACACCTTAGCTATAGTCAAATTATCCTTTTTGGGCTGTCCCAGGCTCTCCTGTTCCATTCTCCACTTGTCCCCACCCCAAACATACAGATCCAGACCACCATTCAATGACTCTGATCCATCTAGACCAGTCTCCTAAAAATGATGGAAGAGCTACAAACTCCTCACCACTCCAAGGCTACACATCCAGGGATAGATGCTTGACACGGGGCATTGATGAATAATGGATCCCTCTATGTGTTCCCAATTCTCACCCCACCCACTCTGATCCCCTTTGATCCTCCTTCATGGAGACGCAGAACCTCAGAGCTGAAAGGAATCTCAGAGGGAATCTAGTCCAGTCCATACCTTTATGGAAATCCCCTTTGTAACAACCAGACAAGTGGCCACCTGGCTTTCATTTGGAGGCCTCCAGCAAAGAGGACCTCACAACCTATCTGTGTGGTCCATTCCTCTCTGGAAAAACTTTCATCAGTAGAAAATCTTGCATATTAAGGGACTGTTGGCCTTGTTCTCCAACCCTGATCCATCGCCTCCCAGGGCTAGGAGCAGCCAACCCAACACCCCCAAGATTCCTTGGGTGAGAGAACTTGGTAGTAAGTGCTGCTGCTTACTACCTTCTGGACTTTGGGCAAATCTTTTAGCCTCTCCAGGGCCTCTCCAAGCCTCATTTTCCTTGTGCATAAAATGAAAGTGTTAGACCAGATGTTCTGCCTCTAGTTCCCCTTCCTTAAGGCATCAAGGTGTGGTACAGCAGATAGAGGGAGTAACTTGGAGTCAAGAAGACCTGAGTTTAAATCACTTCCTCTGACACTAACTTTGCAACTCTAGATGAATCACTTAATATCTCTTAGCCTCATTTTCCTCATGTATAAAATGGGGAGAATAAAAGCATCTACTTCCCAAGGTTTATATGAGAATCAAAAGAGAGAACAGTGGGGGCAACTGGATAGCCCAATGGATTGAGAGCCAGGCCTAGAGATGGGAGGTCCTACATTCAAATCTGGCCTCAGACACTCCATAATATTGTGATCCTGGGCAAGTCACTCAACCCTCTTTGCCCAGCTCTTAGTGTTCTTCTACCTTAGAACCAATACACAGTGTTGATTCTAAGATGGAAGGTAAGGGTTTTGAAAAAGAAATAGAGAGAGGGGAAGAGAGAACAGTACAATGGAGAAGGAAACATGTTATGTACAAGATATAAACATTGTAAATGGGAAGTTATTATAGATGGAGAAACAAAGGCCCCAAAAGAGGAAAGACTTCCCCAAGGTCACACATATTAACTGAGAACCTTAGTGTATTCATTCTAGAGCAAGACTATGCTGTCAGTTATGAAGATGATATGTAAGGGAGACCACATGATACAGTTGAAAGAGGGCTAGATTTGGAGTCAGAGGATTTGGGATCAAATTCCAGCTTTCCCAATTATGGCTTCTATGTCCTTGAGTAAACCACAACTTCTCTGTGGCTCAGTTTCCCCATCTATAAAATAGAGTTGAACTAGATGACCTCTAAGGTCTCTTCCAGCTCTAAATATGATCCAAATAAATGGTCCTCCCAGCTCTAGATATCATGATGTGATGACAAAGACCCTCTGTACAACTAGGGAAACTAAGGTAAAGAGAAGTTATATGATTTTTGTCAGGGGACACTCTTTTCTGAGAGGAGAAAGGTTTTCCTGGAAGTCCTTTCTGCCCTTCCCTCATCCACCCAATCCCTTCTTTCTCCATTTGTTCCATGCTACCTCCTTACCATCATGCTAATGTGTCTATAGGTTCTCAATGATGAACGACTCCAAAGGATGGCTGTCCATTGAAGAACACTCTGGAGAGGTCCGAATAGCTTCAAAACTGGGGACAGGACAGCCTAAGGAGATATATACTGTGCAAGTAGTAGCTGAGATCATAGGTAAGGGAGCAACAAGAAGGGGCTGGCCCCGTAATCTAAAAGACCCAGAATCAGACAGAAAGATTCTAAGAAAAAAGAGTGAAAGGAAGGAACAGAGTATGGTTTTTTCTACTTTCAGCTAAGAAGTGTGGGAAGCCCAGAGACCCAAGTTCTGAGTTAGAAAGAGACCATCTATAGCACCCCTGTCCCAAGCAGCCATCCCCCTTCAATATCTCCAACAAGTGGTCATCCACCCAGTCTGCTTTCAAGGCAGGAAGTGAATTCCTCATGTCCCAAGATAGATTATGATACTTTGGGAGAACTCTGTCTAAAGCACTGTCTCCACCTGCAATCTAGGTCTAGGATATATCTTTAGAGATATTTCCCTAAGCATCCAATTCTATGGACTGGATTCTATGACTCCCACACGGACAAAGAGCTTTCCCCTATCCCTTGCCAGCATCCTCTGACATGACCATCTGGCTCAACCAGATGGAGGTGGTCAATGATTATCCAGGAGATTTGATGGGAAGGTGCTCTCTCTTAAAGGGCCATTGCCCTTCTTGTGTCCCTCCCACACTTCCACTCCCCATACTCTGCCTTCTGAATAAGATATCTCTCCAAGACCCAAAGAAAAAATCCACCCCCATCTCTACCACTTAGGTGGAAGACTCCTGTCAGAGCCTCTGGCATAAACCAGTTATTGCCATCTCTCTGGGTATTGAAGACTCTGAGTAATGGTAGGAAGAGGTGGGAATTTTCAGGAGGAAAAGAATTATGGTGAAGAACATTTGATTGGAATCTCTTGCTTAACACCTATGTGGCCTTGGGCCCTGGGCTTTGGTTCTTTCATTTATTAAGTGAGAAGATTGGATTAGGCCCAAGGTTCTTGACTTATTTACTCATCATGGACTCTTTGTCAAATCTAGTGAAATCTGTGGACCTCCTTTTCAAAATAATTTCATTAGGGGGCAGCTGGGTAGCTCAGTGGATTGAGAGCCAATCCCAGAGATGGGAGGTCCTAGGTTCAAATCTGGCCTCAGACACTTCCCAGCTGTGTGACCCTGAGCAAGTCCCTTGACCCCCATTGCCTAGCCCTTACCACTCTTCTGCCTTGGAGCCAATACACAGTATTGACTCCAAGATGGAAGGTAAGGGTTAAAAAATAATAATAATTTCATTAGATGCATAAAGCAAAACTCATTCTGATCCACAAATCCTAATTTAAGAATCCTTGGATTTGATCTCTAAGGCTCTTTCCAGATACAAGAACTTGGGTGTGTGTGTTGGGGGGGGGGGGGGGGTGAGCATGTTTTTCTGTCCTCTGAGTGAGAATCCAAGAGATTAGATCCAAAAAAGATCTCAAAAAGAGATCATAGTTTAGAGATTAAATGGTAGAGTTAGGGATGAGAATTAAATGCTATGTTTGGATTTACATGCCACCTTTGACACTCACTAAGCCATATGACCATGGAGAAGTCAGTTAACCTTCTATGAAACAAGGGGAATAACTAAATGGCCTCTAAGGTCTCTCCCAATTCTAAAATCTATGAGCCAAGAGATCATGTCATCCATTCCCTTCATTTGATAGATGAGAAAATGAAGTCCCAGAGACCAAGTTGATGATGGAGCAAGGATCCAAATGATGGAGCTAGGATTCAAAGCCAGGTCTTCTGATTTCGATTAGGTCTTCCTCCCCCTGGAGACTAAACTGAAACCCAGAGATGAGGAAGGATTTCCCCAAATTCTCAATCCCTCGTTAGTCTACTTCCTGGATGAGCCCAGGATAACCAATCCCTCACAGTTTCCCCCTACCCACCCTGAATGGAGGAGACAGCCCTTAACCTTGGCCTTGGTTCTTTTGCAGACCATCCCAGCTTGACTACTACTGCAGCCCTGGTGCTTCATATAGAGGGAGACCTCCCATCCCCTGCTCAAAAATCCCCCTCCATTCCTGTCTCTGTCTCCTCCCGGCTCCAGATCCTCTGCACTCCCCAGAAAGTGCCACAGGGAGTAGTCATCAGTGGGCTACAGCAGGAGGGAGAGCATGCTGCTAATGCTGACTCCTATTCCTTCACCCTGGGGAAGGACCCCACAGTCCAGCGAGAGTGGAGACTTCGGGCACTCAACAGTGAGTTTAGGACTTGGATAGAGGACCAAAAGCAGAAGACTGAGTAATTGAGCAGTTCTCCAAGAGAAAGTGGGAATTGAGAGAAGAACACTGGATTTGGAGTTAGCAGGACTGAGTTCAAATCCTGACTATGTGACCTTGTAGACAGTTATTTTTCCTCTCTGCCTTCTTATTGGAAAAAATGAAAGAAATGGACTAGATTAATTCCAAGGAGCTTTTGAGCTCTAAATCTTGTGATTTGTCCATGCTATGCTCTGGCCACCTTCTGTCCTCCTGTATGTCTGTCTATCCCAATATCCCACTCTTTCCCTGCTCCCACCCTAGGTACCCATGCTTATCTCACCATGGCCCTCAGCTGGTTGGAGCCCCAAGAATACTTCGTCCCAGTCTTCCTGACACACTCATCTCAGACCCAACAACTCCAAATAAGAGGTAAGGCCTGTTCAACTACCTGGGGAGAGTGCTGTGGAAGGGAACAATCCAGGATTTGCTGAGCTAAGGTGCTGAGATGATTTAAGAAAGAAGTACAAAACATAGTCCTTGTCCCCTAGGAGCTCAATAGTTCAGTGGATGGACAAGATGCTCTTTTCCCTCTCCAATATATCTCTCACACAACTGCCAGACAATTTCCTCATGCATATGTGACTGGTCTCTAACCCTTGCTTCATCTAAATCTGGACATATTGTTTCTTGAATCAAGTCAAATCCACAAGCATTTAAGTGTCTAAGGCATCCCCTGCCCACAAAGAGCCACAGTAGAGGGGGACAACATACAAACTACATACATGCATGCATAAAAGATAGATTTGCTTCCCTTGGATTAGCATATTTATAACAAATCATATGTATGATATTATTGTTATATGTAAACAATCAAAATAAATATCTATGCTTAAAAATTTTTTTTAAGGTAGATCCAAGATAAATTGGCTGTAATCTGAGAAAGGAGGTAGTTGAAAGTCTTCATTAGCTCCCTATTACCTTAAACTTACCTGCCTGACATTCAGGGCTTCCTACCCCCTATCACCACCTTTTATAACATTCTGTCCTACTCTTAAGCCAAAATGGACTTCTTACCTTAATCTGTACTCTCCTATCTTCATTCCCTTTGTTCATGGTGCTCCTTTTGCCTGCATTGCTCTCCCTACTCTTTCATGTATTGAATTCATACTAAATCCAATTCAAATGTCAATTCCTTCAGGATGCCTCCCTTAATCTCCTTAACTGGTAAGCATCTTCCTCTACATTTCCCATAACATTTTAAACTCAATTTCCCATATCAATATCTTTCTACCTTTCTAATTCAATTATCACCGTGTATGCTATAGCTACCTATGTTTGTCTCTTATCGCAATACTAGATTATAAACTTCTTGAGAATAAGAGCCATGCCTACTTCAGCACCTGATAGTTCTCTATGTAAGAGACATCCTACTGTTTCTCACATGTGATAGAATAGTCCCATAAACATGACCAACCTCCTTAATAAGTGAGGGCCCTAGAAGAAAACCCTTAACCTGAGGTACCTTGTAGAGTTATATCCTAGGTTCTACATCTAGGATTGCTCATCAGTCAGTGTTTCAAACATTCTACATCTAGGATTGCTCATAAGTCAGTGTTTCAAACATTCTACATCTAGGATTGCTCATCAGTCAGTGTTTCAAACATATTCTAACAAGCCCCTGGCAAGAGGGCTTGTTAACATTCATTCAAACAACATATAGTTTAATTTGATTAGTACAATCCTGGTAAAATAAAAAAGCATTAGGCACATGGATCATAGGATATATCATCTAATCACTTCCAAGCTCTTAACCCTAAGAAAAACCTCTATTTTCATATTGGAGTTTGTTTTCATGTCTCTTCAGTCTCTCAAATTATAATTGCGTCAATCTGGAAATTGGGTTTTGTCTTGATTTTTCTTCCCTCCTTGCTATAGCCTCGCGCTGGTTCTGCTCTCCTCTCACCCTCATGTCCCAGATGTTCTTTGCTTACCTTTTGGGTTTTTCCTTTCTTGATAGTTGTTTCACTCTGTCTCCTTGTTGGTTCTTTCACTCTCATATTCGTTTTGTGGTGATATTTTAATCTTGATCAGAAAGAATTCTCATGGAGACAAGGAGCTGCTCTGGTTTACTTCTATCTTGGCTCTGCCCCCCTTGTCTTTATTTTCATAAACTTTTTGTTTCCCTGTAAAACAAGAGTGGGATGCAGGAAGGTTAATTCACAATGAGTTGCCCCATAAAGTTTGGAAAACTCTGAGGAGCCTTTGTTGACTCTCTTGGTCATAGTCAGCTATATGTGAATGCAAGCTGAGGATGGTTGACTCCAAGACTCCCCAGTTCCATTCCAGGGTCTGAAACTGCTGTACTTTGATCTGATTTGTGTGCCTATCTCTGAAATCCCAGTACTGAAAAGGATGTTACTTAAAAACTCCCAAAACATGCTATGAGAGTGTCCTCTGACTGTCATAAGTTTAATGCCAACAAGTGGCAGAGGAGAGGTGTTATCTCCCCATATGCCATTCCTTCTCCTCTTTCTCATTCAACTTCTACATGCCACTTCTCATTAAATTTCCTGTCTGCAACTGAAACTAACCTGGGAGCCAGGTGTGGTGGCCCATTCCTGTCATGCCTGCTTATTGGGAAAGTGAAGGTTGGTGGGTCACAGGAGAAGCCAATTTGTTACCCTCATGAAGTCCTACTCCAACATGGAAAGGTTTTGAGCTATGATGGGATGCTGCATCTGCACTGATCAGCAGTGGGATTAGGATATAAGTAACCACTGCATTTCAAGGCAAGGTAAGATAGAGAGACGCAGTCTCCAAACAAAGCAATCCTAACCTGGCCTGAGTTGGTACTGAAACTGAGCAGCAAATATCTTCATTAGATGGGAGTTTCTTGAGGACAGAGAATGTTTTTTGCCCTTTTTTGTATCTCTAACACTTTTTACAATGCCTAGCACATAATAGGCATCTAATAAATGTCCATTGATTAACTGACTAGTAAGTATTGGTGATCCCAATAGAAACA
This sequence comes from Monodelphis domestica, assembly GCF_027887165.1. NCBI lineage: Eukaryota > Metazoa > Chordata > Mammalia > Didelphimorphia > Didelphidae > Monodelphis > Monodelphis domestica. The sequence continues at coordinate 693,574,222 of NC_077227.1, read as the reverse complement.
CTCCCTCCTAGGTTCTGAGTCTATATCCCAAAAGGCACATTCCCTATTGCTCCATCCAGTAGGTATTTAATAAAATTTGCTGTTGAATTTAATTGAATTGACATGCCAAACTGATCCTAAAATAGGTCCCACCTGAAAATGGGCTTCATCCCTAAAATGAGATCTTGAAACAAAAGCAAGATATAAATATTTCCATACCTTAATGGAAATATGATCTCATTGAGATGAGTTCTTTTTCTCATCTTCTTCAGCTCTTGTCCATGTTCTCAACATACTGGAGGGGGCCTTCTTCTTTGTCTCTTATCATTGTGTGAATACCAATAGAAAAATCTGGCTATCTCTGAGCTTTCCCTCACTCTCACTTTGTGTCCTCCTTCCTCCTTTTCTAGTTATTCACCCCTTTGATTATTATTTACACCACTCTCTTGAGCAAGTCTTCATTTGTAATATACTTGGGAGTAGGGTTGTTGCTCTTTCTTATTTATTTTTCATTAATACCTTTTATTTTTTTGTATCACAGACCTTTCTAGTGTTCCATGCTTACCTCCTACTCCTACACAAACACCCCTGCAGTAAGCCTTCTCTTGTAAAATAAAATAAATAAAAAACAGCTTCCACCATAATACTACTATATTCTACATTCTATACATACATGCTACATTCTATAGCCCTGGTCGTTGGTAGATACTGACTCATGTCCACAAAATACCCTTTGGATGACCCTAGCTTTAATTTGTTGGAGATCAGCACTGCATGATGTAGGGCCATAATTCATGGCCTACATGAATCACCAGAATTGAACTGGACTTAGTATGAATTCAATACATGAATTACCAGAATCACCAGAAAAAAAGATTAATGTTCAAAAAATGAACCTTTTGGGACTTCCTGAATAATTTTGACATCTGGATGTGGGACAAAAGAGTCTTTGAGATGTTTTGCTCTGCTAAATAAAATGCTTTTTTAGAATGAATAAACATAAGCACAATAGGATTTTATACACTCTACATCTTATGGGTGGCTCAGTGGATTAAGAGCTAGACGTAGAGCCAGGAGGTCCTAGGTTCAAATCTGGCCTCAGACACTTCCTAGCTGTTTGACCCTGGGCAAGTCACTTTACCCCCATTGCCTAGCATTCACCACTCTTCTTCTCTTGGAACCAATGCACAATATTGATTCTAAGATGGAAGGTAAGGGTTTGAAAAAATATTCTCTATATCTTTTAATTGTGTGATTATAAATATATGGTCTGCTGTAGAAGATTATTTGTGAAACCATGCCTCTTCTTTTCTCATACCTTCCTCAAGGAAAGTATGTGCTAACAATGCTAATAGTTTGTTGAGTTTATTTATATTGTCTCTTTTTTTGGTAATAAAAAGATTTAGAATTTTTTGCAAGTATTTCATATCCTCCCCTCTTTCCCATATCTTAAAAAATGATCCATGAACATCCTTAGAAATGTGTCATCTCCAGCATAGACCTCCTCTGTGTTTGCTTCATATAGTCCAACTGCTCTTTGGACCTTTGTTTTTCTGATTATCACTTTTGATTCCTTCTGCAGCACACCAGAGAATATTAGGTAAAAATTCCAAAGTTGTCACTGATGAAGAAAAGTGTATTGCAGAAATTGTCTTCAGATCTTTTCTATTTTTTGTCTGTGTGATCCTAATTATATACTTAAATGCCCTTGAGAAGATACACCTTTGAATGGACTCTTGCCAACCTTTCTATAAATTTATTTTGCCCCTTCACTGCTCCCCACTGTTTTATGAAGGGATTTCATTCATCCTCCACTACCCTTTCCCATTTGATTTTTTAAAAACCTTACCTTCTGTCTTAGAATCACTACTGGTTCTAAGACAGAAGAACTGTAAGGGATAGGGAATGGGGATTAAGTGACTTCCCCACAGTCACAGAGTGAGGAAGTATCTGAGGCCAGATTTGAATTCAGAAGCTCTCATCTCTGAGGTTGGCTTTCTATCCATTTCCCCATTAGATTTTGCAAACAAATTTATATTCGAAACCAGTGTTGACCTTGGCTGCCATGTCTCTCCCCTTGGCGAGAAAATCAAGTGTTTGGAGGTTAACACTGTTACTAAGCTTTTGGACTTCTCTTTATGGTGATGAATTTATATCAATTAAACTTCCCTAGGAAAGGTTCACAATCTGTTTAGATGTTTGGAGTTCTTGTGGCGATGGATTTACATCATTTAAACTTCTTTAGGAAATGTTGATAGTCTATGTAGATAAAGATCCTTTATTCATTCTCAATTTTCAGCATCAACAGCTTCTTTGAGTTGCCTCGGTTGCCTGACACATATCACACATATATTCTTCTCTTTTTTATTATTTCTTCTCATTGATTTTGACCTTTGCTCTAATAAGCCAGGGATCTGACTGTATACTCTCAACTAATTCTGAAATAACTTCCACATAACAACCATCCATTTCCTCTCCATTAAGGTGCAATCGATCCCCATCATGTGTTATTTAGCACTTTCTCTATCCAATAATTCCCTATTTTTTTAAGTGGGATGATCCTCACAAGAGTTTTTTTTAACTTATCCTTTTGTGTAAAAAATTTTATAAAGGTCATTTCCAATTTTACTTCCTGCCCTCAACTGAACCCTCCCTCATAATGAAGAAAAACAGTTCAGCAAAACCAACAACTGACAAAGCCACCATATGTGGCAGTGTATGCAATTGCTTTTCAACCACAGACATAAACCTTTTTTCTAGAGGATGGATGTCTGTTTTATCCTCTGTTGCTATTCATCTGAATACAGTTGCCTTTTAATGTGCTTTTCTTTCTTCTCTTGTTTCTTCTACTTTCACTCTGTATCAGTTCATAAAAGTCTTCTGGGGTTTCTTAAAATCCCCCACAATCTTTGCTTCCTAGAGTTCAATAACATCCTTTTACATCCATATACTACAATTTGTTCAGCCATTCCTTCATCAATAGGCACTCTTTGTTTCCAGTTTTTCTATGACAGAGGATGAAGATTTTGGCAGATATAAATAAATTGTTATTAATATCCATGGATCTAGGCCTAAAGATGGGATAGTTGGTCAAAGTTTGGTGATTTTCCAGAGTGACTAGACTAATTCAAAGTTCCACCAGCAATTTTAGGGAGGCAGAAAAGCATATTATGTGAATGAGGTATGGCAAATCTAGAAAGTGTGATGGTGTGGCTTAGATGGTATTTGGATAACAGAAAAGGAATCAGAAGAATCTAGGAAGATGGATTCAGAGTGGTCAAAAAAAAAGCAGATTAGAGAATTCTTTTTCCTCTAGTTTCCAGTCCTTCAGAAAATTTCAGAGTTGGAAGGGGCATGAGGCCATCTAATTTAACCTCTATTTGATTAAGAAGTCCTCTTCATCAAGAGTTCTTAAACTTTTTTTTGTATCTTGCACCCCTTTAGCAGTCTGGTGTTGCTTATGTCCTTTCTCCAAATAATTTTTTAAAATTCACAATTGAAAATACTAAATTTCACTTGAAGATTAGTGAAAATAAAAATGTAATTTTCCTATAATCATAATAATAGGCATTTATGTAGTACCTACTATGAAGCAGGTAATGTGCTAAGTACTAAAGATATTATCTCATTTGATTCTCACAACCCTGGAAGACAGGTGCTATTATTATCCCCATTCTACAGATAAAGAAACTGAGGCAAACAGAGGTGAAGTGACTTGCCCAGAGCCACACAACTAGTATCTGACCTAAACTCAGCTTTCTTTGACTCAAGGCCTCATCCCTTCCAAATTTATAGGACACCCCCTCTCCTCCTGAAACTATTCACAAAGCCCCTAGGTGCTTGAAGACCCCAAATTAAGAACTATAGCTCTATATTTTCAATTACTGTCTACAATGTCAAACCTTTGCGCAATGTGATATAGTGAAAAGAACACTTGATTCTGAATCAGAGGCTCAGAGTTCAAATCCCAGCTCTCATACTCACTACCAAGTCATTTCCCCTCTGTAAGTCTTAGTTCCCTCCTCTATAATAAAAACAGATGAGATCGTGATGATCCTCCCAGCTCTGACATTCTGTGTCCCAAGGTTCCTCCAGTTCTGATGCTCCTTATTCTAAGGTCCCTCTCAGCTCTAAATCCCGTTTCCCTCTCTTTGGTCATAGTGGTGGTCTGTCTGTGTAACTCTGAGAGGAGATGCTTGATCAAGGTGGGTCGGATGAAGGGAATGCCCACGCTGCTGTCTGCTGTTGGCATCATGGTAGGCACCCTTGTAGCAATAGGTAAGTGAAGTCTTCATCTTGCTTGTGATCTGTGACCCCCATCAAGGTGGAGTGGAGAGACCTGGAGCTATTTGAAGGTTCACAGGATTATCAGATTTAGTGCGAGCATGGACCATAGCAATCATATAGTCTAGCTCTCTCATTCTACAGAGGATAAAGTGACTTATCCACAGTCACTCAGAGAGTGAGTATTGAAGCTCTTGCACAATGCCCTTGCCTGCCTTTTGGCAGTCTAGTTGATGCTTCTCGAATACATGAAGCTTTCCAACCTACTTCTAAAAGTATTGCCCTTAATAATACTTGGATTTATAGCACAAGTGTAAGGGTATTGTATTTCATAAATAATGAGTTCACCCCAGAGACACAGAGAGAAAGAGAGATAGAGAGAGACAGAGACAAAGACAGAGAGACAGAGACAGAGAGAGACAGAGACAGAGACAGAGAGACAGACAGAGACAGAGAAAGAGGAGGGAGGGAGGAGAGAAAGACAGATAAGAGAAAGAGGAGAGAGAAGTGAGAGATGGAGTAAAAAAGAAAAGAGGGAAGGGAGAGACAGAGACAGAGAGATCAAATGTTTAAGTACAAAGAATGAAATAATCCCTATTGGCAGAGAATCACTGTGGTTTGATGGTGGAAAGTGACCTAAACTTTAAAAAACAAATAATCTGAAAGAGATGGTAAAATACTATTTGAGGTAGGATAGGTTTAGGGTTTTTTTTTTGGTTGGTTGTTTTTTTTTTTGCTCTGAAAATTATCTCCTTTTAAAGAGGAGACATGGGTCTGGAGTCCCAACATGCCTTTATAGGCTCCAATCTTGTCCTCTTTCAGCCTTCCTTGGAACAGAAAAGCCCTAATCCGCCTTCCCACCCCAACAAGTCCTTCCTGGACCTCTTTTGCCACCTGCCCTAAATGGGTTTTCTATTTCGGGAACTGAGTTTGTTGGAAGTCTAACTGGTCCTCCTGCTTACCAGGATTCTGTTCATGAACAACGAATGCTCTAATATGCTACTTTCTCTCTCTGGTCCAATAGATGAAATGGGAAGCCTTTAATAGTCCCTAGATTGGTCTCTAGCCCTAGGTCCTTATCTCCTCCTAACCTGGGCTCTTGAGGTTCTGGATAACCAAAAAAACCTATTCTTTTGAATTCTAAGCTATGAAAAATTGCTCCTATTTCTAGAGTACTCTGTGGTCTACAGCAACCTGGTAAGATAGGAAGTAACAGGTATTGGGGTGGGTAATGGTGCTAGACATGAAGTCAGGGAAACCTCAGCCTCAGACTCTTATAAGCTGGGTAACTCTGGGCAATCTTGATTAAAATAAGAGCAAGTGTATATTTATATATATGTATGTATGTATGTATATTTTTAAATCCTTATCTTCTATCTCAGAATCAATACTAGGTATAAATTCTAGGCAGAGGTCTAGGCAATGGGGTTAATGACTTGCCCAGGGTCACACAGCTAGGAAATGACTGAGGCCAGATTTGAACCCAGGAACTAATGTCTCCAAGCCTGGCTCTCTATTTACAAAGCCACCCAGGTATCCCAACAGTACATATATTAACCCATATTTAATTACCACCAAACTGGGTTGGCCAAGATCTAGAAAAAGCCCCCTAGGACTCATATTCTTGCCTGGAACTGACTGACTCTTTCTTTAGGTTTCTTCTTGATTTTGATCTTCAGCCACTTGGCCCTAGCAAGGAAGAATGTGGAACAGCTGCCAGAAAGCATTCCCCTGAAGGCTTCTGTCTGATGGAGCCAGGAGTTGTTGAGTCTCCTGCCTTCCTTATAACCCATAATTTCCATACCTCCAACAACAAGGACTTGGATTCTGGACTGAGCTGGGTGAGAACAACCCCAGAGTCGCAACATCTCAAAGATGAACCCGTGCCCTCTCATTCTCAGGGGGCAGAAGGCATGAGGAGAGAAGCCAAGCCCAGTCTCCATGTATCCTAGCATGAGCCGGGACTTCTCTCTCCAGAATCCTCCTCTGAGACTTGGGCCCCATGTTCCTGCCAGCAAAAGTTAAGGCTCCTCTAATATGGCTAGCTTCTCACAGAAATGCCTTGTAATAAAGTGTCCCCCAAAGCCAACATGGAATAATAAAACCTGGTGGGAAACGGAGTCCAGGGCTCTTCAGGAATCCCCATGTCTTCTCTCCATCAATTTGTCCTTCTACCTCTCTTTTCATCTCTGTCTTTAAGCTGAGAGAAATGGATTTATCGAAACTTAAATGTCTCAAGGTCCTGTCCAATCAGCGAACACTTATTAAGTGCTTAATATAGAGAGAGCGAGGCACTAGGAGAAACACAGAGTTCAGAGAAGACTCTCTTGTAGCTTGAAGGTCTGCCACTCTCAGAATCTTGCCCCAGACATAGGGAGATGGGAATGAGTCAAAGGATCTCTCTAGGGTGAACTTTGTCCCTCCTGCTTCAGATCTTGAATTTAATGAATGGCTGCATGAATATTATGGGTGTGTTATAGAAGATATTAGGATTGGGACCTTTGATGGGGTTTAAAACTGCATACATGTCATTTCTGGGTATTTGAGAGTAAAAATGCTAGAGTGTTTTCATCCATATGGATGGACCCTTGAGCCTGATCACAGACTGAGCCCAAAACTTGATCAAAAACTGATCCTTAATCCCTATCACAGGCAAAACTCCACCAAGCCCTCTCCCCACACTTATTCCAACAGCTATAGGTCAGAAAGGATCATGATCTAAAATCCCAGCCCTCATGAACTGAATTTCAAATATTCTAGAATTAGGAAAAACATCCTTCTCTGCTTACCTGATCCTGTTTCTAGAATCATATATTTAGAATGAGAAAGTACCTCAGAGGCTGGCAAAAGGAGATCATCTTTCTTTCTTTTGGTGTGAGACTTTGGGGATATGCCTGAGTCACAGCGAGGAGACACAGCATGCCCTGCGTGGGCTTAGGTGGGAGTCAAGGAAGACTCACAATGAAGAATTAACTGATCAAAGCACCCATCCCGGAAATAAGCAGGCTGCTTTGGCAGGCTTGGGGATGCCCTACCAAACCAACAACTTCTCTAGAATCCTCCAGTAACACCATCCTGTCTCCCCCAACCAGGAGTTTCTCCTATAAAGCCTGTGAAGGTGAGAAAATAAAATCAGAGAATATCAGAATGGAGAAGGACCTTCAAGTTCATCCCTTGTTTTACCGACAAACAAATTGAAGCATCAAGAGTTTGTAATGACTTGCCCATTGCTCAGCCCATTAGTCAGCAGCACAGACTCAAACCCAAGCCTTAAGACTCATCGTCTAATGTCTTTCCATTATGCCAAGCCCTCCTCCATCTCTCAGCACACCTTCTAGCTCAGGTTCATCTTCTATAGTTCAGCCCATCAAGTCAAAGAACATTAGAACTGAAAAGGACCTCAGCCGGTAGAACACAACCCATGAGAGCTGGAAGGGATCTTAGAACCCGAAACTCATGCATATTTTTCAAGGGTTTTATAGCGAAGTTGTAGAAAAGGAAAGGGTATCGGGTTTGGATTCAGAAAGACCTGAGTTTGAAATCTGACTTCAGACATTTGCCAGTTGTGTGACCCCCAGGCAAATCACTTATCTTCTGTCTGCCTTGCTTTCTTCCACCATAAAATAGGGATAATAATAATAGATACCTCCCAGAGTGTTGTGAGGATCAAATGAGATACTATTTGTAACTCACTCTATCAAAGCCAGCTGCTATTGTTATTATTTGTCATTATTACTCTGCTAACAATAGCTTTGGTGTAACAGAAAGACATTAGATGAATGAAGAGTCTCAAGACATGGGTTTGAGTAAATAGAGCTGGAAAGGCTCTAAGAAGAAAATGTAGACCATTAGAACAAGGAATGTTAGATCGAACACAGTAGGTTGGGATGGGCTGTCAATGACAAACAAATGACTTTATTTTGGGACATAATTGGCCTTTCTTGACGGGGAAGGTGACATGATTGGACCTGAGCTTTGGCAGCTGAATGGAGGACAGACTGGTGAGGCAGGGAGTCCAACCTGAAGGCTAATACAAACAGTGTAGGCATGGGGTGGAGAGGGTTTGCACTGGGGTGGTGCTGGGAGAGAAGGGGAGGTATGTCAGAGATAGTACGAAGGTAGAAATGACAAGATTTGACAACAGATTGGAGGTTGGGGATTGGAGGAAAGTTCTAATACTCTACCTTCTAAAGAACCTTCCAGAATATTCTGTGTTCTAAGATCCCTTCCAGCTCTGACATTTTATGTTGTTTGTTTTAATATTCTACATTCTAGGGGCAGCTAGGCAGTGCAGCAGATAGAGTGAAGGGTCTGGAGTCAGGAAAAACTGGATGCCACATTTCCTAGCTGTGTGACCCTGGGCAAGTCATCTTACTTAAGCCCTTACAGCTCTTCTGTCTTAGAATTGATACTAGTAAGGCCAAGATTTTTAAAAATTCTACATTCTAAGGTTCCATCTAGTTGTTATCCCTATCTCTATCTCCAAGTTGACTGTGCATTGACTGCATACATACATATCCTCTCCTTAGGGTTCAAGATATGCATCTGTATAGAGGAAACTTGGATAATTTTTTTTTAAATGGAAAGAAAAACGAGTTAATTCGTTTTTATGCCTAGTCCATCTCCTATCTTAACAGGCTAAAGCTGGGTCAACTTTTATTGGATCTCAACTTTGTAATCTGTCACTGCAGAGGACTCACCGAAAGAAGCCCTTCCAGGAATAACTCACTTTGTCTCTCTGGGCCTCAGTCTCCCCATCTGTAAACTAAGGATTATCTGCCAGTATCCCCTACCTCACTGGGTTATCTGTGAAGAAAGCCTCTTCTAGACCTTAGCATCAGAATTTTGAGTTGGGAGGAACTTTCAAAAAGGTCATCTAGGAGGCAGCTGGGTGGCTCAGTAGGTTGAGCCACCCTAGAGATGGGAGGTCCTGATTCAAAATCTGGCCTTAGATACTTCTCAGCTGTGTGACCCTGGACAAGTCACTTAACCTCCATTGTCTAGTCCTTACCACTCTTCTGCCTTGGAACCAATATGCAATGTTAATTCTAAGCGGAAGGTAAGGTTTAGTTGGATTTTTTTTTAAGAAGAAAGAAAAGAAAAGCCATCTGATCCAAACATCTCATTCTGCAGGAGAGGAAACAAGTCAAAGGAAGTAATTTGCCCAAATTCACATAGGTCGTTAAGTCCTCTGACAACAGAGTTCCCGTTCGATCCACTTTCACAGCCCTGGCTCTCCTATCTCTGAGTCCTCCAGAAATGGGAATTATTATTACAAAGTGCCAAATAAATATGAGCTATTATTATTGTTATTATTAATAAGAAGAAGCTGACAGGCCTAAGGGGCCTGGCTACTGCCCAGGGAAGGACGCCGTGTTGGGAGAGAGTCTAGGCTAGTGGCACCATGTCTTAGCCTTTGCCCCTGCCTCTCAGCAGCCCCTCTGAGGCTGAGGGAGAGTTGGGGGCAGGGAGGACTCAGGGATGTTACTGGGGCCTCCAGGGGGCCAAGCAGGGGGCCGAGCTGGGCCTGTGTCCAATACCAAAGACACTTCCCAATCAGCAGGCCCGGATCAAACGGCCAAACTACAGTGAGAACAGAGAAGCTCATATGGAAGGAATGTAAACATCTGGGGTATTTTTAAACTTTTTTTCCAGTTCAAGTGATTAGAGCACTTCAACTAAGAGAGACTCTCTCAACCAGGGCTCAGGCGACAAGCGAAGGGAGGAGAGCAACCAAAGAGCTACCCAAGGGCCCAGCAGCCACTTCAGGGGCCAACTCATCCATCCCCCTGTCCTGTCCTGTCCTGTCCTTCCTTCCTTCCCTGCCCTCCCTTCCCATTGCTTTCTTTTGGCTCAGGGGAACAGAAGCAGGAGTTGCCTCTTTTGTTCCTAGTCTCACACCTCTCAGAATCAGCGTCAATATCCTCACAAGTCTTCCCCAATCAATATGGCGGGAGCAACTGGACCAGAGGGGAAACTGATAACTTAGTTGGGGGTTTCCTTTGCCATTGTGTCGACAGAAAACGATGAGTTGGGGAGAAGAGAATCACAAATGAGGAGGATACAGAGTACCAAAAGCAAGTCTAGATGGGAGAAAGAAAGAATCACGGTAGAATGGGATGAGTGTTCCATTTGGAGTCAGAGGATAGAGTTTGAATTCTGGTTTTGTTGCTTATTGTGGATAAGTCATAACTGACCTTGGTGAACCTCTGTTTCATGTTCTATAAAGGCTTTCTAAAGCTTCATTCTAAATCTCTAGCCCTATGGATGACCATATCATAGAATGATGAAGCTAAAAGGACCCATAAAATATTGGGCATCTAGAGGGTACAGACACAAATGCTATTATTATTATCAACATGGAATGTCAGGGGCAGCTAGGTTGCACAGAGGATAGGGTGCTAGACCTGGAGTCGGAAGGACCTGAGTTCAAATTTGAACCTCAGAGACTTACTAGCTGTGTGACTCTGGGAAAGTCATTTAACTCTTGTCTGCCTCAGTTTCCCCATCTATAAGATGAAGATAATAATAGCACACATTTCATGGGATTGGCATAAAGATCAAATGAGATCATATGTAAAATCTATTATTATATATAAATATTAGTATTGTTATTAGAGGAAATAGAGAATGAGCATTTATGTTAGTGGTGACTATGTGCCAGATCACATGCCAAGCACTTTACAAAGATCTAATTTGATCCTCACAACAACTCTGAGAGGTAGGTACTGTTATTATCCCCATTTTATAGTGGAGGAAACTAAGGCAAACAGAAATTAAGTGACATGCCCTGGGTCCCAGAACCTAAGGACGGATTTGACTTCAGGTCTTCCTGACACCAGGTCCAGAGCTCTAGCCACTGTGCCATCTAGCTGTCTATCATCTTCATTATTTTATATCACTATCATTTACAGATGGCTTGGTCCCTACCCACCCCACCCCTGCTACCCCCACCCCCATGGAAACTTCTCTTCTAAGAAATAAGTTCAAACCCCAAAATTCAACCCCTTGGCCACATCTGAAAATGTCCTGTTTCCCCACCGCAACCCCTCTCTTTTGAGAGGCAAGAAGGTCATGCCTACAAAGGTTCTGTATGGAGGCTTAAGATCTTTCTCAGGAGTAAGAAAGTCACTCAGGAGCTAAGTGATTCAATGGATGTACAGTCAGACCTGGAGATGGGAGGTCCTGGGTCAAAATCTGGTCTCAGACACTTTGTTGCTGTGTGACCCTGGTCAAGTCATTTAACCCCCATTGCCTAGCCCTTACCACTCTTCTGCCTTAGAACCAATACCCATTAATTCTAAGATGGAAGGTAAGGGTTTTATAAAAAACACTGAAATAAAAGGTAAGGGTTTCAAAACAAAACAAAACAAAACAAAACAGAACAGAAAAATAATAAGTGGATATTAGGGAAGCAATCAGGGGTAGGGAGTTTAGGGTACGGCTAATAAATGAGAGCAGCATCCCTAGACAATGCTAAGAGGGAAGATGGAAGGGAATAATTATTTAGGCAGCACCTATCATGTATTTGCTAACAACAACTATAAAATTACTAAAGGACTGGTCACTGTCCAGGGAAATGTGGTACAAAGGCCAGATGCCCATAAAGAGGGAAGCAACTGACTTCTAGTTTCCTGATCTACAAATTTGGACTCTCTAAAACAAAACTCTAGTCACTCCATCAAAATTCCAGTTCTCTGTGTTCTTGGTCAAGTCATTCACCTAAATAACAATATTATCCACTTTGGCTCAAAATGTACTGTCTTACAACCCTATGAGGTAGAGAATAAAAGTGTTATCCCCATTTTATAGATGAGCAAACAGACTCAGAGAGATTAGGTGTCTTGCACCAGTCCCTCATCTGTAAAATTAAAGGGGTTGCACCAGATGATCTGTTTCCTCTCACTCTAACATTCTACATTCTCTTCCACCTGTAATGTTATCATTTTGAAAGTCCTTCTTTAAAAAAAGTTTCTTCCATCTTAAAATCAATATTGTGTATTGGTTCCAAAGCAGAAGAGAGGTAAGGGCTAAGCAAATGATTCAAAGGACTCTATAGATACACAGCCACTTAAAATCATACCTAACAAGCCCCCACCAATGTGTTTACTGTTTTTAGTCAGCCACAGAACATATTAGGTTACAGTAAATGTATTTAATCAAAAAGCATATTTTTAAAAATGTAACAATAAAACATCTCCCCCATCTACCTGGGGCATAGACTCTTTCAAACACATAAACCAAACCTGGAAAGGACATCTCATAACACTTAAAGCTGCCAAGATGCTTCTGTCTTCAGTTAATGTCATCTCATTTTTCCACTGGATTTACTTACCACTCATCTCTTGCAACTCCTGCTTGATACACTGGTTCTCCAATGGGTATGAAGTTGTAAAGCTTTTCTTTCAGCTTCTGGTATCATCAGATGTCTTCAGCTGAGGTACTGCCTCTGAAGTGAACTCTAACTTAACTCTTCTACCTTAAGTCTCTGAGGCTTTTTTTTTTACTACAATTCTTTTAGAATAAAAGAGATCTGAGCTAGGAAAAAATTGTCAGTGGTTTTTCTTCCTGTAACAGGCTATCTGTTTTTTTCTGACCTCAAAGGGAAGCAACTGACTTCTAGTTTCCTGATCTATAAATTTGGACTCTCTGAGACAAAACTCTAGTCACTCTATCAAAATTCCAGTTCTGTGTGTTCTTGAACAAGTCATTCACCTAAATAACAATATTAGAAGGATCAATTCTTGCTCAAAAAGAGATTCCTCACCCCAGATGCCAAACTCTTTTGGAATACAGAACAGCCCTGGCTTGTAAGGGCCTTAAAGTTTGGGCAAAATCTCTGACAGAAGTCTCCTTCTGACCTAAACTTAGAAATTCCTTGAGACTCTCTAATTAATTTCTGATAGCTAAACTATTAGCAGACCACATCAATTTAGAGAGTGCTCTTATAGAAAACTACCAGAGGTGCTCTAGGTTTGGTGTCCTCCAGTTGCCCAACCCTAATACTCTATTGATGTCATGAAAATAAAGTGGGGAGTTAGAATGGGCACAGGAACAAAAACTAAGAACAGGGAGTAAGAACATTGCCTTTCTCCTTCCCATCTGTATTCCTGCCTTGAATACAGATGTATGACCAAGAAAAAATTGTGTAATGTCCTAAGAGCTAGCACTACCTCCTCAGTTGGAGATTTTCTTTAACTTTGTCTCAGACATCCCCAGGAAGGAGGGAACCACAAATGAGAAGAAAACAGAGGGTTTAAAGTAAGCAGGATTAGAGGCAAGGTCATAGAATCAGAATCATGATAGAGAAGGATAAAAGAAGGGAGAAAATGAGGGATAGAGAAAGAGACAAAAGAAATTAAAGGAGGAAAGGAGGAAGGATGGAGGGAGAAAGGAATAAAGGAAAGAGGATAGGAAGGAAGGAGGGAGAGGGGAAGGAAGAAGGGAGGGAAGGAAGGAAGGAAGGAAGGAAGGAAGGAAGGAAGGAAGGAAGGAAGGAAGGAAGGAAGAAAAGGATGGAAGGAAGGAAGGAAGAAAAGGATGGAAGGAAGGAAGGAAGGAAGGAAGGAAGGAAGGAAGGAAGGAAGGAAGGAAGGAAGGAAGGAAGGAAGAAAAGGATGGAAGGAAGGAAGGAAGGAAGGAAGGAAGGAAGGAAGGAAGGAAGGAAGGAAGGAAGGAAGGAAGGAAGAAAAGGAAGGAAGGAAGGAAGGAAGGAAGGAAGGAAGGAAGGAAGGAAGGAAGGAAGGAAGGAAGGAAGGAAAGAATCAGCTGTTAAGCCCCTACTATGTACTAAACACTATGCTAAGTACTTTATAAAGATTATCTCATTTATTCCTTACAACTTTGTGAGGTAGATGCCATGTTAGGAAAGAATAATCCATTTGAAATCAGAGAAAGAGGATTTGAATCCTGATTTTGCTCCCTACTTACCCATGACTTTCATAATTTATTGGTAAGAGACTTGGAAAAAGTCATTTCTGCCCAAGGAGTGCTACCTGGGAGGGAATGAGAAAGTGGAATTACCTATTAGCCCTTATATAAAGGGTAGATGGAGCAACAACTGAACTAATGGAAAATGGGGTTGGGGTAGGAATGGAGGTAGGAGTTGGGAGGGAAAGATCTTAAGCAGCTGCAGAGCTCTAGGCAGGGAGGGACAAACTGGGCCAGGGTGGTAGCTGGGGCTCTTGGTCTCCAGGCTACTTACAAAGTGTGATGTTATGATTTAAATGTCCAAACAGCTTTGCTCTAAACTCCTACAGTTTGAAAGAGGGAGGACCTCCCAGGGGAAAGGCCTTTGGGAGAAGAAGTCATGAGGAAGAGAGATAGATGGGTGGTATCTCCAAAGGACCTGCATTCATGAAACTGGAAGCCAAGGATAGAAACTGAACGAGTCCTTGGGAAGCTGAGAGATTTGGAACAAACACAACAGGCACATGTTGGAGAGGGTGAACCTTCTGGGAACAGATTTAGGTAACAACTGTGGTAGAAAGAGAACTGAGCTTAGAAGCCAGAGCCCAGGGTTTGAGTCTTGCTTCTGACACTAGCCTTGTCATCTTGGATAAATCCCTGAACTTCTTGGTGCCTCAGTTTCCTCACCTATAAAATAGAATAATAATACTTATACTACTTGTGAAAATTTATTTTTTATTCATTCCTATATATTAGGGGAAATTATAATATATTCCCGTGTCTGGGATTTGGGTCAGAGATATCATCCATTCTTTTGCTTTTTGCATTTTTTTTTGTCCTTAGGAATCCCAAGAAGTGTTTTCCTTTTTAATAGAATTTGGTTAATAAATAAAGGGAACAAGGGGTTTGGGGTTTTGTTTGTTTGTTTGCATTTCTTGCATGTTCCCTATAATGTAGGTAGGGGGAGGAATGCAAAGAATGGTGGACCACCTCTGGATTATTAACTACCACCAATTAAAGATGCCTTGGGATGTTCAAGAAAAGAGCTGAATAATAATCTCCTAAAAGTCTATTTATTAAGCTACCTGACCCACCTTGGGTTGTCCATGGTCATTGGGAGAGCCACTGAGATCTCTATTACTTTATCAGTTATGATGTTGGCCTAACCAATAATTCAATAAACTTATATTCTTATCTTGAAATCAGTCAGTCTCTCAAGGTAGTTTTAATTGTGACAATATTTAAACTCATGTTTTCTATGAGAAAAACATTTTGTGGACCAGTCAGTCAAAAAGCATTTTAAGCGATGGTTATGTGTTAGGCACTGGGCTAAGTGGGGATTCAGAGAAAGGTGAGAGAGAGACAGACACAGAGAGAGGTAAGTGAATAGATAAATAAAGGAGAGAGAGAGATGGATAGAGAAGGGAATGAGTGTGAGGGAAAGGAGAGAGAGATTATTTGATTGATAGAGATAGATGAATGGATAGATAGAGATGGAGAGATGAAAGAAAGAAAAGATAGGTAGATAGTGAGAGAGAGATAAAAGAGAGAGGTATATGGATAGATAAGTAGATAAAGGATAGAGAGAGATGGATAAAGAAGAGAGGAAAAGTGAGGGAGAGAGGAGAGAGAGATTGAGATAGATGAATTGACAGAGATAGATGAATTAATAGATAGACGGAGAGGAGAGAGAGAGAAGGGAGAGTGGAGAGAGAAGGAAGAGAGAGAGACAGAGAGACTGAGAGGAGAGAGAGAGAGAGAGAGAGAGAGAGAGAGAGAGAGAGAGAGAGAGGGAAGGAGGGAGGGAGAGAGGGAGGAAGGGAGAGAGGGAGGGAGGGAGGGAGGGAGAAAGGGAGGGAAGGAGAGAGGGAGGGAGGGAGAGAGAAGGGAGGGAGAGAGAGAAGCACACATTTAGCAAGTACTTATGATGTGCCTGGGACTCTGCTAAGCACTGGAGATAGAAATAGAAGCCAGATAGTCCCCACACTAAAGGACCTTACATTCTAATAAGGAAGACAACACATAGAGGGGTGCTGGAAAGTGAGGAGGGATATGGAAAGAAGTCAGCAAGCATCAGTGAGTGTGGAGGTTTGGATACCTGCAAGGTAATGCTAAAACCGACCTAGACCAAAAAGAAAAAAGACTCCATAGGTATGATCCATTGTTAGACATGTTTGTCATGTCTAATGGCTCCCCACTACCTATAGTATCAAGTTCAAAACCTTTAACCTCATCTCCAAGGCCCTCCCAGGTCTCTTTGCTCCTTATCTCACCCTCTTCTCTCCCAAGATGTGATGTCATGGAAAAAGTGCTGAATATGGAGATGGGAAGACTTGGGTCCAAATCCAGCATCAGTCACTTACTATCTGTGGAGCCCAGGGAAAGTCACTTATCTCAACCTCAGTTTCCTCATAAGTAAAATGGGAATGATGATAACACCTGCTTCAGAGGGTTATTGTGAGGAACAAATATGATTACTTATATAAAGTGCTTTGTGAGCCTTAAAGCACTATGGAGTTATTAATTATTATTATTATTATCAATGTCAGAAAGACCTAAGTTCATATCCAACCTCAGACACTTACTAGCTATGTGACCCTGGACAAGGCACTTTACCCTGTTTGCCTCAGTTTCCTCATCTGTAAAATAAGCTGGAGAAGAAAATGACAAACCATTCCAGTATTTCTGCCAAGAAAACCTCAAATGGGGTCACAAAGAGACATGACTGAATGATTAGTACACTTCCCTCAGTATTCCAGCCAGGCTTATCTCCTCATTGTCTCCCTTCCTCCTTCCAACCACCCAAACCCTACCAGTTCTTCAAGATTAAGCACTCCCCTCCTCTGGGAAACCTTCCCTGACCACCCAAGCTCTGAGCAATCTTTCCTTTGTATACTTTACCAGGTGTGCCCAGCCTTGGGCTACTGTCAGCTCCATCCTGGGTACACTCCTTAGCAGCTGAGGCTCCTACACTGAGCTGACCAGCTGCCTCCCCAGGCTTCTCCCAGGCAGGGACTAGGGTTCATGCTTCTCTCCCAGTGCTCTACACTGAGAGCTGAATGAGAGGAGAGCATGGAGGGTATTGCTAGCCATTTCAGGAAGAACCCAAGTCAGCATGGGAAAGCATATATGTCAGCAACAAGCAAAACACAAGTCAATGTAGAGGGAAGAAATCAATCAGAATAGAGGAGACCAAATGCCAGTCTTGAGGGGAGTCCAGGATCCTCTTGTCTCCCCGGTTAGACCAGGAGCTCCTAGAGGGCAGGGATTGTGCTTTTCCCTTTTCTTTTTATCTTTAGAATTTAGTAGAGACCCTGACACATTGTAAATGCTTAATAAATGATTGCTGAGCAATATTGCAAGGATGATGAGTTGTGAAAGACTTAGCTTCTCTGACCAAAACACTTCCAAAGGACCCATCCACCTTCTGAGAGAGGACTGATGATCCCTGAACACAGACTTCTTTTCACTGTATTTTTCTTGCCTTTTCTGCAACATGGCTAATATGGAAATATGTTTTGCATGAGTTCATATATATAATTGATATCACATTATTTACCTTCTCACTGGGTGCAGGGGTGGGGCAGAAGGGAAGAAGAGAATTTGGAACTCAAACTTTTAAAAAAATGAATGATAAGGGGCCAGCTGGGTGGCTCAATGGATTGAGAGCCAGGCTTAGAGATGGGAGATCCTGGATTCAAATCTGACCTCAGACACTTCCTAGCTGTGGGACCCTGGGCACTTAACCCATATTTCCTAGTCCTTACCAGTCTTCTGCCTTGGAATTAATACATGGTATTGATTGTAAGGTGGAAGATAAGGGATTATAAAAAAACAGAATAGTAAAAATAAATAAATAATGTGTGTATATGGGAGGTTTGTTTTTTTTTAACCTTTACCTTAAATCTTGGAATCAATACTGTGTATTAGTTCCAAGACAGAAGAGTGGTGAGGTCTAGGAAATGGGGGTTAAGTGACTTGCCCAGGGTCACATAGCTGGGAAGTGTCTGAGGCCGGATTTGAATTCAGGACCTAGGCCTGGCTCTCAATCCACTTAGCTACCCAGGTGCCCCTGGGAGTTTTTAAAAAGACTAGCAAAGGGCAATACAGATGAGAGTCTGGAGGAGAGATGAGAGGAAAGGCCAAAATGAAAAGGAATATGATTGATGTAAAGGGAAGCACAGACCAGGAAAGAGAGAAACATTTAATAATGAGAAGTTTATGATCTAGTGTGTGAGCTCATGGGCCAGTGTAGATGGAAGCATAAACTTGTATAAATGAGAATATAAACTAGAGTACAAAATAATGTGGGGCAATGCAGAAGGAGGCATAGACCAGTTTGAGTAGCCAAGTTACCTGTTTCTTGGAGCTAAGTCGCATGCCATGAGTGCTATCAAAAGGATAACTTTGATCCAAGAAAGCCTGAGGCTGCAGCAGTTGGATGGAGGTGGATGAGACAGGAATAGGCGAGTGAAGACAACAAGCTTTCAAAGACCCTGAGGTTTTCTCTTGTTTCTACCATGAATCACTGATTACAGGACCTGCCTGCTTGCCTGTATGCTATTCTCCTCTAAAATGACAAAGACCCTTGGACTGTGGCTCCCATGATCTTCTTCCCCTTGAAGTGTGATTTAGGGGGAAATTAGGTAACCCCGTCAGCCTTGCCCTTTAGCCTCAAATCTGACTCATCCCCACTGCCTACCTTGGCCTGGCAGACTTGGGGACACCAAGGAGTTTAGAGGCTGCCTAGGGGATACCTTGAGTATCCAGAAGGTTCTGACCATTACTGGGATAACCCAGCAGCTCCAGACACTGAAGAAAAGGGACAAGCAGGAAATCTACTTTAAGAGTTGATTGTTTCCCCAAGGAAGGACAGAAAGGTACAAGAGCTCCTCTTTACTCTTGAGGAAAGCCCCATCACAGCCACATCTCATTGAGTCCAGCTCCTTTATTTTGCTAATGAGGGAACCATCCCCATTTAGGAGGACTCCATCCTTGTGTCACAGTCTTCCCTCCAACTCTCTGGCTCCCAGGGACAGTGGTGGCTGGTAGTGGCATTTTTAACACCTTTAATAATGGTGCATGTTTGTTTTAGCACATCCTGGGGGAGGGGAGAGAGAGCCCAGCAGAGGGCAGGGGTGTGAAGCTGCCCGTTTTAGCTGCCCCAGGGGGGCTGTTACTATTCTTACTCACCTGAGAGATAGTGAGAACTGTTAGAGGAGAGTTGGGGAACAGAGTCACGAGGCCTCTTATCCAACACATTCCCTGGAAACTTGGCAGTGGCATCACCTTTCTGGGGCCCCAGGGTCTGCTGGGAATTCTGGGGTCAGCCACTGCTGGGAATAGGAGATGCAGCACATGAAAGAGAGTCGCCACAGAATAGAGAAGAGTAAGACAGGAGCTTGGGTCCGGCTTCAACCAGAGATATTGGTGAAGATCAAGGAGTCCTCGAGGCTAGGATTGGACCCCTGACTGCGGATGTGTCTGGCCACAGTGAT
Source organism: Monodelphis domestica (assembly GCF_027887165.1). Classification (NCBI taxonomy): domain Eukaryota; kingdom Metazoa; phylum Chordata; class Mammalia; order Didelphimorphia; family Didelphidae; genus Monodelphis; species Monodelphis domestica. The sequence goes on along the minus strand of NC_077227.1, from coordinate 693,554,552 downwards.
GGGGAGAGAAAATAAGACTGCAGGGAATGGAAGTCCTCACCTGAATAGAAAATTAAACCTGTAGTACTTACCTCCCAACCCTAAGGCAGCATCCCGAAGACATTGCCCTACCAGGAAGAGCAGAACTTGGAAGCAATGAGGCGGTTATAATGGCTAGATTGAGGGTTCTTAATCTGGAGTCCATGATCCCGGTGTTTTTTTTTTAAATTAACTTTGATAACTGTATTTCAGAAGAATTTGTATCTTTCAGTGTTGTTCAGTCTTTTAGATCATGCCAGATTCTTTATGACCCCATTGATTTTTCTTGGCTAAGATGCTGGAGTAGTTTGTCATTTCTTCTCCAGGTCATTTAACAGATGAAGAAACTGAGGCAGATAGGGATAATTGACTTGCTCAAGGTCACACATCTAGTAAATGTCTGAGGCCAGATTTGAACTCAAGAAGATGTCTTCCTGACTCCAGGCCTGGTGTTCTATCCACTATGCCACTTAGCTGACCATGGGATTTCTTTCATAATCCTACATTATTTTTTAACTTAAAAACATGAATCTGAGAAGAGGATCCCTGGGCTTCACCAGACTAGTCAGCCAAGGGGTCCAGGACATAAGAAAGGTTAAGAAGTCCCAGACTAGTTGGTCTCTGCCATTTTCTCTTCTAATGTACTTAGACCATAATAGTCTAACATATATTTAATGTTCTTATGTACTAACGAATGTTCATAGGAACATAGATTTAGAGCTGGAAGGAAAGCTAGAGGTCATCAAATGAAAGGTCCTTTATTTTACAGAAGGGGAAACTGAGGCCCAGGGATATAGTTTGTGTAGAATCACAGAGGTACAAATAGCAAAGTCAACTTTAACATACCATTGAGAGGTAATAAACCTATTCCTTCCAGTTCAAGCATTTAGTTCTGCCATTCTGTGCCCTTCCAGATTTAACATTCTGGGTTCTGGCATTCAGTGTCCTAAGCTTCTGCCACTTCTGACATCCTCTGTTCTAACATTCTGCTCTCTGAGCCTCTTCTAGCTCCAATGATCTACGTTCTAAGGTCCCTTCTGTCTCTACCGTTTTTTGATTCTATGCTGTAACACTTTCCTAAGCAGGCAGTCCCCTGACAGGCAAGGCAGAGGGCATCCTGCCATGCTGTGCCTTCCATCCCCAACCTGGCCTCCACTCTCCCAGACACCCTCCCAGAGGTTGAGTGTCCATGTCAGCACTCTCCACCAAGAGAAACCCACCAGGCTTTGTGATAGGACCAGTGGCGCAGCCCCAGTAGCTTTTTTTAGCTGCCCTTTGATTATTAGATACGGAGCTATTGCTGTTTCAGGCACAGAGACTCGGAGAAATCCCGTCACCTTGGATTTTTTAGACCAGTCACGGGTTCCCTCACACCACCCCTGGCTAGCTCTCTCCATGGTTGTGAAAGAAGGGCCTCATACACCATTCTCCTGGAAACCAACAGATGGCAAAGATTCCAGCACAGGAAGATCGAGGGCCAAAAGGATCATAGGATGATGGAATTTAGAGCAGGAAGGGATCTTGGCAAACAACTCGTACACCTGCTCATTTGACTGAAGGCAACTTCAGACCTTCTTGAATTCAAATCCAGCCTCAGACACTTACTAGCTGTGTGACCCTGGGCAAGTCACTTCACTTTGCCTTAGTTTCTTCGTTTGTAAAATAAGCTGGAGAGGGAAATAAAATACTACTAGAATATCTTTGCCAAGAAAATCCCAAAGGGGGTCACAAAGAGTCCGACACCATAAAAATGACTGACCATTAAAAACATACAAAGAAGCAGTCATGGCTCCCAACCCTCCCTTCTTATGTGGAAATCAGGTCCTTGCCTGTGAAACTCATACAGAATATATTGGACAGCATAGAGCTTGTTAGCCTACTCAGTCCATGCACCCCACATATCTCTGTTCACATATACACATATACATGTACACACACATATACACACACCATAGGAAGGAAACTTCCCAAAGAGTCTGTCATCAACATCAATTAATTGGTCAACTTGTCACATTAATGATTACATAATTATATTTAGATAAATTAATTATCAGCCCACTTTGTCAATTACAAAGGAAGCACAATGAAGGATATTTGGGGAAAAGTGAATGAAAGGGAAAATGGGAAAGTTTTGTCATTGGAACTGGACAGAAAGAGGAAATAGATGGAAAGTAAAGAAAACAAATTATATTTTGAGCACAAAGGCATGATTTAATAGTGATAGGGGAATTTCAATTATTTGGAAATCAGAATTAGAAGCAATTTTAGCTGCCATTTAGATCAGCCCATATACAAAAGGCGCACCAAACCTGTGAACCATCATCCAAACTCAACTAGAACACTCCCTTTGCAAAAAGTAGAGCAGCTGATAATTCCTCAAGTTGCTTCAATATCCCAGATTGGATTCTGACTAAAGGGACATGCCAGGGTAGAAAGGATGAAAAATTTAGTGGGAAAGTGATCATTTCATCTTGGAATTTATGATGGAAGAGAGGAAATTCAGAGGCAGTCTGGTTATGCACTTGAAATTTTGGAAGAGTAGATTTCAAAGGGTTCAGAAGAAGGCTAGGGATGATACCAAGGATTCATGGTCTACAGGAGAAGTGAGCCTGTGAGAAATGGAAAACTCTCAAGAATCAAATTCTAAAACCCAAAGGGAAACAATTTCAATGAGATGGAAAAATCAGTTATCTAGAGACCAATGTGGCTATCAGGCTTCCTGTATATCAGAGGTATTACTCTCTCTGACCATCCAAGTATTCTCTACCTACATGCCTCTCCACATGTGTCTACTCTTTCACCTTCTTGTGTGAATTTGTGGGAGAATATGTACCATACTTTGGGGGAGAACGTTCCAACTGCTGAGTTTCTTACTGTGTTATTTTACCAAATGCCTTTGCTTTGAACTACTGCAGTCTTTTGGATGATTAATAAAAATCAGCATATAGGGAGAGTCTCCACAGAGTACTTGAACCCAGAGCAGCTTTTTGGGACCCCATGTTAGATGAAGAACAACCCAGGCAGGCATACTCTTTTTTTCTTTATTCAGTGTTTTATTGGAAACTTTAACCTTGAATAATCATTTATACTTTCTTTGCCTTTCTTGTTGTTGCTGTTCAGTTGTTCATTGTGTCTGACTCTTCATGTACTCATTTAGGGTTTTCTTGGCAAGGATACTGGAGTGGTTTGCCATTTCCTTCAACAGCTCGTTTAACAGATGAGGAAACAGAGGTAAGTGATATTAAATGACTTGCCCAGGATCACACATATTTAAACTCAGGAAAATGAATCTTTCTGACTCCAGGCCCAGCATTCTATCTATCGTGCCATCTGGATGCCCCATTTATGTTTAAATTTACTTATTTCAACTCATAAAATATGAAAATACTTTCCTATTCATTCACTCTAAATCCATTTATTCTCATTTACTTTTACCTTATCTGATCATATATATACTCAATTCTTCAGATTCTACTTTTCTTCTCTACTTCTCCACACCTCTTTTTATTCCTCATACTTATCTTTCTAAATTACATCATAATATCCCATTGTACCAAAACATAATTTATTTAATTATTCCCTTATTTTTAGATCATTGGTGTAAAATTTTAATTTAGTCTCTAGTAATAGAAATATTATATTTTATGAGGTTTTTTAAGGATTATTAGGAATCAAGGAATAAAGAAATACAAAATAAGAAAACCACATGCCTAGGGCTGATTAGCCCATTCAAAACCCCCACACTTAGCTTACCCACTACATCATTGCAATGGAAGAGTAGAGACAGGTGTTAGGCAGAGAGCCAGTTAAATACTCATTGTGATCTTGCCCAGGTGGAAACTCAAGTGAGATTATAGGGAATTCTGGGAAATACCAAGGACTTCTGGGGATTGAAATCTAGGGTTCAAATCTCCATTTTATATTCCCCCCTGAGGCCCCAGAAAGACTAGTCTCTCTGCTGGGGCTTGAAAACATATCAACTTATAAATTACAACAATTTGAGGATAAGAGGAAAAAAGAACAAAACCAATCATTGCTAGGCGCATTGACAAAAAAGCCAGTTAGGGGGAAGTCCCCTTTGGCATGAAAATATACATACAAATAAATGTTCCATCAATCACACTCAAAGTTCATTCTTGATCTTCTCTTGTAGCTTGTGGTCTGTGGAGGCATCTTCATGGTGTCTTTTCCAAACAGTTCAGTTTCTGAATTTGGAGAGGTAACATGTTTCTTAACCTAAAATTTCTCTCTCAAGGAATTTAAAAGAATAATAATTTATACATTGGGTTGTTTCCAGTTTTCTTATGATTATATAATACTATGAAAATCTTTGGACTTACAGCTCTTCTATATTTTTTAAAAGATTATGTATCTTTTAAAAAAACTCTTTCTGTCTTGGAATCTATACAAAGTACTGATTCCTAGGCAGAAGAGTTTACAAGGATTAAGCAACTGGGATTAAGTGATTTGCTCAGGGTCATACAGCTAAGAAGTAATTAAGGCCAAATTTGAACCCAGGACCTCCTGCTCCAGGGCCTATCTCTCCATCCACTGAGCCATCTAGCTACTTCAAAAAAGATTATATATCTTAAAGTATTTTCAGGGATTCCATGTAGATTAGATTTATTGTACTGAGTCCTAGAGTACCAAATTGGAAACAATGGGTGTCTAGAAGTTGCTGAGATATAGATTTAGTCTGGATGAAAGGAAATGTCCCAGTAAGTGGTTCCAAAGGGGAACAGACCACCTTGGGAAGGATCTTCAAGCAGAGTCTGATGACCAGAGGTCAAGAACTCTGAGTCAGAGGTGATTCTGAGTCGGGCTTAGGAGGGAATCCGGATCTTTCATTTCAGCTCTGAAATTTAGATCTTATTGGTAATCTACAGAAAAAGAATGATAATATTTGCCACCCCCTCAACCTCACAAGGTTGTGAGAAAAACCCATTGTGAAGCAGTATAGATGTATAAATTGTAATTTTTACCTAATGCAGACAATAATGGGATATAGAGAGCATGGGGTGATAAGTGACTGTCCCTTCTATGGCGGGAAGCCCTTGTTTTGCCCTGGTCTATTGACCAATTCCCTCCCCTGTGGATTAATATTTCAGTAATGAACATGGACTAGCTGCAACAGATAAGTAATCTGGATTGTCACATGGCTTTTCCCCTTATTATTGCACAAGGTGAGAATTCCCTGTCCAGTGGGAGATATAAATAGCCCCTTTGGTGATTACCCCAAATCCCAGCCAAGAGGCCAAGGCTATTCTCAGCAGCTGGAGTCTGTCCTAGAGACTGGAACCTCTTTCCTTCCCTTCTAGCTGGGACTTTTGGGAATTCAGGCCCTTTGGGGCCTGGCCTAGAGAGAATGGAAGGGCAAGGGCAGTGCTGCCAAGTAGTTTCTAAGCCCTGAATAGAGAGGGAAGGAGCTCTGAGAAAGAATGGGTCACAGAGGGCTTGAGGGGGGAATCTCCTAAGGCAGAGTCTCTGAACTGGAGATTCATTCTGGCTCTGGCTGCCATGCCAGGACAACCTACCTTGGGATGGGGAGCATGGGAAGGGGGCAGCAGCAGGCACAGAGGAAAGCTTATGGGTCTCCACTAAACTTAAAATGACCTCAGAATATAGAATATTAGAACAGACCAAGAGAGACCTTGGAACACAAAATGATAGAACATAGAATATAGAACATCAAATCGAGATGGGACCTTAATATATTCAATGGTTAAATTCAATCTATAAATGTATTGAGTACCTAATTTGCAAGGTACTGAAAAGAGCACTGAGGAAATGAAGCCAAAATTGAAACCATCCAAGTACATCATTCTTTGTACTTATGTCTCAGTACCATCAATCAAAAAATGTTTGTTAATTATTTGGATAAATGGGATTATCTAATTCCTTTTAACAAGATATATTACAGAAATGAAATCATCCCATCCTCAAGGAGCCTAAATTCTATACAGAGTGTTAGAGCTGGAAAAGGCCTTAAAGATTATCTACCAACCCACTCATTTTAAAGAATAGAAAATAGAGTCTAGGGGCAGGGAAGTGACTCAGTGGACAGAGAGCCAGGCCTAGAGACAGGAGGTCCTGGGTTCAAATATGACCTCAGCTACTGACCAGCTGTGTGACCTTGGGCAAGTCATATAACCCCAATTGCCTATCCCTTACTGTTCTTCTGACTTAGAATTGATAACTTAGCATTGATTCCAAGACAGTTCTTAAAAAAGAAGGAAAGGAAATGGAGTCCCAAGGAAGGAAATGATTTTCCTAAGGCCACACAGCCTATAAAATTACTATTTTCAGTTAGTCCACAAGGATATTGCTCCCTTAGCTAGCATGATGGCCTCTAGGGGGTTAAGGGAGAAGGAGATACTACTAGGGCTTTCCACTTAGGCAGAAGTAAAAGGAAATTACTGTTAGCTACTTTTCTCCAAATTCTTTGACTTTGTACTATTGTCATTTTCCTAATGAAAAAATTTCCTCCAACAAGGAAAATTTCACTTTCCGGTCCTTCTGGGCCAAAAATTTGAATTAAGAGGAATAAGCCTTGATTGTTCTATACTCTGATTCTTTGCTTACAATGTTCTCAATTTCCTGAAATGTTCTCCCTGCTTTGGACCTAACTAAAATCCAATTCTCAGGCAAGTCAAGACCTTGCTCATTGGTCTTCTTTGGAAAAAAAAAAACACAAGGCAAACAACAACGAACTTACCTAAATCCTGCTCACTCTTCAAGGTTTCACTCAAATCCTGCCTCTACCAGGATGACTTTCCAGACTTCTCTAGTCCATGGTCATCCCTGTTCCCTCATATCTGACAGCATGGTCTGTGCCCCTCATTTGCGTCCATGTTTGAAGGATTCTTTATAGTATTCTCTCATTACTTCATGTATGTGAGTTTTGTGTCATCTATTAAACTATAAGCTCCCTATGAGTAAGGATTGGGTCCTATTAGGAGCTTAATAATTATTCATTGACTAGATGTAGTAATAAATTGCAACAAACATTCATGAGGTGGAAGATGTAAATTCACAGAGTAGGGAGGAAGAAAGAAAGAAGAGTAGGGATGAAGGAAGGAATGAAAGAAGGAAGGAAGAAATCATTCTCATTCCCTGTGAGTCCCTGAGAAGTAAAGATAAGCAGACCTGGGAAGATCATTAGAAAACTTGGTGGAGGGAAGGGAAAAGGAAGCCTTTTAAGGGCTGAGTTGGGAGAACTGGGGAGAGAAGCATACTAAGTCTTGGAATTAGCATTAAATAAATAAATGTCCCTTCCCCTACTCCTTTCCCCATACTCCTCATCCCTCCTCTCATCTCCACAACTACAAGGATATACCTTGGGGAAAGAGAGAGAGGGAGAGAGAGGGGGGGGAGAAAAAGAGAGAGAGAGAGAGAGAGAGAGAGAGAGAGAGAGAGAGAGAAAGAGAGAGAGAGAGAGGGAGAGAGAGAGAGAGAGAGAGAGAGAGAGAAAGAGAGAGAGAGAGAGAGAAAGAGAGAGAGAGAGAGGGAGGGAGGGAGGGAGAAGGAGAGAGGGAAAGACAGGGAGGAAGGGATGGAGGGAGAAGGGAGAGAGAGAGAAAGAGAGAGAGAGAGAGAGAGAGAGAGAGAGAGAGAGAGAGAGAGAGAGCAAGAAAGAGAGAGAGAGAGAGAGAGAGAGAGAGCAAGAGAGAGAGAGAGAGAGAGAGAGAGAGAGCAAGAGAGAGAGAGAGAGAGAGAGAGAGCAAGAGAGAGAGAGAGAGAGAGAGAAGGAAAGGGAGGGAGAAGAGAAGGGAGACAGAGACAGTAGGAGTCTGGAGTCAGATACTTTCTCTTCTCTAGGCCTCAATATCCTCTAAAACAAGAGATTTGAACTCAGTGGATTCTAAGATCCTTCTCTCGCTCTGGCTTTTAGGTTATACTTTTGACTCTTATCAGACTGGAACTTCTTTCTTGTCCCTACTCCGAACCCTGGGGAGAGCAGCCTCCATTTTTTCAGATTCTATGGAGATACTGTGTCAGAGGCTGGCACTAAAGAAAAGTGCAAGGCTGAAGAGTGTGTGGAACTGATCTCCTTGTCAGAGGTGGGGTCCCAGGAGATTGGAATCTTGAGGAGCAGAAGATCTGGCTGGTAGAGGAGTTGGTCTCTCAGTCGAAAGAAGCCAAAGAGAGAAAGTTGAATAAGACTTTCTCCTGAGGGTTGCCTACTTTTTCATGCTTGTGACTGGAAATCCTTCCCCCCAACATTTCCCAATTGAAGAGACTCACTAAAGAGAAACCTGAGAAAAGGCATTTTGAATCTCTGTCAGACTTTACCTCAGCTCCTGTTGCCCTGGGTCTGAACTGTGGCCAAGGGGCCAAACCCAGGGTGAGCCAACCTGACTTTCTCTCAGGGGGCTTAGGCTGCTAAGGCCTGAGTTCCCCCCCAAACTTGAGGAGGGAGGGGAAAGAGTTTTAGATAGAGACAGGGACCCCCTTTTTCTCACTTTCCTTTCCCATTCTTTCCCTGCCAATTATTCCTTTGTATTACCCTGATTGAGTTAATTTGACATTAAGATTGTTATTTTTTCCCCAAGCTGTGAATCAAATGTGAGTGAACAGATCAAGGGGAGACCCTTTGGTCTTGAGTAGTGGAGGAGGGACAAGAGGGACAAGAGAAAATCTGGAAGAGCAGTCATAGCTAAGGAGGGAAGGCAGAAGAGGGAAAATCTTCAAATCCCCTCTCCTCTCTGAGCCAACCCTAAACATTAGCTGTCTCCCCTGAACCCTGCTTTGAGAAGGGAGGTCTCCACTCTTTTTCTCTCTCCCAATACTGAAGGACTTAACCCCCTCAATACAACTGGAACCCCAGGATTTAATAGAATCCCATTTAAAAAAATTTTAAAAAGCTTTAGTCACCAACTGTCACCAACTGTCATCAACTGTCAGTTGTAACTCCTCAGGCTAGCAGTTTGCCTAGGAGTTTCCACACAGGATCAAAGACATCTTGATTCCTGGTGGACGGGAGTAAAAGCCAGTCACAAACTGCTACGCAAGGTTAGTTGGAACACTTGGGAAGTGAGACAGTATGAAAGAGACTGTACTAGGGCTGTCAGCAATAGGATCTAGCCATCTTGGATCCTATCTACCTAGAAACAAAGATCATGGGGATAACAACCATTTTCTAACTGTTAACTCCTGGCAGAGCATAGAAAAGATCTAATGGGAAACATGTTCAACTAATACTATGGTCAGCTAAGGTAGGAATAATTGCAATTTATTGGGGCTACTGTAAAATTTATAATACAGTGGCAGGGATGATAGATAATGTTCTGGGGACATTAACCAATATGACTATGGGATGGTCACAGATACCAATGAATTATCTAGATGTGAATTACCTCTGGCAAATCATACCCCAAATTTATGTGGTATTTGTGGTAGTGACTAACATCTTAAAGAATATCAAAGGTGGTGCCAACCTGATCTTCCAAAAGAAAATTGAACATGCTCTAGTCATCGATAATAGATTAGAGGCATTGTTTGGTCAGATCCCTATTATAACTGAGATATGCCGGTATTGCATGCAGAGGAAACAAGGATTTGGTAAGGGACCAATGTGGTGACTGTGGACATGATGGGACAGACTAATAAGGATGCTATAGTTACTAATACTAATAAAGAAACACCATTAGGGGCAGTAGAGGGAAGTGACATGCCTAATGATACAACACCAAAGGGCAACAAGGCACCAATTAATGCATCTACTAACAATCTTGCAAATGCATTAGGGGTTCAAAAGATTATGCCTTTGCTTGATATAGCTAAGGTCACTGATAACTCTGGCATGTTACATGCAAAAGTTCATAAGTTATTCATCACCCATGACTTAGAGTCTTTACATAAAGGCATCCTAAATTTTTATCAAAGCCCTATCTCGGGATCAAAGAGCTAAAAAGAGCATTCCGCCTCTATGAACCAGATTTGGGGGGTGTAGAAATTCTTTTATTTGAACTTTTTATGCCCCTGGAACATAAAAAAATTTATTGAACAAACTAGAAAAAATTCCTCACCCACAAGCTGGCCAGAAGTTTTTGAGGATCTGGGTTTTTCTAATCCAAGATCAATGACTTATCTAAGAAAATGCCTTGAGGATATAGTGCAGGGCATGAAGTAATTGTCTGAAAGACCCATGCATGGGGAAAATTTGACAGATTATCCCAAGAAAAAAAATGAACACCCAAACACGTTTATTGATTGTCTTATTGAAAAAAATGAGGGACTGTTGGGTTTTAGCCCTGATTCAAAAAAATCAGAGGCACACGTGAGTAGGCAATTTCTCAAGGGCAGTGATAAGCACTTGAGGGATTTCTTCAGGAACTATTGCCCTAAGTTTGACACCATCTCATTTAATGAACTTAGGGACATTACCACCTATCTACATGAGAACTAAGTAGATCAGGAAAGGGAAAAGAACAATCTAAAGAAAAAACTCCAAGAGACCTCTGAAATATTAAGGCAGAAAGAAACACAGGAGGTTAAGAACATGACTACCATTAAGACATTTAACAGACAAACTACACAGTATAGACATACACTCCAAAGTCAACAGAGGGTGCAAAGAGATACCAGGACTTGCTTTTTATGTTCTCATCAGGAACACATAGTAAGAAACTGCCCGATGAAACATTGCTATGAACAGGAACAAAACAAGAGAGATGGGAAAGGTCAAAATGCATATTATCAAGGAAAAGAGTATACTAACAAAAACTATGGGAGACAGGACTCTAATAGCAAGCAGTGTTGCTCTCACTTCAAACTGAGAGAACAGGAGACCCCAGACCTGAAATCCATGGAAGCAGCAATAGCTTCTGGAGCAAAACCCCATTATTCAGAAGTGGTAGTGAGGAATAATCATTATACCACATGATGCCAGGCTTTAGCATTATCTAGTAAAAAAGAGACCAATGGGGGAGGTACTCCAGGGAGGAAACATGAGGGCATAAGCATAAAGGGCAAAAACTGGTCCTTCTGCCTCCTCATCCTTATCTATTAATCAGGAAGTAGAGGAGGGATGGTCCCAGAAACCCAGAAACTGTTGCTCCTAGAGCTAAGACTCTTAAGATGACATAAGGCAACTTGGTCCAACTCTGAGCTGACTTTGCACATAGATTGACCAAATATATAACCTCCTGGCTTGTATTCTTGAAATTCCACTTAAGATTAAAGGGCAAGTACTCATCACTGTGTCTGGCATATAGCAGGCACTTAATAAATGCTGGTTGATTGGATGAGAGAAAATAGTTGTATATCAGATGTATGTCATAATTAATACTAATGGTTGTTATTGTTTTAAGCAGCATTTCTATAGTGCTTTAAGGTTTGCATAGTACTATACAAATATCTCATTTTATCTTCACAACAACCTTGGGAAGTGTTATTATTATCCCATATTTCAGATGGTGAAACTGAGGCCAACAGTGGTTAAGTGATTTGTCCAAGATCAAACCAGTAAGAGTCTGAGGCCATATTTGAACTTGTCTTCCTGACTCCATGTTCAGTGCTCTGTATCATTTAGCACAGTGCATTGATAAATGGCCAGCCATGTATCAGTAATAACCTGGACTTTGGTCCTGCCTCTGGTCTATAAGTTATAAATATTTATTGATCTGCCTAGGGGAGTATCCATGTATGTGTGTATATGTCTATATACATGTAGACAGAGAGATGTCTATATATCTATAAATACACATTTATATTGAGGTATACACCACATTTGGGAAAGACTAGTGCCTCTGGCATGAGGACTCGTTAAGTCCTTTTAAGGGATACTTTCTTCCTTCAGTGTCCACCTGCCACCTAACTCTCACGTGTGGCTCCAAGAAGTATAGCATGAGCACTGCCCACACTCCAGTAAACCATCTCAGACAGGTGGGCTAAACCAGGTTGAGGGTAAACGACAGACCCAATACCCATCAGTAAATTAATGGAGTGTCTACTTCAGGCATGTGAAGCCTTCTCCCAGTGGAAGGGACAGAGAAGAACAATTTATTCCAATGGCAAACATTATGGAATGCCTAGAGCTTGGCTATATAACTAAGACACCAAAGTCATCCACCATGTCCTGGCCATTGCCAGTCATCCTGACTTCTGTCTAGCCACTAGACTTTAATGATTCTGGAAGAGGTTGATGACTTTGTGCAATTCCACTTCACTTAAATCCAATTTCTGTAAGTGAAAAGGCATCTATTATGTCATTGGTTCTCTTTGAGTACAAAGGACAACAACCAATCTATAGCAAGAACTTTTACATCTACTATCCCATTTAGGCTTCTCCAAATCTAAGAGTTATGGGTCTTCAAGACTCTCTGGTTCAACCTACAGTCAAATAAGTCATCAATTTTTTCATATTTTATTTAATCTTTAATTCATCTTCATTTAAAGCATACACACAAAACAGTATAGCATTTGGTCTGTGTAGAGCTTTTTTTGAAGATCTTGAATGTGGCGAGAAGTCCCTACTTCCCAGAATGATCCACTCTATTTTTTTCCTTTTTCAAACTGTTAGAAAGTATTTCCTTATGTTAAATCTGTGGCCATTGATTCTTTCTGTGAGTTCCACCCACTATTCTTACTTTTTCCATAGGCTGATCACTGGATGATGAATTCTTTGGCCCTAGGAACCCAAGAAACAAAGAAAACTACAAAATGGCCCTCCATCCTGTGAAGGTCCCTTTGGCCCTGATGGTGGTAGAGTGGTGTAAAAAGGGCAAAGGCCAATAAGAACCATACAATTTTTAGACTTCTGGTCTCCCTGCTATTCTTCAAACAAAATATTCCATTTCTGTACTCCATGTTTTTTCATCAGCTATTTCCCAGGCTCTCCCTCCTCAATCCTGCCTTCAAATCTCAGCCAAAATCCTATCTTTTTAAAGAAGTCTTTTCTAGTTCCCCTCAATGGTAATGCCCTCCCTCTGAGACCCACCTCCAAATGACCCTGTATCTATCTCATCTATACATAGTTGTTTGGATATTTTCACCACGAGTAGAATGTGAATTCCTCAGGGGCTATTTTTATCTTTTTTTAATCCTAAGCTTATAGCACACATCTGATACATAAGCAAGTATTTAATAAATGTTTGTTGACTGATCAACTGACTGAACTATAAACATTGGCTCCTTGTTGGTATTCTAAATGTTCAGCATAAATAAATTCAGCAAATGAACATACTACTGGAAGAACTAAAGCACAGCAATTTTGACATATTTATTATAAATGAAACTGGAAGAAAGAAAGATTTTGTTTAAACATTTTTTAGTTCTATCTGATTCTTCGTGACCTTTTTGGAGGTTTTCTTGGTAGAGATACTGAACTGGTTTGCCATTTCCTTCTAAAGCTCATTTGATAGATGAGAAAACTGAGTTAAACAAGGTGAAATGACTTGCCCAGGGTCACATAGCTAGTACTGATCTGATGCTGGTTTTGAACTCAGGAAGACGTCTTCCTAATTCCAGGCCCAGCACTCTATCTACTGTCCCAACTAGCTGTTCCCCCAAAAGAAGGCTTCAGCAGCTAAATATAAGGATGGCTCATGGGTACCAAGTGAAAATGGATATGAAAGAGATGGCAGAGTTGGTTTTTATTATATGCCTAAAGACATTTTAGAAGAGTCATTTTCCCACATTATAGGAGTCATGATAATATTGGATGAAAAAAAACTCGCCACAAAAATGATCAGCAATGCATTTATTGAGTCTTTCGAAGATAACTCCTGGAAGCAGATGGGAATTGGAGAGGGGACAAGTCCACAGCATGAGAATAAGGGGGTCACGAGCTCCCCTGGCAGAGGAGGGAGGAAAGGGCAGAAGCAGAGGAGCATGTTCTGAACATAGACCCACATTTTATACCTAGCCTGGCTCTGGGAGGGGTTCCCATTTGCTCAATAATGTTTTCAGCACAGAGGCAGAAGATGGACTTTGGAAATGGGAAGAGATGTGTCTGGGACTAGACAAAATCCTCTACAATCTCGGATCACCAGCCTTATTTTACCTCATTTCCCCCTAAACACACTCCATCATTCAACCAAAAGTGACCACTGGCTACCCTCAGAGATACACTCTCCTACCTATATCTGTTGTTCCTTTGGGTCTGGAAATGTTCTTCCTTCTCTTGGCCCAATGAATTTCTATTCATTCTTTAGAATTTCACTCAACTGTCACACCCTTAAAAAAAAAAAAACACAACCTTTTCCTCCTATCTATGTATCAACTCTTAGACAGAATGGCAGCAAAGGCTAGGCCATTAGGGAGAACCACACTAAGAAGTGACAGAGGTGCCACCTCTTCTTTAAAAATAAAAAAATAGGGGGCAGCTGGGTAGTTCAGTGGATTGAGAGCCAGGCCTAGAGATGGGAGGTCCTAGGTTCAAATCTGTCCTCAGACACTTCCCAGCTGTGTCACTAGCCCTTGCCACTTGGAACCAATATGCAGTATTGATACCAAGATGGAAGGTAAGGGTTTTAATAAATAAATAAAATAAAAGTTTTACCTTCCATCTTAGAATACATACTAGGTATTGGCTCTAAGGCAGAAGAGCAGGAAGAGTTAGACATTTTTAATTCAATGACTTGCTAGGGTCACCAAGCTAGGAAGTGTCTGAGAACACATTAGAACCCAGGACTTCCCATCTCTAGGTCTGGCCCTCTATCCATGAGCCACTTAGCTACCCCCAGTGCCGCCATTTCTAAGAAGTCTTCTCTGATCCCTCTAGCACTTTATTCTGCATCTACTTGATATATTTCCCAAGAAATACCCATTTTATCCCCTATCAGACTATGAATGTCTTAAAAGGGGCATCTATGGTACAATAGTGTGGGCCCTAGATTCAAAATCAAAAGGGTCTGCACTCAGAATTGGACAAATCACCAAAACTCTTACCTCCCTCAGTTTGCCCATCTATAAAATGGGCACGATAATAATGGCACCTAGGACTGTTGTGAGAATCAAATGAGATGATACTTATCAAGTACTCTGCCAGCCTCAAAGTGCCAGCTAGCAGCAGTAGTAGTAGTATTAATTAGTGTGCATTTCCTATTAGCAACTACTAGTCACTACTTACTTACAGGGCTCTCTTTGGGTTAGAATCGAAATGGTCAACATGGTGGGTGAAGGTGCCAAGGGGCTCCCATTCGTCTTGCCCAGGGACTCGCCGTTCAGGACTGTCTCAGACATTTGCTTGGGTTTCTTTTTCCAGTTCCGAATAAATTCATCCTCCTGTATAAACATTTCACGGAGAAAACAAAACAATTCTGGGTTCTGTCATGAATTTCTCTCTGGAAAGGGGGCCAGGACCCAGCCCCAGGGCTACCGCAGGCGCTTTCGAAGTCTTCGGGAGGAGAGGTGGGCAAACCCAGCCACGTGACCGTTTACAAAGAGGCCCGGACGAATCTTGGCCCGAGATGCTAATAAAGGCAAAAAATATCCAGCCTGAAATCAGCCTCGAGTAGATTTAGTGACATAAATTCTCTTCCCAATATAGTCAGCAAGACCCAAGCCCAGCCAGTCCTCATGGATGTGAATGTGAAGCATGAGCAGGCAGGGGAAGGAGGGAGCCGGGCTTCTGAGGGAGAGCCAGAGGGGATGTCCACACCCAGAACTTGAGGCTAGAAAGCCTCCCCCCTCCCTCAGGGGACCTGCCCTGGGCTGTCCGGGGAAGGAAGGCTGAGGAGCTCTGCTCTCCCCAGGCGAGAAAGGGACCCACAGAGGCCAAGTGGGCCCTCTGAGCCTCTCAATGGCTGTGTCCAAGCAACTCTTCTCAGTCCTCATCCTCCTTGGCCTCTCGGTAGCTTCCGACGCGGTAGGCTACGCTCCAAACTCCTTCCAATCTTGGCTTGGGCGACACTGCCCTCTCCTGGTTTTCCTCCTCCCCATCTCATCGCTCTCTTAACTTGCTCAGCATCTTCCGCCCACTGTGGGCATCACTCAAGGCTCTAGCCTTATCTTCTTTCTCCCCAAGTGCTCTCATCAGCTTCCAAATATTAAATGATTGTGTCTCAGTCCGTGAGCCCCCAATGATGAGCTAATGCTGCTAAAGTCCTTAGCCCATTGCTTGTCACCTAATCGATCACTGATTAATCGATATTTGTTCCTTTCTCGCCCTGAGGGAGTTCATTGGCTCAGCTTTGACTTTACTGATCTGACCGGGGATGGAGCTATCCTAATCTAGTGAGGCTTGTTATTCAGTCTTGTCCACCTCTTTGTAACCCCATTAGGAGTTTTCTTGGAAAGATACTGGATTGCTTTGCTATCTCCTTCTCCAGCTCATTTGATAGATGAGGAAACTGAGGCAAAGGGGGGTAAGTGACTTTCCCAAGTTCACATAGCTAACAAGTGTGTCATGTTCTTCTCTTCATGACCCCATTAAGAGGTTTTTTTTTTTTAATTTAAGTATTTTTCCATGGTTCCATGATTCATATTCTTTCCTTCCCCCTTTTTCCTCCCCCCTCCCAGAGCTGACAAGTAATTCCCCTGGGTTTATACATGCATTATCACTTAATACCTAATTCCATATTATTTGTTTTTGTAATAATCCTTTAAAAACCAAAACCTCACATCTAAAGCCCATATAAACAAGTTAAAAAATCAATTATTTTCCTTCTGTGCTTCTACTCACACAGTTCTTTCTCTTGATGTGGATAGCATTCTTTCCATTGAGGGTTTTTTTGTTGTTTGGTTTTTGGTTTTTGGTTTGTAAATCCTATCGTTATTTGGCCATTTTAAAAAAATTTTTATTTAATTGATTAATTAAGAAAATTTTTCCATGGTTACATGATTCATGTTCTTTCCCTCCCCTCTTTCCAACCCTCCTCCCAGAGCTGACAAACAATTCCACTGAGTTATTTGTGTATTATGTAAGGTGTAAAATTAGGGTTGTTGACTGAATGAATATATTATACTAGTGGTCGCCAGGGATTAATTCAATCCCAATAAATTACTCAAGTCAGTTTGGGATTTTTATGGTGGTTTTAATTACAATAGAAGAAAGAAATTAAGAAGAAGAGAGAGAGGAAAGGGAAATTGTACTACTCTGGCAAGCCAGATAGAAGTTGGAGGTCAAGGAAAGGAGGAAAGGAGGAATAAGTCACCTCACCAAGGAGGCTCAGGGAAGACACCTCACCTAACCCATGTTACAGAGCTTCTTCCAGTCACCTCACTGGCAAGCCGCAAATGCACAAATGTACGCAGTCACCAGCTCCTCACACTGCTGAGCCCAATGTCTCCCCAAGAAAGCGTGGAGAGAGTAAGTGACACGAAATATATAGACAGTTCTTTACATCACTTCCTGCATCTCACATGTACCAATGGTGGCTTAAACTTGGCTTTGGACTGCCCAGGTAGGCAGTCAATTGTTTCTGATTTGTCACTTGCTAGCACATGTTGGTCATAGGCCATCCTCCTCAACACTTAACCCTTAAGTAAGAGTGTATACATTCCTGGTTGCTAGAATTTCTAAAGACTAAGCAGGGTTAAATAAAACTAACATTCACAATTATCACTCAATATCTATTTCCATATTATTCATTTTATAATAATCTTTTAAAAACCAAAACCCCACATCCAAAACCCATATAAACAAGTGAAAAATCAAATATTTTCCTTCCGCACTTCTACTCCCACAGTTCTTTCTCTTGATGTGGATAATATTCTTTGCATTGAGGGTTTTCTTTTCTTCTTCTTCTTCTTTTTTTTAATTAAAAAACCTTACCTTCCATCTTAGTATCAATACTATGTATTGGTACTAAGGCAGAAGAGTGGTAAGGGCTAGGCAATGGGGGTCAAGTGACTTGACTAAGGTCACACAGCTAGGCAGTGTCTGAGACCAGATTTTAACCCAGGACCTCCCATTTTTGGACCTGACTCTCAATTCATTGAGCCACTCAGCTGCCACCCATTGAGGATTTTCTTGACAAAGAAACTGAACTGGTTTTCCATTTCCTTCTCCAGCTCATTTGATAGATGAAGAAACTGAGGCAAATGGGATTAAATGAGTAGCCCAAGATCACACAGCTAGCAAGTGTCAGTCACATTCTACTCTTCACCATCCCATTAGGGGTTTTCTTGGCAAAGATATTGGAAGGATCTGCCATGTCCTTCTCCAGTTAATTTGATGGATGAGGAAATTGAGGCAGGCAAAAGTGACTTGCCCAGGATCTTACCACTCGCAAGTGTCAGAGTCATGTCCTTCTCTTCATGACTCCTTTGGGGGAATTTCTTGACAAAACCATTACAGTGGTTTGCCATGTCCTTCTCTAGCTTTTTTTATGGTTTCAGAAATTGAGGCAGGCAAAAGTGACTTGCCCAGGGTCACACTGGTAGGCAAGTGTGACTCACTGTCTGAGGTCAGATTTGAACTCTGTGATTTTTAGATTTTCCCCGTCTTGCTCAGTCTAGCATCCAGGGATGTACACACCCACACTACACAGGCATGTGATAGCAAATGACAAATCAGAAACAACTGACTGTCCCCTGGGATGTCCTAAGCCAAGCTTGAGCCATCATGGGCACATGTGAGACACAGGAAGTGAGGTAGAGAACTGCCTTTGGAGTTCTCGTGACTTCCTGTGGAGAGGGCTAGACACCACTTCGATCCTGGAACTCGAACTTGAAGGTGCTCCCACAGACAGCTTTCCTTCAATCGGTCAGGTTGAGTGAAAGGACTGACTCCCCTTTCCCTTGGCTCTCAGGGGAAGGCCACTCTTGGCCAAAGCCTTGAACTCCTGCCTGGCTCAGCCTGAGCCAGAATAGTTTGAGTTAACTCTTTTTTTTCTCTCTCTCTCTCTCTTTCTTAATTTCTTCCTCCTGTTGTAATTAAATTACCATAAAACTCCATTCTGACTTGAGTGTTTCATTTAGGATTTAAGAAATTAAATGCTTGTCAACCAATAATATTATATTCAGTCTCAACCATGAATTTAACATTTACAGTCTGGCTAATCCACAAAGGTTGTGACGAGTCCCCTCAAAAATTTCCTGAATTTTCTTTCCTCTTACTCTACCTCCTCCTCACTCAGTCAGTCTTTTTAACAGCTAACTTGGCTTAAAAGACACAGCTGCTAGAACAAGTGAGCATAGAACAATTTTTTTCTCTTCTCTTTTCTCCTTAAATTGAATTGAAAATACCAGGGGTTTTTTTTCTTTTTAACCTGTTTTTAACCTGCTGGGGAACCTGTTTATAAATAGGGAACAAAAAATCTAATAAGCTGACCTTTGCTGATTAGCAGTGAGGAAACTCTGGGAAAAGGGGCTCTTGCTTTGATCTCTCACAACAAAAATGCCTAGATCACCAGAGTAAAGGTAGTAAGCTAGCTTAAAGCCCATTTTTCTGCTTTTCAGCCTCTAGTTTTAAAATTTTAAGTGGGCTTTTCTCAAAAGAGAATAGCACATGGTCCTAGAAGTTATAGCTTGAGGGCTAAGGAAAGATCACTTGTGACCTCTCCCAAACTCACTTTTAAAAGGAGCCCCAGCCTCAGGAAAAAGGCTTTGTTTTGTCTGCCTTCTCCTTTGTGACCCCTCCCAAACTTTTAAAGGGAGCCTCTGGCAGAAGGCTGTTTTTTTTTTTGTCTTCCTTTACACAATGAAGAACTGAATAGATTCTGACCCAAAAGCCTAACCAAAAAGAAAAAAAGGAAAATTTACAACAAAATAAGACCCTTGACAGTAGAGCCATCTACTGACAAGGGGAAAAAGTTACAGGCAACTTAGTGATTGACTTTAGAAAAAATGTGACTACAACCTGTTCATGATTTACTTTGAAATTGTCTTATCAGTTCCATGACCAAATTTGTAAATATATTATTCCTTGTCTCTCTGAAATGGCTCATCCCAGAGGATTTATGGCTATATCTGATCGTTGCACTCCTCCTCCTTGGGATTGTAATTGTTGGAGCTGTAATATTGTATCTAATTTTCTCTAAGAGGACCCTGGAAAATACCATGCATAAGATAGAGAAACAAATAGGATTATGTTAGCCTCCCCCTGAAGAACATGTTTCCCAACCAAACCAAACAATTGTTCCTTCTATTACTCAACAACTTGCAGAACAAAATACTCAGTTTGAGCTTATGGAGGAAAGTTTGGGGGAGATCATAGCTTCTATACAAAGCATTAAAAGAGACTTAAGGGCATCCCATAATAGGAGTGATTTATCTCCTCATACTCCATCATTATCAGATTCCCTGTCCCACTCTGCTCTACACAATTTGGCTCCTAGTTCTCAAATAGCCCCCCCTACTCCTAACCAACCGGCTCCTCCCCCTGCCCCCTTGGCCCTGGCCCCTCCCACTCCTAACCCTGCCCATGCTTCCCCACCAACCCCCCAGCCCTAGACCCTCCCACTCATGACCAACCGGCTCCTCCCACTCCTAATCAACCCACTCCTCCCCCTGCCCATGCCCCCTGCCCCACTCCCTCAGCCCTAGCCCCCACTCTCACTCCTGCTTCCTACCCTGCCCACTTAGCCCCAGCCCCTCCCCCTACCTATGACTCCTACACCGCCCCCTCAGCCTCTCCCCCCAACCCCTCTGCCCTGGCTACTCCACCCACCCATGCTACCTGCCCTGCCCACATTACCTTAACTGCCCCCCCCACTTTTAACCATCCCACCCCTTCCCCTTCTCTTACCTACCCCATTAAAAATGGAGCAAGAAGCCTAGAAACAGGAACACTAGATAATCCAGCTAGAAGTTTATTTCTATTAAGGGAAGTACCCACCTTTAATAAAGATGGTAATTTGATATCTATAAGACACCATACACCTTTTAACCCTGATGATTTAGAAAAATTCAAGGAAGATCTTCCATCATTTGAGGAAGAACCAATATTAGTTATAAAAAAAATTGGAGAACATATTCAGAACTTTTGACCCCTCTTGGATGGATGTTGAAAATTTGTTAGAAAATTTTCTGACAAAGAGAGAAAAAAATAATGTCATCTCTCTGGCTAATCAGAAGCAAGGTAAAGGAGAACACACTGGCCAACTGCAGATCCACACTAGAACCCCAATGTTGCACCAGATCACACAAAACTAACCAGGCCAGAGAAGCATTATTGACAGCCATAAGAGCTTGTTCTGATAGACCTGAAACATGGTCAAAATTTGAAAGGTCCCAACAAGAAATTGATGAGACCCCCTCCCAGTTTATGGACAGAATTATTGACATAGGAAATACATCTATGGACCTTGATTTGACCAGAGAGAGGGACATTAGACAAAAACATAGGCAATTCATTGAGAATTGTTGTTTAGTGGTAAAAGACTACTTTAAAACTAGCTGTCCTAATTGGGACTCTACGGAACTCGAAGAATTGAGAAGAGTAGCAGCCTATGTTTATAAGGGTCATGCAAAAAGACCTGAGGCCCACAATATCATCTTCCTGATTCCAGATTCAGTGCTCTATCTGCTACACTACCCAATAGACAAAGTCTTTCCATCTTAGTGAAAACCATCAGAATTCACATTTCTCCAACACAGCCTCTGGAAATTTAGGTCATCTCCTTCATGCAAAAAAGAAACTTGGAAAAAAAATAACTTTTATAGAGGATCAAAGTGCATATAAAAAATTCTTAATTAGTAACAGCAATCAGTCATTGGGATACAAAGCTTCTCATTTATTTATTTATTTTAAATTTATTTTTATATTTTTATTTCTTTTTAATAAAATTTTAATAATTTCATTAAATATTCCTAATCACATATAAAATTTTTTAACATTTAAAAAATTTCTGCATTCCAAATTCTCTTGCTCCTTCCCATCCCTCCCCTCTCCTTGCGAAGGAGATCGATTTGATATTTATTATCCATGTGAAGTCATCTGTGTTATTATGGTTTCCATATTAGCTATGTTGCAAAGAAAACAGACAAAAGAAAAAGCACACCTGTCTTCATTCTAGGTTCATTAGTTTCTCTCTAGGGGTGGAGAGCACTTTACTTATTTTCCTAACAGACTTTTTTTAATCATAGACACCAACGTAACCTCCCCCAAGGCCAAGCTATTATAACTCTTGCCTCAATGAGATTTTGAGATTAAGCAGCTGCTGAAAAACAGTGACTCATGATAAGGGCCTGAGAGTCAATACTATTGTTTGTCCTTCGTTTTTGAAGAGGACAAATGATATCACAGAGTGATGCCTTTACTCAGACTGAATTGGATTTAGATGAGGCAGAGATGCACAAAATCATCAGTCTCATTCTCTCTTCCAGAGTCATCAAAGTCCAATGGCGAGATAAAAATTAGGACGACTGGAGGTGGGGATGGCCTTGGCATCGTGGATGTCTGGCAGAGCTCCAGCTTCAATATTTCAAAGGTTTCGGGGCAAAAAGGCGGTTAATCCAGACTTGTGTGGGAAGCCATCATACCCCCACTGTCTGACAGAGTCGCAGTCTGGAATGATGAAAGCTGCAGAGCAGCCTTCAGAAAAGATGAGGCACCCACTGAACCCCCCCCCCCCCCCGTGTGACTTCTCCCTCTAACTTCCCTTACTAATGGAATTGTTGTGATTATTGTTCTCTTCCCAGTACAGGAGAAATGACATAAGAGCAAATACTCACAGGGTTAACACACATATGCCCCACTTTAATCCCCCCAGATTATTACCCTAAAAAGACTACATTCACAGAATTAAAACCCAAAGATCACTAGCTATTACCCCTCCTTTCTTTCTTTTAGCAGAGGTACATTCAGAGACCTCACACCCATTGCAGGCCAAGCATGACAGATACATCAATCATTCCTTTGAAAAACAAGTTACAGATATACTTCACTGGTTCGTTATTTTTACCACAACCAGGCAATTTTACCAGGTGCTTGAATCAAACACAAGAAAAATGCAACTTGGAAATTGAAGAAAATTCCAATTCTGGTCTGCTTTCAGTTACCCTCTTAGTATAATAAGTTACACTTATTTATTTACCAGAGATGGGGAAGTTGCTAACTCTGCCCAATGGGCTATCAGATCTTTTAGGGACTGGTTTCCTGTTGATTGAGCCAAGCTGTCATTGCCAGGTGATCCATTCTGGAAGTGATGGTTCTAGAAACTAAATAATAATGATGTCTCTTACTTAGCCAGTCGCCAAAGGTTCTGCTCCTCTGTTCTCGGTGCTACCTGCCCCTTTCCATCCTCCTCCATTTTGCAGCACTGTTCCTCTCCCTAGCATCCCTTCTCACCAACTCTGCTGCCTTGGTTTCATCCCTGAGCTTCAGGTCTGTTCCCTTTGATACTGGCACATCCACCTCTTCCTTCGTGCCCCTCAATATGGTGTCCATACAGCCCCCCACTTCTTAGACCTCTTCCTTATCTTAGCCCCAAAAGGCATATACTGTGCCTGATGGGGCACTGGATCTCAGGAGCACCCCTGCCTAGGCCAGGAAGTCTTACCTTGGAGGTATAAATGCTATTTGCAGTAATGTTTTATATCTTATTTATTTAGCTAAGTAAATATTTTGTATAGTGTGCAAGTAATCAAAGTATAAAGTTTATTAAAGTGAAATAAAAAAAAGTTTCTTATTAAAAAAGGAATGGACAAAAGAAAGAATAAATGAAGGGAGGGAGAAATACTTGAGGGAACTGAGTCAAACAGAAGTTGAGTGACTTGACTTGCCAGGGTCCCATAGTAAGTATCTGAATCCAAATTTGAACTCAGGTTTTCCTGACTACAAAGCTGTGCTTTATTCACCCCAGCTCTCTATCCACTGCACCACCTATCTGGTCTCATTCACTCTCTCTACTGTATAATAGAAAAGTCATAACATTAATAATAATAATAATAATAATAATAATAATAATAGATAACATTTATGTAGCTCTTAAAGGTTTGTAAAGTACTTTACATAAATCATCTTATTCTTCTCAATAGTCATGTGAAGTAGGTTCTGTTATTATGCCCATTTTACAGATGAAGAATTTGAGGCTAAGAAAGGCTAAGTTGCCCAGGATTATAAATGCAGTAAATAACTGAGAGAATATTTGAATTTAGATCTTCCAAAATCTAAGTCCAGATCTTATACCTGTCCACCTGACTCAGTTGTAGCGGGCAGATAATTTAAAAATGAAAAAATCCCCTGATGAGGAAATTCAGCTCTAAGAGAATAGATTTTTTCCTGTTATTGGATCATTGCTGAAGTTACAAATAGCTTCACAGAGTTCAGTGTGACAACAGAGTCCTTTAAGGGGACCCAGGAAAGGGTTCCAGACTCAGAGCTAGAAAGGATATCTCAGAGGTTATCTCATCTAAATCCCTCCAACATGAGGAAACTGAGGATCAGAGACCTTGAGCAACAAAGACCAACCACACAGATAATGAAATGCATAAGTGGAAATCAGACCCAAATCCAGGTTTATAAGACTTAAGTTGGAATAGAACTTAAAGGCTAATCTAATTTTAAAACATTTCATTTTACAGATTTAAAAAAATGAGGTTAGGGAGTTTAAATTACTCATCCAATGTTAAAAAAATTAGTAAATGTCAGAGAGAGAAGTTGAACTCCAGTTCTCTGACAACAATACCAGTGGACCCCATTAAATCCCCACACTGAGAAGTGTTCTTGGCGCTTTGGAAGAATTCAAAATCTAGTCCACAATCTTTCTTTCCCCTACTTCCCTGTAGACTGCCTGGGGAAGCTGCCCTCTATTTGCCTGTCTGATCATTTTCTTCTCAGTTCCTCTTCTGGGTAAGAGTGGTTAACAGTAGGGATTTATCTCCTACACAAATGAATGCACGCATGCACGCACACATGCACACACACACACAATTCATATTGCAGCCTGAATTCTCATTTTTACCACTTATTCACATGCCTATTCCATCTGAAATTGTTATTAAAATAGAGAACCATTTATAATGATTCTTGTTCTAACCTTTAAGTGTGTGGTCTGAGATTAAAAGAGGAGAAACGAATCCAAAAAACAGAGAAGATTCTTTGCATCTTGGGCTGGGATGGGAAGAAACTGATTAGAGAGAAAATTTCTGCATTTGTACTAACTTTGCAATATACATCCCTGCTAGACTATTTTATGAACCCTGAGAGACACTTAACAAAGAAACGAGACAGTAGCAGGAGGGGATAAGTAGATGCACTTCACCCAGACAATACTCCACCTGTCTATAGATCTAAATATAGATGATGGTGATATAGATAAGGATATAGATATACAGGTATAGATATATATTATT
The DNA here is from genome assembly GCF_027887165.1 of Monodelphis domestica. Classification (NCBI taxonomy): domain Eukaryota; kingdom Metazoa; phylum Chordata; class Mammalia; order Didelphimorphia; family Didelphidae; genus Monodelphis; species Monodelphis domestica. The sequence goes on along the minus strand of NC_077227.1, from coordinate 693,529,349 downwards.
TTTACACGCACACATGCATTACTTCTTCTAGTAGAATGAAAACCCCTGGAGGACAGAATTATTTCTATCTTTGTATCCCCAGTGCCTTGCACCAGATAGGTAATATAATAAATGCTCGTTGAATTAAGTTGAATGACTTTAGGGACCTTGTCTTACTCATCTTTGTATGTATCCTGCTGCTCCCAGCACAGGACTCTGTATATAATAACATATTATTGTATATTTATATAATGTTTTATTTTTGTACATATACTATATATTTTATATATAATATTGTATTAATTGTATATATTCCATGTAATACAATAAGTATTAGTCAAATAATTAGCATAAAATAGTTACATCTAGCCCTAGTTATTTATTCACTTAATAAAAGTAAGGAAAATAACAAGACTTCCCCACCTTCAACACAAGAGGGAGATTTCAGCAAAGAACAGTAACTCTTCCAGGAGTTTACTGTTTTTTGTTTTTCCACAAGTTAAGGGAAGGAGACAGAAAAACCACATGTATGATGTTCTTGGGGGGAAAGAACTACAACATAGCCCTCAATAAGAAATCCAACTAAAGTGATAAGAGGATGAGGGAATATTTCTCCTCCTAGAGAAGGAGGATCTTCCTTCAGCTCACTAGACTTCAGTTTGATCACCTGTAAGATGAAAAAGTTGGGCTATCTCAGCAGCTCTTACCTGGGGGCCCTCATACCTCTCAGACATACCTCTCAGGCATTCATGGGTAGATTTCAGGAGGTCAATGTACTTCTATGGGGAAAAAAATCTTTATTTTCCTGAAACTTTAATTTCCTTTATCATATATGTATGTGTGTATGAATATATGTATACATATGCACACACATATATAATTTTACACATTTAAAAGCACTGTTCTAAAAAGGAGTCCATAGGCTTCACCAGACTGCCTAAGGGGTCCATGATACAAAGAAGGTGAAGAACCTCATCCCTAGCCTTGATGACCTGTAGGTCCCTTCCAAACAGAAAGCCCATGAAATTAATCAAAGCTCTTAAGAACGCATGCCTCATAATCAGCTTACTATAAGAGATGAAACAGGGACATCTTATGGTAGACTCTACTATTATAGTTCTTCCAAAGAAGGAAAAGGAAGAGAAATTGGAGGAGGAATAGGAACAGGAGAAAGAGCCAGAGAAGGAGGAGCAGGGAAAAGCAGAGGAAAAAATATTTGCATGGTGTTTTAAGGTCTACAAAAATGCGCTCTCTCTCTCTCTCTCTCTCTCTCTCTCTCTCTCTCTCTCTCTCTCTCTCTCTCTCTCTCTCTCTCTCTCATATATATGTATATATACATATATATATATATATATAATCTCACTTGTTCCTCAAAACATCCCCAGATATATATATTATTATTACCTTCATTTTACAGATCTAAAAGAATGCTGTCTGTAACAAGTACAAATGACCAAGTCTTCACTTGAAGACCACAATTGATAGGGAACCTACACAGGTAGCCTTTTCAACTTTGGACAGCTCCCACTGTCTTTTGTAACACCAATACCAGGGGCATAAACTTGGGACTGTCCTGGGCTACTTAGGTACTGTAGTCTCTACCTTTCTACTCCATTCTCCTCAGCAAAGATGATTTATTATTATATTATATGTTATAGTTATTATATATTATGTAAATTATTATCATTATTCTGGTATTATTTACATTATATGAGATAATTATACATAACTATTATATGTTTATTATATTTATTGTATTGTATTATATTATAATTTATTACACCCCCTTTCACCATCCAACCTACTGTATGATATTCCACCAACTGTCACCATAGCCAATCCATTCTTCCCCAGAACACTCCTATCAAGACCTTAGAAAGTTATCCAGGAGTTCTTAAACTAAAAGCTGTGAAGTGGTAATATGTAGGTATATTTACACACATTGTATTTTTATAAATATCTATGCATATTTTATATATAACTATTTCATATATGCTGAGGAATTCGTATGAATTAAATGTAATAGTAGTCTTCATATATTATATATTTATATAACTATATTTCAATATAATTTGGTTTCTTTTCTAACTATGTGCTTTATTATGCATTTAATAATTATTATCCTGAGAAAAGGTCCTTAAACTTTACCAGAATAGCAAAAAGGAGTCCTTTACTAAAAAAAAAAAAGATGAGGAAGCCCTGATCTAGTCCAACATCCCCTCACCTGAGGTAAATGAGACCCTGGAAAAGGAAAATGACACCCAAAGTTATAGACTTAGTGACTGTTTTCATTCATTGAACAGATATTATTAAAACCTAGTATGCTTAGACTTCTACAGAGGTCATTGTGGCAAGTAAAGAAAGACCAGAAATGATTCTAAATCTCCAGAAAGGTAATAGTCTCATTGGCGTATCGAGGCAAAACTGTAAAGTCTTCGTTCTAGGGAGAATTCTGTCATTTTCCATCTATATATCCCTATCAGTCATGAGAATACGTGTTAATGTACACTTTGTTAAAACAAAACAAAACTATGTCACCAGAAATACTGTAGAAATGACATGTCAGAAAATGGACAATAGGGCATAAAAATGTGGACAAGTCAATAAGCATTTAAGGGTCCATAATAAGTGTTGGGAATACAAAAAAAGACAGGAAAAGAGTACAAAGTGAACTAACAACATATAACAGATTCACTAAATACTAACCAAAATCTTTAGGCAAGACCCTCAGTATCAAGACTCTGTTCCCTCTCTTTTTGGATAGAGCCCAGTAATCATTGGTCAATTGATAATAATAATAATAATAATAATAATAATAATAACTGATCCACACTGATGCCACTTAAAGGTTTGAAAAAGACTTTTCATTCATTATCTTGTTGAACCTTACAACCACCCTTTGAAGTGAGAACTACAGTTATTGACCACATTTTCAAGATAAGGAAACTGAGATAAAGTAACTTACCCAAAGTTACAGAGAGTAAATAGTCATGCTTAAAATTCCTACCCAGTTTCTCTCACTTCAAATTCAGAGGTTGGCAGTGTTCATTTTATGTCGCTCCTCTCCTTTGAGAAAAGTAATCTGTCTACTGAGAGAGGGGTCATCTTAGAGAATTATTGATTGGTAAGTATAGCCATTTGCTCCCCCCAAAATCCCTTGGAGTGGCAGCAGTTATGACAGTTTATGAACACATAATAAAAAAAAAAGAGAGGTAAAAAAGGGCAAAGGCTAAACATTCAATGATCCTGAGGTGACATTTGCAGAAAATACCACACAGTTCCAGAAATCTGGGAACTCTCATTTGGACTGTGGGAGTTAAGAAAGAGTGAACAAAATCAATGGTCAACTACAAAGTTTTTTTAGGTTAAAGTTGAAAAAGATGACTAGATGAAAACAATGGTCCTTAATCCATTCCCTTTGACACAGTTAATGTTCCAGACAGATTGTTTACTGTTCCCTGAGGGAATCCTGGCCTTTTCCATCTCTCTGCCAACTTTCATCCAACACTCACAGGATTCTTCCATCTTCTCTCCTCTCTCTGTGGTCCTACCTTTCCTTCCAGGCACAGGTAGTCCTTCTTCATTAGGTTTTCCCCAGTTCTAGCAACCAATAGGTGAGGATTTTGCCTTCAGATTCCCTCGTGACTTTTATCTGGACACATCTTGCACACTTATTCTATAACATAATACAACTTTCATTATAATTATCTTATGTCTTGTTATTTATTATAATTTCTATTTTATTAAAATTACTTAACATTATCTTCTGCTTAATAGTATCATTAATTATATAACAGGTGTATTATATAATTATATTAAATGACATATATTTGTATAATTATAATATTATATATTAATATAATTATGATTATAGTTAAGTATGTTTATGTATTATATAATATATATTAATAAAGAGAAGGTAGGTAGCTGGATGGATTGAGAGCCAGGTCTGAATACAGAAGGTCCTGAGTTCAAATTGGGATTCAGACACTTCCTAGCTATACAACCCTGGGCAAATCACTTAACTGCCATTGTCTAGCCCTTACAACTCTTCTACTTTGAAACGGTTATACAGTATTGATTCTAAGACAAAAGGTAAGGGTTTTTAAAAATATGTATATTAATAGATTATATTAATATATTGTCATAAATATTAATATTATTCATAATTTAGTATGTTGTGTAATTTTATTTTATTTACATATTATAATAAATAATAATGTATTATAATTATTTATATATAACTTATTCAACTAATTCTACACTGGAAGCTCCTTGAGAGCAATGCCTACATAATTTTTTTTCCATCTTTGTCTCCCCAGGACCTACCTAACTCAAAACATGATGCATAGTAGCTGGTTAATAAATTATTTTTTATTCGTTAAATTTTGTTCTTGAGCAAAAACCTAGAAGAGACTTCTGACTGTTGTGCAAATGTGCAGATCTCAAGAATAATACCTCCTAAAGGAGAGTTCAGGTGGGGCTTAGTTCTTGGGAAGAACTGAGACATGCTAAAAAGCAGTCAGACAATAAACATTTATTGTGCTTACTATATGCATACCTACAATGTGCCAGGCACTGTGCTAAGTGCTGAGGAATCCAAGAAAGGAAAAAAAAAACAGGAGCTCATAGCCTTATGGGAGAGACAACATTCAAACAACTATATACAAAGAAGCAAATACAAAAGAAATAGGAGACTGGCTGATTGGTTGTTGTCCTTCATACTCAAAGAGGACCAAAATGGCATCATTGGTGATATCTTCAGACTTGAACATAAATTGGATTTAAGTGAGACAGAATCATGCAATGTTGTTGCCTTCACTCTTCCAGAGTCATCAAAGTCCAGTGGAAAAACAAAAGTCAAGATGGCTGGTGACAGTTGACTTCTTTGTTCTCTGACCAAGCTCTAAGCACTCCATAGTGCTTCCTGCACCTGCTTCCATCACCTTTGTGGTCAATGGATCAAATTATTTCGGGTTCTCAGAGAATCCTATTGTCTCTGGTGTGAGGGCTTGCCAAACCTGATTTCAGGGCTGCTTTCTTCCCTTGGTGTCCTCCTGACACCCAGCTCTTGCCCTTGGCTCCAAGAAACTGTGGCACGCACAGCAGCCATGGCCCTATTAAATTGCAATGTTGGCTGGTGGCCAAAAACTGGAAAACGAGGGGATGCCCATCAATTGGGGAATGGCTGAACAAACTGTGGTATATGTTGGTGATGGAATACTATTGTGCTAAAAGGAATAATAAAGTGGAGGAGTTCCATGGAGACTGGAAAAACCTCCAGGAAGTGATGCAGAGCGAGAGGAGCAGAACCAGGAGAACATTGTACACAGAGACTAATACACTGTGGTATAATCGAATGTAATGGACTTCTCCATTAGTGGCGGTGTAATGTCCCTGAACAACTTGCAGGGATCCAGGAGAAAAAAACACCATTCATAAGCAAAGGATAAACTATGGGAGTGGAAACACCGAGGAAAAGCAACTGCCTGAATACAGAGGTTGAGGGGACATGACAGAGGATAGACTCTAAATGAACACTCTAATGCAAATACTATCAACAAAGCAATGGGTTCAAATCAAGAAAACATCTAATGCCCAGTGGACTTACGCGTCGGCTATGGGGGGTGGGGGGGAGGAAAAGAAAATGATCTATGTCTTTAACGAATAATGCTTGGAAATGATCAAATAAAATATATTTTTTAAAAAAAATTGCAATGTTGGCAGGCAAAGCTAAACCAGGGTAACCAATAAAGCCTTGAACCCATCAGGGAGTTAGGAGGATGCCTATCCCAGATATGTGAAGACTTTCCCAGGTGAAATGGAGGCATGAGAAATAGGAAATAATCAACAGAGGGAAGGTTCTAGAATTAAGAGGAATTGAAAAAAGGCTTCCTATAGAAGATGGGATTTTTGCTGGGTTTTGAAAGAAGCCAAAGAAGCCAGGAGACAGAGATGAAGGAGAGTATTCCAAGCTTTGGACAGAATTGGAAGATGGAATATCTTATTTGGGGGAACAGGAGGGGAGGTCAGGGCCATTGGATCACTGAGCACCTGAGGGAGATGAAATGGAAATGTGTAAAAAGGCAAAAGGAGGGAAATGGAAGCAGGTTATAAGGACTTTGGACACCAGCAGAGATTTTATATTTGATCTTACAGATGTTAGTGAGCCACTAGAGTGTATTAAATAGGGGACATGATATAGATTTAGTGTTTTAGGAAAATCATTTTTTGTTTTAATAAAATATTTTTAATATTTTAATAAAACATTTTAATATTTTAATCATTTGATTTAATAAATATTTTCCCAATTACATGTAATAATTTTCTAAAATTTTAAGATCCAAATTATCTCTCTCCCTGCCTTCCCTACCTTTCCCTGGGATAGTAAGCAATTTGATCTGGGTTTTATATATATGTGTGTGTGTATGTGTGTGTGTGTGTATGTATGTATATGATTATGCAAAATATATTTCCATATTTTTCATTGCTGTGAGAAAATACTCATTTAAACTCAAAACTCCAAAATAAAAATACAAACTAAAGGGGGAAATAGTATGCTTTGATCTACATTCTGATTCTAACAGTTCTTCCTCTGGGGGTATATAGCATTCTTTACCATGTTACTCAGAACTATCCTGGATCACTGTATTGCTAAGAGTAACTTAGTCTATCCCAGCTGAACATCGTACAATATTTCAGTTACTGTGTATATTGTTCTCCTGGTTCTGCTTATTTCACTCTGCATCAGTTCATGTAGATCTAGGAAAGTCACTTGACCACTGGGTAGAGGATGGACTGAAGTGGGGAGACACAAGAGTGAGGAGATAAAGGCTTGTTTCAGAACGGGGACAATATCAGAGGAGACGAACACAGATGTGGGTGCTGTTAGTGGGCTTCTATGTGGTCCAGGAGCCTATGGTCTCTCTCAGTGTCTTACTACGGAACTCCATTTCCCATTATTTTTCACTGTAGTCTCACGTACCTATCATTGTATTGAATTCACCAAGTATTAAAGTATAAGCTGATTTTGGAGGATCTTTTAAAGTATTCATGTAATGTCTCCCTCCCATGCTCTGCAATAGCCAATAGCACATAAACTATCATTGTTTTCATGGTGGTCTCAGGAGCACTACAAAAGGAAATGGTCAAGAATCCCATGAGATGGTAGCTCTTATTGCCTTTGGATTCAAGATAAAAACAACTCCACTGGCTTCTCAAAAATAACAAAAACCATCACTCACTACAATGAAATTGATTATAGTTTAACAGTCAGCAAACAAGTAGTTACCAATGTAGAGGTCATTCCTCAATTGGCTTGTCCGTGTACAACTAGAACATCAGTTTAAAGCAAAGATCAAAAGGTATTGCAAATTAGATTTAAAACGATAAGAGAATCTTGCAAAGAAATGAAGCAACTTCAACAAGGTCTTTGAAATGAACTGAGCCTGTCCAACGGGAAATGAATAATAGAATAGACATTGATTGGCCTATGGTTATTTACTAAAGAAGGTTAACCAAGGGGGCAGCTGGGTGGCTCAGTGGATTGAGTGTCAGGCCCAGAAATGGGAGGTCCTGGGTTCAAATATGACCTCAGACACTTCCTAGCTGGGTGACCCTGGGCAAGTTCCTTAACTCCCAGTGCCTAGCCCTTACCACTTTTCTGCCTTGGAACCAATACATAGTATCAATTCTAAGATGGAAGGTAAAGGTTATTTTAAAAAGAGAGAGAGAGAGAGAGAGAGAGAGAGAGAGAGAGAGAGAGAGAGAGAGAGAGAGAGAGAGAGAGAGAGAGAGAGATTAAGCAGGATAAATTAATTGCAAAAAAGCCTAGAAACACTCAGTCATAAAATGTGATATATATCTTTGCCAGTCAGAGAGAGCTAGCAGCCAAGGAAAATACCAATTTAAAATATAAACTTGCTTGTAAAATCTTAGCAGAAGATGAAGATGATAAATGATATTGCCTCATAAAATAATTAGAAGCAATGAAAAGAAAAACACGTTTGAAGAAAGCTTGGCATGAGACACAATTTAGCAAAATCCTACAGTAGTTTTGGATAAAAATGGAAGGAAGACAATGAGGAGGATTTATTAAAATGGAAAGGATCCACAAAAATTTCTATAACAAAATGTTCTTCATCAATGAAAGCAAAGTCTACTGCAACTTTGGACTCTAACACCAAAATCCCTGAATGCTTCATAAAATAGAGATAACACGAATGTATGCAGGGATAGGAAGAATAGCTTTATTATATTATGGAAACAATGAACTGTATTGGAGGTGATAATTTTGAGTTTTCAGGGATGAATTCTCAAAAGTGTCTGAAAGGGGTGAATTTCAGAGAATATTATCAATTTTCAAAAAGTTAAATTAAATGTAAAAAATAAAATAAAAGGGGGTTCAATGTGTAGAGAGCCAAGCCATTGTATTGTCAGCACTTAGCACAATGCTTAGATAGTATAATAAATGCTTGGTGACTTGACAATGAAATTATAGAGCTATTAGCCAAGGGTAGCTAGGTGGCAGAGTGAAAAGAGTACAGGACCTGGAGTCAGAAAGACTCATCTTTGAGTTCAAATCTAGCCTCAAACACTTACTAGTTGTTTGACCCTGGGCAAATCATTTAAACCTTATTTTCATTGGTTTCCTTATCTGTAAAATTTTCTAGAGAACGCAGTGGCAACCTATTCTAGTATCTTTGCCAAGAAAACCCCAAAATGGGGTCACTCAGAGTTGGACACAACTGAAACGACTGAACCATAACAACAACAAAGTCATTGACTGGCTGAAGGTCCAAAGGTGATGGAATCAGATGCAAATTGAAACAATATTTGAACAGGGGAGAACAGAAAGAGTTGTCATACAGAGATGAGGTATGGGGAGAGTGGGAAATTGACCAAATGGGACTTAGGGTCAATTTGCTTAGCCATGGGGAACCTTCGGTTCATTGGCATGCACAGAGGCACATAAACTTAGCTTGTGTCAAGGAGCCCAGAAGGCTGTTGCGTGAACTTTGAGAATCCAGCATGACTTTCACTTGGTCTATAAAGTTATTTGCTTATCTCTAGTCTCTGATCTGTGGGATTCAAAATGAGTCTTGTTATCAACTGAAGAAAAAGGCCCAAGAGATGAGAAGAAAACTGTAAATAATCAATCACATCAGTTCACATCTCTATAGCACTTTATGGTTTACAAAGCACTTTGCATTTTTGGATATAAATACCTAAAGAGACCTGTTTATCTATAGAAACATATTTAGATAATTCATTTTATCTATAATATGCACCATAAAATATAATAAATATAATTGTTATATACTATATTATATGAAATAATATAATATAATAATAACTCTACATAATTAGATAGTTATAGTCTGGTTATTTAAGTAACCCAAAGACTAAGATTCCCATTTAACAGATCAGAAAACTAAGGCTCAGAGAAGTTTGAGTGATTTGTCCAATGTGATTCAGCTGGTAAATGTTGGAGCTGGGATTTGAACCCAGAACAAAAGCCTTTCCAAACCCCTAAATTCTAGTGATATCCCTCAGTTAGTTATTTCCTATTTATCTTGTATACATCTTGTATATATTTGTTTGCATGTTGTCTCCCCCATTAGAGTGCAAATTCCTTGACAACAAGAACTCTCTTTTGCCTCTTTTTATATTCCCCAGCACAGTGTCTAGAGTACTGGACCTGAACTTGTGAAGACACTTCTTCCCAAATTCAAATCTGATCTTAGGGGTAGCTAGAAAGCACAATCTAGAATCAAAAGGATCTGGGTTCAAATCTGGCATCAGACACTTTCTACCTGTATGTCTCTGGGCAAATCACTTAACCCCAATTGCCTAGCCTTTGCCGTTCTTCTGTCTTGGAATTGATACAAAGATAGAAGGTGAGAGTTTTGTTTTTTTTTACTTACTAGCTGTGTGACCCTAGGCAAGTCACTTTATCCTGTTTGCCTGTTTCCTCATCTGTCACATGAGCTAGAGAAGGAAATGGCAAGCCACCCCCAGTATCTTTGCCAAGAAAACCCCAAAATGGGGTCATGAAGAGTCAGACCCAACTGAAAAATGACCAAACAACAAATATCCCCAGTATTTAGCACAGTGCCTGGCACATAGTAGGTATTTCATCACCATTTACTGATTGACTCCAATTCCAGTGTTTTGCCCTATACCCTGCTGCCTCTCTGCTTAAATACATTTCAAATAAAATCAACATTGACGTCAACAGAGGCATTTCTGTTTCGATTAATTTGACAACGAAAGCATTTTGTGCTGCTTTTATGACCGAGCTAGCTGGTCACAGGGTGAGAGGTCTGCCTTTGCAGGTAGGTTGTGCCCCTCACCCAGAAAACCTACTGCAGATGTGAACAGCACCAGAAGCACATTTAAACCCATACTTGGAACCTTCCTTCCTCACCCCAGGACATTTCCCTACAGAAGCAAAGCTTTTTAATGCCCCTTTGTCTTTGAGCCACTTATCACAGGCACTCCACAGGAGGGAAAAGGTGGATGAATATTGATTCACACCAGGTAATGGGCATCTCTGACACGAGGACTGGAGTGCTGTGACCCCAACAGTCAGCTGTGCCTTGTAAGATTAAAAATTAATATCAATACTCTATTGCATATTAATTTTTAATCTTACATTTCTGGCAACCATGAAGAGACAAAGGGAAAGGGATGCTGGGAAATGTAGTTCAAGAGTACAAAATTCTATTTACACAGTCCCACATTACCTATTTTCTGTGTCCATGTCCTTGGATGCTGTGACTAACCTTTGTAGGTTGACAGGTGTTAGGATGGGACAGTGAGGTTTGGAATTCTGAGGATGATTGACAGAAGTGGAGTGACAGCTGGAAGGGGCAAAGACTTATGGGACTCAAATGGTTCTGAGAGAATTCTGAAGAAACTCTTGGTCTTCTGCCTGTGGACCTGGAGCTTGGGAAGTTCAGTTTTAGGAGGCTGAAGTTTTCTGAAGCCATCTGAAGAGGCTTAACATTTTTGAGCAACGTGTGGCTATGTCTGCCCTCCCTGCAAGCTATGATCATAACTACCTACTTTCTTGGAGGGGAAGTAAATGAACACAGGACTAACATCAAGGACTCAAAATTTTGTTTCAGTTGTGTCCAGCTCTTCATGACACCATTTTGGATTTTCTTGACAAAGAGCCTGCCACCAGACTGGCAAAAGATCAGAAAGATTTAAGTCCCTTCTGGAGTCAGGAAAGTTGAGTTTCCCCAAATCACAATGAGAACAGGAGGTTTTTCCAGATGTCCAGAGCAGGATTGAGCAGTCGGATATGGAATGGTTTACTGAAGTTTACTGAAGCCACCTCTCAGATACTGAAGCCCTCCTGCTTGGTTCCTCTGACTGATGCTCACAACACAGCTGGCAGTATAAGTCCAAGGTGGAGAGGAAACATCTTAAATATTTATCTAGTAGTTGGTCAAGTGCTCTTTACCCTTCTGTTGAGTAGAATGAGTGTGACGGGTTTGGCCTTTGTTTCTTTTTTGGTTAGAGCATATCTATGAGATTTGGAATATTTTTAGGCATCCTCTTGTGGTGGAGGAAGAGGGAACACCAAAATAAGACTCCATTGAGTCAGGAAAACTGACACTAGTTCATCTACCTGATAAGGGCTGGTATTTATAACTACTTTAAAGCTTGTAGAACTCTACATTTTGGGGCAGTTATATGGCACAGTGGATAGAGTACCAGGTTTGGAGTCAACAGGACCTGGGTTCAAATCTGACCTCATATACTTTCTAGTTGTGTGACCCTGTGAGAGTCACTTAACCCTGTTTGCTTATCACTTGCCATTCTGTCTTAGAAAGGGTTTAAGAAAAAAAACTCAACATATTATCTCATTTGATCCTTATGACTCTGTGAGGTAGGTACTATTATTATTATCCCCATGTTCCAGATAAGGAATCTGAGGCAGAGAGGTTGAATTGTTCAAGATCACATAGTTAAATAAGTTCTGAAAGAAGGCCAGTGAGTGATCTTACCCACTGCTACCTGATTGACTCTCCTCGCACACTGACAACACCTCAGGCAGGCTCAGGAATCTCAAACTAGCTAACAGCCAGTCCTCTGGGATCAGTCTTACACCTGATTGTGATTTTGTACCTGAGTGCCCTTTCCACAAGGGAACCAGCTACCTACCTTTGGGATGGCCAAGACACAAACCATACCTATTTGTTATTTGTTTCAGTTGTGTCCAGCTCTTCATGACACCATTTTGGGTTTTCTTGACAAAGATCCTGGAGTGGTTTGCCATTTCCTTCTCCAGATCATTTGACAGATGAGGAAACTGAGGCAAACAGGGTTAAGTGACTTGCCCAGGGTCACCCAGCTAGTGAGTGTCTGAGGCCAAATTTGAAGTCTAGGCAGGCCTGCCATTCTAGGGGTTACCCAGTACCCCAACCTTTGTTCTAGAGATTCTTATTGCCTTACTCTAGGCACTCTAACCACTGAACCACCTAGCTGCCCCTCAACAAGGATTTATTAAACATTTACTCTGTACCACACATTTTGGTAAGGACAGAGACTACCAATATCAGCAAAAAGTTCAGTCCCTGCCCTCAAATTTAATATTGGGGGGGCCAGGGGTAGAAAGTCCAGGACTGGTGATGACACTTTTCAAAATGGTCAATCAGTCAATAAACATTTACTCATTGCTTTGTCCACTTTAATATATTAAAGGGGGAAGTACCTCACTTTTAAAATTTTTAGGTTTTGAGTGATAACATATGTATAACCCAGTGGAATTGCTTGTCAGCTGGGGTGGAGGGAAGGAAAAGGGGAGGGAAAGATCAATCATGTAACCATGGGAAAATTCTTTAAAAATGTTTTCCCCAAAAAATAAAACATTTATTTTCAAATATTTTAAATCAATTTTTACTTTTAACATATGAATAGCTTTTAATATATTTTTAATATACTAATAGCTGTTTTTCATAAAGTAATGCCAAGCTGGAAAGGTTTGGACTATGGGTTAAAGAAAAGACTCCATCTCTGCTCACTGTGGACTAGCCTGGCTATGTTCAGAGACCAGAGTTGATCACCAGGTTTGTAAACTAGGAGATAAATATTCTGGTCATGGTAACTCATTAAACAAAGGCATGGAGAAGCTATGAACGCATCTGGAGAGAATACTCACACAGATGAAATCTTGGATCCTTAAAACAGTGATAGTTATTTTTTCCTATCTTTACTGTCAATATCAATTCTTTTTTTTTTTTTAGCCCTTGCCTTTGGCTTAGAATTGATCCTAAGAATCAGTTCCAAGTCAGAAAAAGGATAAGGGGTAAGCATTCAGGGTTAAGTGTCCCACAGCTAGGACTTATCTGAGGCCATATTTGAACCCAGAACTCTCCCACCTCCAGGCCTGACTCTCCATCCACTCACTGAGCCACCTCACTGCCCCTGTTCTTTTCAAAGAAACTCAAAACCGATCCATTCTTAGTTATGAGGCTGGGAATAGAAGAATGGAGTAAGGAGGCCCTCCTTGCATCCAAAGCAAATTCTATACTTTGTAATCACTTAGTCAAGAAATTGCCAAACAATAAACATAAAAATTCAGTAAAAGCTCAGTTAAAGAATTTGAATGTGTTCCCAACTAGGGCTCACATGCAATTAAGAGAACCTATTTGTCTCTTAAATAAAGCCCTCTTGTATCCAATTGCTCCCCATTTCAGGTTACTAAACTGAACATTAAAGGAAGGAGAACAAATACTGTGATGGGAACTTCTTGTGCTACAAGCCACCAAGTACACAGAGTATCCATCCAATTTCTCTTAAGGTAGACTTTGAACAGTCTGTGAAAATTTTCGGGGTCAAATATAGATAGTGAAACTGAAGCTAGTCCAATCTAAGGCCTTTTAAAAAAATTACAAAAAAAATAGAAATACAAGCGCAAAGATTAGTTTCACAGCTTTATTCACAATTGCTCATTTAAATACCTTCAAAAGAAAAGAAATCAGTCTTATGAACATCTATATATATTACAAATTTCAGAAGTTATTAAAAAGCATTGTTATTTTCCCCCAACACAATAAATTTTTAACAAAAAAAGACAAATATGTTTTCTCCTGGCAAGTTAAACTGGCAGGTGCCTGAGGAATTTGGAGATAAAAGATATGGAATCCATTAGAAAGTGCTTAGCCAGTTAGCATATCCTGTTCTGTCAAATCACGTTTCATGTTCACAGTGAAAAGAACATCACTCTGACCTGTAACAGATATTATTTGCCCCAAAACCAATGCTTCAAAAGGACTTTTAAAGAGCTATTCTGAGCCCGGAGAGAAGTAACTACTCAGTGACTCTCTGGACTGCTAAAAAGTAGCTAAGGAAATTTGTGTGCTGTTACAGTGTTGATTAGAAATCATCAGAAAAGTAAGTGCTATGAGTACATCCGCATTAGTGGCACTAGTAGATGAATACTAGAAATAGCACAAGTTGTAAGATTTTTCCTCATTCATAAGATTGTCCTGAAAAATGTTCATCTCAGTCATTAAGATTCCATTTTTTGTGTATTTACTAATGAAAAAATCATTAACTTTTGTATCTAAATCGGCGCTAAGGAAGATAGATCTAAATCCATCAAATTTGGGGGGGAGCATTTCTTAATTTAGAATGTACTTGTGCATTAATGTGCTTCTCTAAACACATTAGCAGTCAGCAAAATCACAGAACGTGGCTTGGAATGCTAAACTGAACAACTCAAATCAGCCCTATTCATTAGAACTTGGAATCAGTACCATCATCCCCCTGACAAAAGTTTAGGCTCGACACCACCGAGTAACCGATGGAAAAAAATTATTTGTGAATAAAACAATTCTTAAGGATTATTGCAAATACTACCTGAGTTTTATAGGTTTGTTCAGTTTTAAGAATGTCACATTAAGCACCAAATTATGTTTGCAAAATCTATAGCCAAATTACAACAAACTTGCAATACCATTTGATTCCTACTGCTACTGAAATACAAGATAATCTGGAAGAACCTAAAAACAAGATGAGACACATGATCCAATAGGCTTTACACATTTATATTCATTTCTCTCCTAGATTAAGAGAACTTTATTGCTCAGCTCTCATCCCATAAAAGTTCCCACCCAAATACATGCCAGAGAAGGTAAATCTGAGCCAAGAGTTCGTAGTCCATCGGGCTGAAGCCTTCTAAACACTCGTGATTTGATTCTTTAACACAAACTGCTCTGGAGCTTGCTGGCTGGGTCTTAATGTTTCCAGCTATCCCCAAAATGGAATACAAGTCACTTCTTTTGGTCCATCATTCCAGAACGTGAGAAAATATACCAGGTAGGAGAGAATTTCTCCGAAGCAGAAGAAAGGATCTCCAGGCACCCACCCTGCCTGCAAAGTGCATTATTGCAGTGAAGTCTGGACTTCTTCCAAATCTTGATCCATATCACACTATGCAATAAATGACTTGTGATCATCATAATGCTGAACACGGAGAGCTCAAGTCTCAAGGACGGCTCAAATCTATCTCTAAGACTATAATTTTTTAAAAGGCTTTCCTCCCTCGCCCCTACCCTGCTGCAAACATGCTGATGTTTAGCAAGCTAAAAGAAAAAGAGGGAAGTTGAATGAAATGTCAGTACTAGCAGCCAACTCAATTGTTGACAGGAAAATAATTCATAGGAATTTTCTTGTCAGAATCAGCATTCGTATTCCAAGAAATCCAGGTCCTTGACTCAAGCAACTTCTTTAACAAAATTAAAGCAAGTCACATGAGTTCATCCATAAGGCGACTATCATGGACATGAGGGGACAAAGATATTTGTCTAGATGAAAAAATATAGGCCTACTCAAAACCAGTTGCTAGTTATTTTCGATAAATATACAAGAGGCAGGTTTTGGTACTCAACAGTACCAAATCTATGTTAAAACTAAAATGGGTAGAGATGGGGAGGTCCTGGGTTCAAATTTGGCCTCTGACACTTCCTAGCTATGTGACCCTGGACAAGTCACTTAACCCCCATTGCTTAGCCCTTACCCCTCTTGTGCCTCTTGATTTTAAGATGGAAGATAAGGGTTAAAAAAAAAAGAAAAAGTGATCAAGTTTGTCCCCTAGCTCCTTCCTATGGCTTCTTCTGTCCCCTTCAAAGATGTGAAGAGTTTCTGATGCCACCAACTGAGCTGTGGACTCCATTCCCAATGGGCGCAGTCCCAGTTGTTGATCGCTTGTTTGAAGAATGTTCCATTTTCACAAGGGAATGAAGGAGAATAGGAAGAGCAAGAGAAATTTTAAAAGTCAACAACCTCCACCCCAAAGGAAATGAATGTGGTTCATTCATAGCACATTAATAAGACTTTTAAAAAAAGCAAATACAGCTCTACCTCAGACATCTATTAAAAACTCCCCTTTGGGGGGCATCAGGAGGCTCAGTGGATTAAGAAGTCAGGCTTAAAGGCAGAAGGTCCTGGGTTCAAATCTGATCTCAGACTTTTCCTAGCTATATACCCTGGGCAAGTCATTTATCCCCTATTGCCTAGCCCTTACCACTTTTCTGTGTTGGAACCAATACATAATATTGATTCTAAGACAGAAAGGTAAGGGTTTTGATTAAAAAATAAAAACTACCATTTGGGGCAGCCAAGTGGCTCAGGGGATAGAGAGCCAGACTTAGAGGCAGGAGGTCCTGGATTCAAATGTGGCCTCAGATACTTCCTAGCCAGCTGTGTGACCCTGGGCAAGTCCCATAATCCCCACTGCCTAGCCCTTAGTGCTCTTCTGCCCATACAGGCTCCCATCTATCTGATTCTCAGTTTTCTCCTGCAAGTGGTATTTAGGAAGAAGCAAAAATGTAGAATTTTCCTCTCTATAGCATTTCCCCTTTATGTTGCCAGCAACAGCAAACAGAAGGCTTGGTCAAAGGAGCAGAGGTAATCTGAACAATCCTGTTAGCTAGAAGGGAGGGAGGGAGGGAAGGAGGAAGGAAGGAAGGAAGGGAGGAAGGGAGGGAGGGAGGGAGGAAGGAAGGGATGGAGGGAGGAAGGAAGGGAGGGAGGGAAGGAGGAAGGGAGGGAGGGAGGGAGGGAATGAGGAAGGAAGGGAGGGAGGGAGGGAGGGAGGGAATGAGGAAGGAAGTGAAGGAGGGAGGAAGGCAGGGAGGGAGGGAGGGAGGAAGGGAGGGAGGGAGGAAGGGAGGGAATGAGGAAGGAAGGGAAGGAGGGAGGGAGGGAGGGAGGGAATGAGGAAGGAAGTGAAGGAGGGAGGAAGGCAGGGAGGGAGGGAGGGAGGAAGGGAGGGAGGGAGGAAGGGAGGGAAGGAGGGAGGAAGGAAGGAAGGAAGGAAGGAAGGAAGGAAGGAAGGAAGGAAGGAAGGAAGGAAGGAAGGAAGGAAGGAAGGAAGGAAGGAAGGAAGGAAGGAAGGATTGCTGCATCAAAAGGTATTAAGCTAGAAGGATCTTCATGGGCCACGACAGGGGAAACTATACCTAGAAATGTAGGTCTTCTGCCAAGAGCTAGAAAATAGAGATAGATACTGACAGTTGTGTCAGAATTCACCTGTATAATTATTCTAACAGCTACTTAAATTAGGGAAGGGGGAACGGGGTAGGAAGAAGGTTCTACCAATAACTAAAGGCATCGGAAGAGCCACAGTGGAACTAGCTGTTCCTATAGATTTTAAGGCATCCATGCAGAGATCTAATTGCAAGGTTTTTGTTCACATTTTCTAAGTAGAACATGACTTTACAAAATGTATACCATGGTATAAATAGTACAACAGCGTGTTAAGTCTATAATGGTGAATCATTCATGAGAATTATCAAGTTTACAGGTAGAGGGATGTGACCAAAGATGATCCTGTCATACTTCATTTTTTAAAAAGCTATGGCTTTTAAATTTATATATTCCTGAAGACGGGTTCAACAGTAGGCTGGAAATGTTGAGAGAGAAACTACTGGTATATTTTTACTCTGTAATTCAAGCTCCAGGGATCATTCAGGATCAAATTTTCCCAATTCAAATACTCTTTAAAAAAATACCATCACCTATCTGTTATCCCAGCTATGTTCTGACCTCAGATTGGGTTTCTTTGTGCTTTTGGCAACAGATACACAATGGAGACTGCTGTCTCCATTTAACTTAATTAGGCTAAAATCTAGCCCAATCAACTAAATTAAATATTTTCAGCATAAATTTGAACATTGCTTTCCATTTCTTACAGTTAAGTTCAAATATGACAGCTTAAACAAATAAAAAATTTTATATCCCAATACTTAAATTAACTTTGCAAGAGGTAGGGAAAGGGGCAGAAGCTTATTGGCTCTCCTTATAAAACATGTCAATTGAGTCAGAATTAAAATAAACCACCGTAACTGTGATATCATCCCTATACATCCGTGCTAAATCATCAGGCAGAGTCAACATGGCAGCAAGCTTCTCCTGCTCCATTTCCCCATATTCATTGCATCCAATGGCATGCCTTATTAGATGCGTGGCTGCATTTTGGTCAGGAGCATGGATCCCTTTTGCTTTTCTCTGGCGTAACAGGTTCTGCATGAGGCCCAAATTAGCTGGTTTCTTATCTAGTTCAGGCTTCTGCCTACTGGCCTCCTCAAGGTGTTCCACGACAAGCCTCACCACATCCTCATTACCCAGCAAATCCCACAGTCCATCAGTAGCTATAACAAGGAACTTATCCTGAGGTCTCAGTTTGTGGTACGTGATTTCTGGTTTTGCCGTCAAATAAGGTGGAGTGTAATAGTTAGGAGGGGTAAACCGATAAATATTCAAAGCCTCAGTATCAAAACCTCTCTGCAGCACACTCTGCTGCAATTCTTTGCTCCATTTTAACTGGACATCACCGAACGCCCTACAAGGCATAAGAACACCCAACAGCCTATCTTCAACAATGATAGTCCTTTCCTCAGACTTCGGGTGCTCCTTCTTTATCCTCAAGATCTCAGCTTTGTTCCAAGCATTATGGTCTTGGGTAAGGGGCAGACAAGACCACGTCCCATTTTCCTCCTGAATCCCAAGTATAGCACGACAGTCCCCAGCATTCGCCACATGCAAGTGAATGCCATCAACATGGGCCATGCATGCTGTTGTGCCAGAAAATGCCACCTGCAGGGAGAGGTTTCTTAGAATTTCGTCTTCCAAGGGAGCCTGAATTTCCAGAGAAATGTCAGAATCCAGTCTCTGGAAGGAATGCGTTAAGGCTTCCTTTATGCTGAGCCCCATTTCCATATGCAGGTCAAGCATCTCTTGCCAATAGACCCGGAGGTGGTCAAAGTGCAAGGATGTGACTTCCTTGTAAATGCTGTCACCTGGGTGCTTATACCACTGCAGGATGGGCAGCAGAGGTTTCATACACTCCATGGCATCCTCCATCATCTCCAGGGTCTTATGAGACATCAAGGACACCGCAACATAATAGAAGAGCCTTTCACTCACTGCCTGGGCACAAGCATGGCCCCCATGCCCATCAAAGACACCAAACATCATTCCTTTAGTCTGAAGGCACGACGCTATACTTCGACGGTCCTCAACCGGAGAGTTGGCAGCCAACTGGTTGCTTTCAAACTTTAACACTGGATTGAGAAATTTGCCCTCAAATTCGAGAACTTTATGTGATAATTCACCAGCTCTCAAGAGTACACTTATCTGGTCAGGTGTGAGTTGCAGATGGAAGTCATCTTCTTCGGTAGAAGTGTGTCGGAAAGCTTTTTGTTGAAAAAAGCCATGATTGTGGGGTCTACAATCCACTGCTACTGGTCGAAATAGCCTTTTAGAAAAATCCTTCCATTTCAACTTATTCTCATTTTGGACCAATCTTGAGTACAAATGTCTTTTTCCTCGTAAGGCAGAAATGCTGTTTCTGGCTGAATTTAAAATCCGACAGGACATAGTGCTGGACATTATGAAATTAGACTGGATGGGGCTATTCCTTGAAGAGAACCAGATTTTTTTAAACCTAAAAAAAAAAGAATTCAAAGTTTAAGAAAGACTTAAAATGACAGATAAATATATATTGAAACTATTGCACTGTCCTTTAAAAGAATTCAAAGCATTTAAAGGCTGGATTTAGTGTTAGAAGACCAGCATTCAAGTCCTATCTCCATTACTGACCATCAGTGGGATCCTGGACAAGTCTTAACTTAGCTAGGTCTCAATTTCTTTCTTCATCTATAAAATAAGGGGGGGGGGGGGGTGCAACTGCATGGCTCAGTGGATTGAAAGCCAGGCCTAGACACAGGAGGTCCTAGGTTCAAATCTGGCCTCAGACACTTCTTAGCTGGATGACCCTGGGCAATTTTGCCTAGCCCTAACCACTAACCAATACACAGTATTGATTCCAAGACAGAAGGCAAGGGTTTTTAAAAAAATAAATAATAAAATGAGGGGACTGAATAAGATGATCTCTAAAGTCCCTCCCAGTTCTAAGAGCCTGTGAATGTGGAATCTAGAAGACCCCAAACTTGTAGCCCAGAGAGATTCCAGGACCCCCAGTTTAGTTAGCTTAAAGATGAAAAGTTTGACCACATCTCTAGAGAGTTCCTGAGTGAAAGTCCAACTTCACTAGTCTCAGACTAACAATAGACCTTAAGGTAGTTAGGGTGGGAGTAGCTAATGCTATCAGATGTTAAGTATCTCTTTTGTCCCAATGGTTTCTCCCCTTAAGCCAAAGTTCTTTACCAAAGTGGCCCAGCCCTGGGCTGGATCCTTCCCTTTTGTGTCCAAAGTAAAACATCAAACTCCTCACTGTTCTTCCTGTCTGGAGTTACCATTGTGAAGTTAATCAACTATCCCTCCCATCCTCAGCCCAAGTTCCCCAAGAAACCTATTTAAGCTTCCCACTTTCATGGCTCCTCAGAATTGTCCCATCTAGTGCTGTCCCCGTTCCCAGGGGTCAGTGACCAGAGTAGCCTGAACCCCTTTGCTTAGAGTGGTTTTTCTGACTATTAAATAATTCTGTGCTCTTTCCCAGTCAACAAGCCTATGAAGCTAATTCCAGTTTTAAATCCTAATATCCTTCTCAACTGTAAACCTTAAAATTTCTTAGACTTATGAATGTTGGAAATTTCCCCATTGGGAAATTTAATACTTGAAAAATTTCCTACTGATAGTAAGAACTCTATTGGAATGTGAAAACCCTTGGCATGGGAGGGTCCTTCTCCTCCCTACCTAAGACTACTTTAGGACAGAAACCTTTTGCTAAACAATGGAAAGGGCTTTGACCTATGCTTAAGCATAGAACAGGAAGTTCTTTGAGTCATGATTGATTTTAGAATTGATACAATAGAGATACTTGGAATGACAGAACCAGGTCTTGGAACTTCCAATCTCCACCCTACTCAGTCTAACAGGATTTAGGAAGGGCTGCAGCATAGACCAAAATTTAATTATTTGAGAATATGACCTACAACAGACATGTGCAAAGGAAACAGACCTCTGGGCGGTCCTGGGTTAAGCTAGAGCCACCATTGGCACAGGGGAGACATCGACAGTGATTGGTAGATGTGAGAATTGAAGGGAGGGGACTTAGATGGTTTCCTTAAAGATAGCGGGGTCTGAGGAGAGGAGGGAGAGGTTTTGCTCTGAGCAAGGTGGCTCTGAAGGAGGACTGAGGAGGTTGCTCTGTGGGAGGACCAGGAGAGAAGGCTGGCTCTGAAGGAGGAAAATTCTCT
Organism: Monodelphis domestica; assembly: GCF_027887165.1. Lineage (NCBI taxonomy): Eukaryota > Metazoa > Chordata > Mammalia > Didelphimorphia > Didelphidae > Monodelphis > Monodelphis domestica. The sequence goes on along the minus strand of NC_077227.1, from coordinate 693,507,690 downwards.
GGAAACATTTCTTGAAAGGAGGCTCTCTTGAAGGTGGAGCCTGAGGTTGGCATGAGAAGCCTTACCTGGAGAGATCTTGGGTGAGTGATAAACCCAACTTACTGATTTATTCATTCTTATTCCTTTCTTACTTTCTCTCTTTTTCTATTGATTAATCAGTATATTATAAATTAAATTTCTCTATAAAACCCAGTTGGCTTGGGCATATTCATAAATTGGGAATATATTCCCTGGCGACCATCTTATATTTATATAAAACCAAGACACAGTAGAAAACATATTTCAGCGGTCATAATTGATATATATATTTCCCTTGCTCCCAAACAGTTTAATTATCACAGTTTATGGCTCCCACTCTCTTATCTACAACTATTTAACACTCAAAACTATTTTAAATCTAACACAACAGATATTTAAACTTCTATAAATTTAGGCAGGAAAAGACAAACAAGATTTTGGAACCGTATAACATTAGACACCCAAAGTTTACTCCTACCAACTCAAATGCACAAAATACTGGATAATTTTATTCAGTTTAAGTGTTTGTTTCAAAACAAAAAGCCACCAAGCATCTAAAACAAAAACCACCAACCAAGTCCAAGTCACTAACTCCAGGACCCAAAGGCTCCAGGCCGTCACCAGTGGGCAGGCCTCCAGTCAGCTGGGTAACCCATAAAAATCTGGTTCAACTTACTCAAAGGTCAGTCTCAGAGTCAAGCAAGGGAAGGCAGGGCTGGTTTACTTACCCCTGGCCACAACAGGCATCACCAGGCCTGCAGATAACAAAGGGCAGCTCCGTCTTTTCAACTAGCCATCCCCAAGGACTAAGCCTCTAGAATCATCAATCCACACAACTGAGGTTCTTCTGGCCCTTCTGGCCCCAGGCAGTCTCTGTTAGAAAAAGAAGGCATTTGATAAAAAGGTACAATAAACAACACTAAATACACATGCACCAAAAGGTACAAGTCTCCAAATTTAAATTTCAATTAAATCAGCTTCAGGAGGAAATAGATTGCAAAACAACACTAGTGGGGGGCCCAACCTTCCCCTCTCAGAATCTGATAAATCTAACCAAACAAATAAACAATAAGGGAAGTGAATGAAATTTTAGAAAAGGTAGATTTAATAGATCTCTGGGAAAAAGTGCTTGGGGAGAATAAGTAAAAAGAAGGCATAGGCTGGAATCTCCTAATGAATGACTCTGAAGGGAATCAAGCAGGCTCTGGACCTCAGGTGATTTTAATCTGCAAAATGGGCAAATTAGAGGAGACCACGCATTTTCCGGGTTACTCACCTCCCAGAGTGAGGAGGAGCAGTACCAGGATTCTCCTTAGCATTTTATCCTTGACAAAACTCAGGGGCTCATAAAGGGGAGAGGGGCTTGCCTGTATATAGTGAGGCCAAAGATGGGAAAGGTTCAAGTGTGGCTTGGTTACTTACTTTGACCCTAGGCAAGCTGCTGAGGTATGTTGGGGAAGGTGGGATGGGTGGTTGCCTTGATGCTGATGATGAAATTGGTGGTGGTGATGCCTAGCTAACATTTATATAGGGATTAGTCTAGGTTTTGGGCCAGGTGAATTATTGAATGCCTGAGCTGTAAAGAGAGCAGGGCTGGAATCCTAACTCTGATACTTGCTATCTGGGCAACCCCGGAGCAAGTGCACCTCGGTGGGCCTCAGTTTCTCCAATTGTAAAATAGTAGGGACACTCCAGAACGTTGGCTACGTAGGTGCCCGTCGCTGCAGGGGTGGGAAGGAGGAGGGTTCCGACCCGCCGGACCCGCCCTGCCCCATCTCGGGTCCGCCCCCTAGCCCGACGGGGAGCCCCAGGCTCCGCCACCCTCGAAGCAAAGTTGGGGCGGCCCGCGCTGGGGCAAGGGGCAAGGGGCAGTCCCGGGTCAGCGCCCCCCGAGTGGCGGCGGCTGCGGTCGCCGCTCTTCGATTCTCCTCCCTCCACGGTTCGATCCGTGGCCCCTGCCGCGCGCGCCCCCAGCCTCACCTGAACTAGCAGAGCCGCCTTACTTGTAGAGTCGCCCGCGAGAGCGCTCCGCCCTCCGCCACCAGGTTTTCCTTCTGCTCCAAGTTCCCCCAGGGCTCCAGGTTAGGAAGAGAAAGCGGCAGCAACGCACACCCTCCGGCCCCCTCTCCCCTCTGCGATTGGTTAAGCGGGAGCCGCCCCTCCGGTGACGACTAGGGGCGGGGCCCAATGGGAAGAGCCCGAGGAGGGTGGTCGGAGGCTTCGTCCCCTCGCCTTACCTCGCTTATCCCCGCCTGGCCTGCATGGGGAGAGAAGGGAGGGGCGGCCTGAGCGGGGGCGGGGGCATTTACCCCTTCCCCGCCCCGAGATGGGACCAGGATCTCAGGAATCAACACAGAGTGAATGTCAGGGCGGGTAGGGACCTTGGGAAATCCAGCAGGATGTCAGTGTTTGGGGGTCCCCGGGGAGAAGGCGACGGCACAGCTGGCCGGGACCTCAGCGGGGCACAGACCTGCCAAAGCGGAGTGGGCATGGAACACACAGTGTCCGAGCCAGCGGACCTTAGACTAAAATATCAGGACAGAGAGGGTCAGGGCTGACCTCGGGACCTCAGGGGGACACTCACCCGAGAAGGGAGAGAGTGTGGAACACGGGGTGTCCGAACCAGCAGGGCACCTTAGATGTGGAATGTTAGGACACCGATGTCAGAGCCGGCAGTGATCTTAGAATATTAAGTTAGAACTCCGGTATTAGAGCTTAAAAAGATTTTAAGACATAGCATGTTAGAAGGCAGCGTGAAGGGAGAAGTAACCTTAGACTATAGAATATGAGGACGCAGTGTTAGAGCTCAAACTGACCATCTAGATTATTAGGATATAAAACGTTGGTGTTAGCAGTGACCTTAGAACATAGCAGGTTAGAGTTGAAAGGGACCAAATTCGGGACTCTTTTCTCAGTCCTCATTCTTCTTGATCTCTGCAGCCTTTGATCACTTTTATCCTCCTTTCTAAGTTTCCTCTCTCCTGGTTTTCCTGTGGGACCACTCCTCAGGCTCCTTTGAGAGAGCTTCACAGATTGTACCGTCTAACCCCAAGTGACCCTCAGGGTTCTTCTGCCTGGATCCTCTTCTTGTCTCCCTCTAATACTACTGAATATATTATTCAACCAGCTAGATATCTCAGTGGATTGAGTATAGAGCTGAGAGATAGGAGTCTTGAACTTCATTTGTTTGCCTCAGTTGCTTCATCTGTAAAGTGAGGGTGATGCTAGCATCTACTTCTCTGGGTTATTGTGAAGTTCAAATGAGGTAATAATTATAAAGCACCTAGCACAGTGCCTGGCACATAGTAAGCATTATAAATGTTAGCTATTTTCATTACTATTATTATAATACTTGGTGATCTCATTGACTCCTGTTATTTTAATGACTATCTCTATGTGGGTGATTCTCAAATCTACCTAACCTATCCAACCTTCTCTGCTGACTCCAATCTTGCATCTCAAATTGCTCTTCAGACATCTTGAACTGGATGTCTGGTAGACATCCTAAACTCAACATGTCCAAAAGAGAACTCTTCTTTCCTCCTAAGCCGTGCTTATCTTCCCCCACCTCCTTCCCTATTTCTGAAGAAGGTAATCAAAAATTAATCAAATTAATCAAAAATTTAAAAAATTAATAAAAAAAACAAAAAAAATCAGGATCAAAAACAAAATATCTGGTTGACATTCAAAGCCCTTCACAACCTCGGTCCCTCCCCTCCTATCTTTCTAGTCTTCTAATACCTTACTCAACATATTACTCTTTGACCCAGTGACACTGACCTCCTTCCTACTTGTTCCATGAACAAGATCCTCCATCTCTTGGCTGTTTGTGCAGGGAATGCCCTCCCCTTCTCAGCTCCAACTCCTGACTTAACTGGCTTTCCTAAAGCCTCCCTTTAAATCCCATCTTTTACCTGAAGCCTTACCACCCCCTCTTAATTCTAGTGCCTTCTTTCTGATAATTTATTCCTGTGTATCCTGTATATGGCTTATTTATATATATATATTTGTTTTTATCTTCTGAATTAGATTGCATGTGCCTTGAGCACAGGGGTTATCTTTAGCCCCTTTTTGTATCCTTCATAAGTGTTGACTGATTTATTGATTATTTTGCCTTGGAATTTTGAATGTTAGAAACATAGGATGTTAGAGCTGAAAGTAATCTATTGGATGTGAGGACACAAAATGTTACAGTTAACTGTAGAATATTTGGAGGTCCAATGTTACATCTAGGAGAAATCCTTGACATCATCTAATTCTGAGGAGTCAATTCTGAGTAGGTAGTTTAGTGGATTGAGAGCTAGGCCTAAAGAGGGGAGGTCCTGGGTTCCAATTTGACCTCAGACACTTCCTAACTGTGTGACTCTGGTCAAGTCACTTTATCCCCATTGTCTAACCCTTACCACTCTTCTGCCTTTGAAGGAATACATAACATTGATTCTAAGATGGAAGATAAGGGTTTTTTTTTTAAGTAATTGCAAAATGTTTAACAAATTAAAGTATATACAATACAACAATACAAAGTTGTACAATACAAAAATACAAACAAAATGAAAGTATATAACAATACAACACAGATAATATTAATTTGTGGTTTTCTGAGTCAATGTACAGCTGACTTGTGGCACCTTTACTTATGTAAGGATAATTTAGGGTCGTGACCTAATCTAAAGGATGCCTCAACCTGAACTAGCTACTCAGCTTCTTCCAGAATAGTATCAAGGAAAACTCACCAACAAACTGGACAATAGCTGCCGCCACGCCAAGATGCTGAAATGCTCAGCATGCTGCCAGCCAGAGACCTCTCTGCCACCAAATAGACCAGAGAGAGGACGTGATGCCAAATATATAGATGCATCTCACATGTACCAATGATATCTTAGGCTTGACTTAGGACAGCCCAGGGGTCTGTCAGCTGTTTCTGATTTGTCATTTGCAAGCACATGTCTATCAAAAGCCATCCTCCTAGATATTTAATCCTTAAGTATGGGTGTAGACATTCCTGATTTTTGCTAGACTAAGTAGGGTGGAGTAATCTAAAGTTCACACTTAGTACCTAAATTCTTCATGAACCAGGCTGAAGCTTCCTTTGTCTTCACAACTTAATTTCTCATTGTTTCATGACTTTTGTGTGTGTGTGTGTTGGGGGGTGATTTGTTTTTAATACTGTCAACCTGAAACAAAAAGGACTACCAAAGTAACAAGAAGAGTAATTAGATTAGAAGAACTGTAGTTCACCTCACAATTACCTCACAATAAACAGGGTAGTGCTCAGAGGGGGGAGCAATGGGGAGGGGTAACTAACATTTAAAGAGATCAAAAGCTCTAGATTTGATTAGTTGGTTAGTTATTCACTGTTTAATTAAGTTATCTAGACATTGATGAATTAATCCAGCCATGATTAAAGTCTGATCAAATCAAAGGCTCTAGGAGTAATAAATTTCCACAACAATTCTCCATCCATGAAGTTAGTGCGGTCAACATAGTTCCTTCTCAAAGATGCATTTAACATTATACTGTAGCAGTGAAATCACTTTTAAAGACTGATATATATTGATTTAAGGTCGCCAAGGTATTCACTTATGAAATTCCTAAATGAAACACTCAAGTCAGAATGGAGTTTTATGGCAGTTTAATTACAACGGGAGTAAGAAGGAGAGAGAGAGAAGGAAAGAAGGGGACAAGGAAAGAGGTTATCCCAACTTTCTGGAAGAGCCAGAGGGAGTCTAGGCCTTAGAATTATGCACAATTTTGGGTGTTAGACCAAGCAAGATGGAGGAGATTTAAAAATCATAATACACAGATATGTTGTATACATATATAAGTTGTTGAATTGGAGCATTGACCCCTATATAAAGCGTAGGGAATAATGTGAATTAGTCCTCCAGGTAATATTCTGTCTCCCAGAGTTTTTCCTTCCTATTGGGTAAAAAGCTTAATATTTAAAGACTCAACTAGCTTCCCAATCCATATAATTCCAGTGCTCCCTAGTCCTGCTCCAGCCCAGATACCTGCTACAAAACAATTATCCCTTGCTCTGGGGTAGATTGCAATCTAGGGAAAGAAATAAAATTTGGTACTTCTGGATCTCTGCCTGCATCCTCTTGAAAGAACTGATTCTTTCAGTATCTCTATTAAAGTCACTTTGTAGATACCTGTTACGTGATCACCTTGGCTTTATTGCACGGAGGAGAAAATAAAAAAGAAATTCAGCCTCACTCCTTCTTCTCCCAAGGAGATCTGATGGCCAGAAGAGCACTGTAGAAAGCTATCTTTCTCTGTCATTCCTACTTCAGTCCCTCCTCTGTCTTCCTGACTGACAGAAACATTTCCAGGACACACACAGCAACAGTTCACAAGGGATCCTTGGAGAAGGGGCTTCTGCTTCTTTTCCTCAATCTCTTATCAGATTATGTGAACCAGACTCAGTAGCGGTTTGGGATTCTTGCTGATTTGGGGTAAACAGACTCCAGCTTCGGCAACTTGCAGTCTTGATGCTTTATGACTCAGTTCCAAGGAAATGAAGAGACAGGCAAAAGAGAGATGCTAAATATAGTTATCATCCCTTTTATCTTGTTCTCCTCTTCACAAAGAGGATCAGCATGACCCAAGGGTTTAGGGCAAGCCTGCTTCTCACACACAGTGTCAGTGCTTTAAAAATGCTTGTTAACTGACTTGATAGGATCTCAGAATTTGCACCTCCAAGCCTCTCCTTCTAATTGTCACAGGTTTATGAGATCTTCACAGAAGTGTCCCTGGGGGAGCCGATACCTTCCCTCCTCCCCACTTTTCAGCTGCTTTTGGGGGGATTGTCTTCCCCCATTAGAATGTAAACTCTTTGTTGGTCTTTTTTCCCCCTTATATTTTTATCTCCATTATTGAACACTATTTCAGTCACTTCCAACCCTTGGTTATCTCATTTGGGGTTTTCTTGGCAGAGATGCTGGAGTAGTTTGCCATTTCCTTCTCCAATCATTTGACAAAGGAGGAAACTGAAGCCAACAGAGTTAAGTGACTTGCCCAGAGTCATACAAGCCAGTAAGTATCTGAGGCCAGGAAGATGAGGTAACCAAGGGTTGGACATGACTGTGCCACCTACCTGAACTTGAGTATTCCCAGGGATTCCTGTTTCCTCCCCTGAAAAATGACCATTTTTTACTTCCTCTCTATTATGGCTTGACAGGACAAGTGTCATCCCCTAGGTCTATTGCTCCTAGGAATCTGAGAGGTAACATAGAGGGAAGAGATCTAGAATGAGAGTGAGAGACCTGGATTTAAACCCTTTGTAACTTAATAGTTATGTGACCCTGAACAAGTCACTTCCTTTATAGTTCAGCCCAGAAAAGAGAAGAATAGGAACAGCTACTGTCATTGAGTAATTGAGTATTGAAGAACTTTCACTTAAAAGAGGCATTAGACTTGTTCTGTTCAACCCTAGGGCAGAAATTTCAGAGAAAATTTTAAAATCCTAATAATTAGAACTGTACAGAATTGAAATAGGGTCTCTTGGGAGGTAGTGATTCCTAATCACTACAGAATCTTAGCATTAGCAAAGACCTCAGAAGCCAACTTATAATACCTCTGGCACATATCTAGCCAGCGGGTCATTCAACCTTTACTTATAGACCTACTGTATCCATCTAAGGTGCCAGAACCAGTTAAAATGAAATTGGCTCACACACTTCCCAGCTGTGTGACCCTAAGCAAGTCACTTAACCCTCACTGCCTAACTCTTACCACTCTTCTGCCTTGAAACCAATAATTAGTATTGATTCTAAGGCAGAAGGTAAGGGTGCTGTTTTTTTTTAATGGAATTAGAAAATGTTCAACAGAATAAATAAAAATATAATCCAAGATAGATGATGCTAATTTGTGGTTTTCTAAGTCAATGCAGATCACCAAGTTTGAGACCACATTGTTTCCCAATACAATTCATTCTTATTTGGGATAGTTCTAATTATTACAAAGGCATTCTTTGCTTCAGATCTAATTTATGGACTCTTTGCAACATCTACCAGCTGTTTTAAGTTCTGACTTCTGAGGGCCAAGTCAAGTAAGTCTAATAATTCTGCATATGATAACCTTTCAAAGGCTTAAAATCATGCGAATTATACCTTTATCAAAGTAATTGATGAAAACAACAAACAAAACAACTCCCTGGAACATTCCACTGGAGACCTCTTTCCATCTATCATGGATGGTCTTTGGATTGGGTCATTCTCCGACTCTCCATGATCATTTGAGACGCTTTCTGTCTCAGGCTCTTCCTCCTCCCTCCTTTTCCTTCTCCCTTTCTCTTCAGTCCCTTTTGTCCTATTTTATTCTCTTTTTAGATGGGTACAGATCTTTACCATGGGTAAAAAAAGGAGAGGAGGGAGTCGAAACAGGAATGTGCTGAAACCAGCTTAACCCTTTTTAGTGTGAGCATTATACCTTAAAAATCAGCAAACAGGGGGGCAGCTGAGTAGCTCAGTGGATTGAGAACTAGGCCTAGAGATGGGGAGGTCCTAGGTTCAAATCTAGCCTCAGACACTTCCCAGCTGTGTGACCCTGGGCAAGTCACTTGACCCCCATTGCCTAGCCCTTACCACTCTTCTGCCTTGGAGCCAATACACAGTATTGACTCCAAGACAGAAGGTAAGGGTTTAAAAAAAAATCAGCAAACAATCAGAACTTGAATTATTTGTTTTGTTGATTATCTCAATTTAAGAAAGAGATGAGGAAATGATAACAGTAACTAATAATTCAGATTAAATTTGAAAACACATCCTGGGAAGGCTAGGTAGCTTAGTGGATAGAGAGCCAGGCTTGGAGTCATGAGGACCTGGGTTCAAATCTGCCCTCCTAGCTTGGGCAAATCACTGAATTCCAATTGCCTGGCCCCTTGCCTTTCTATCTTAGAATTGTTTCTAGGACAGACATTAAGGGTTCTGAGAAAATAAAAGTTATGTCCTGGATACTTTTTTTCCTTTGGAAAGTCAGTTGTTAAACATTTACCAGAATGCTCTTGGAAATGCCAGTTTAGAGATCTACACATTTTGTAAGGAGAATTGCCCCAGTGCTTCATGGAGATTCAGAAAGATTTTGGATTAAGTTGGCTTTCCCAAGGATCAGTGTCTGGACTCTCATTGGTATTGATGTGCAGCTCTGTGTAGAAACCTGCTATTGCACTGAACCCCTTTCTCTTGATTAAAGCGTGGTTTTTCTGACTATTTAATAGTTCTGTGTTTTTTCTAAGTCTAAGCCCAGGCTCCCTCATCCTGTTTTTATCTTGGTTCCGTGCAATGGACTGAACACTTCTATTTTAGTAAAATCACTAAATTAGAAGCCTGAGTTATTTTGGAGGCATGATGATGAATCAGAAACCCACAAACTGGGGGAAATTGTCTGCAGGCTATTTCCTGAGTGAACTTAAATGAGGACTCAAGGTATAGTAAAGGGCAGATAGGGTGCCCAGTGGATAGAGTGCCAGGCCTTGAGTCAGGAAGACCTGAGTTCAAATCTAGCCTCAGATCCTTGCTAGCAGTATGATCCTGGACAAGTCACTTCTCCCTAGTTGCCTCCATTTCCTGCAAAATGAGCTGGAAAAGGAAATGGCAATTCTTTGTCAAGACAATCCCAAATGGGGTCATAAGATGGAGTCAGACAGAACTGAAAAACAACAAAGATAAGATAATAACTCTGAGAGGCCCATTTGCCTCTGAAATTGACCTCAGGGGGTTATGTAGACACAGAAGGCAGAAACTGAAGAATGGCCTCCTGAAAGTGTGGGCTAGATTTTTCTGAAGATCTCCCCTACCCTTTTTTGATAGTTGACCACAAGCTGGTTTGGTTAGTGTGGTCTAGAATAATCATTTCAGACCCAAATTCTATCCACAACCTTAATAGTATTTTGGGCAGTGAGGTGGCACAGTAGATAGAGCACTGGGCTTGAAATAAAGAAGTCTCATCTTCATGAGTTCAAATCTGGCCTCAGACATTTACAATCTATGTGACCTTGAACAAGTCACTTCACCTTGTTTGTCTCATTTTCCTCATCTAGAAAATCAACCGCAGAAGGAAATGGCCAATTACCCCAGTACCTTTGCCTAGAAAGCTCCAAGTGGAGTCACAAAGAGTCAGACATGACTAAAAAGGACTGAACAATGAAAACTAGTCATGCTAAAGGGAACCTCCAGCTGTCCAGGTGAATGAAGTCAAGGACCCTGAAATCAAGAGATGGCAAGGGACAGCTTATTAGGGATAAGATACCACCGTGTGTAAGGCAGCTTGTAAATTAAATCACAACTTCTTCATGGTCCTGTTAACTCAGAAATAACAGAACTATTAAATAGTCAGAAAAACCAAGTCTTTAATCAGGATAGGGATAAGTTCAATTTGGCCCTTTACTCGGAGTTCAGAGCCACAACTTTTCAGGGTGCAAACCCTGGACTCTGGGGATGTTATCCCTAGGGAGTGCCACAACACTAGACTCTGAGGAACAAAAGAATTTGGGGAACCTATATACCACTCTAGATGACCTGGGGGCTTAGGGTGAGAGGGACAGTTGATTGACTTTACAATGGTAAGAAAGGAAAATGAGGAGTTCCAGACAGGAATAACAGTGAGGGGCTGATGCCCCAGTACTGGTAGTCTCTCGGTGATCGAGAATGACTATTGTCTTTGTGCAGTTTCATCTACAGTGTACCCTCATGTGGCTTTGGAGTCCAAAGGCTGAGGGGCAGAGTTTGTGGCACATGGGGCCTGGGACGCCCGTTGTTACGGGAGGTGCGGTTGTGGCCTGGTGTCGGCTCACGCGCAGCAGCAAGACGTCGACGTCGTTCATCTTCAAAGGTGGTGGCGGCCTGGTGAATGTGGGTTCTCCAGCTGCTTCTGGCAGAGGCAGCGAGTTCTAGTTGCTTTGGTGTCATGCCAGCCCACTTCAAGTTGGACTTTAGCTGATCCTTGAATCTTTTCTTTGGTCGGCCTTGTTTCCTGAGTCCAGCTGACAGTTCACCATAGAATACCTGTCTTGGTATTCGCTGTGGGTCCATGCAGATGACGTGTCCAGACCATCATAGCTGGGTTTGGAGGACCAGGAATTCGATGCTGGTGGAGTTGGCTCTGTCGAGGACTTCCTGGTGGGTGATTCGGTCCTGCCATCGGATCCTCATGATTGACTGGAGGGAGCTTTGGTGGAATTGCTCCAACTGCTTCATGTGCTTCCGGTACAGTGTCCATGTCTCACAACCGTACAGGAGCGAGCTGAGGACCACTGCGTTGTACACTTTGAGCTTCATCGCAGTGCTTACACCGCTGTGTTGGAGGACTTTGCAGCACAGCCGCCCAAGTGCCTGGCTGGCCTTTTGGATCCTGGCATTGATCTCGTGGTTTAGGGACCCGTCACAGGCAATGGTGCTGCCCAGGTACTTGAAAGTGCTGACGTTAGAAAGCTGTGTGCTGTCGACTGTAATGCACGGCTGATTCGTTGGCCTCCCTGGTGCAGGTTGGAACAGCACCTCTGTTTTGCTGAGGCTGATAGTCAGGCCAAACAGTTTTGTTGCGGTGGAGAACCTGTCCACCATGGTTTGGAGATGATTTTCTTGGTGGGCCATGAGAGCACAGTCATCTGCAAAGAGAGCTTCCAGGATGAGTCTCTCTGTTGTCTTTGTTTTTGCAGTCAGACGGCGAAGGTCGACTAGTGAGCCATACAGCCGATATTTGATGTAGACGCCCAGGTCTAGATCCATCACAGCATGCCGTAATACTTGGGTGAAAAATAGGTTGAATAGTACCGGATCAAGGACACAGCCTTGTTTCACGCCATTGGAGATGTTGAAGCGATCAGAAGTCTCTCCACCAGATAGGACTTCCCCTGTCATGTCGACATGAAAGATCTGGATCAGTTGGACGAATTTTGCTGGGCAACCGAGCTTGCTGAGGTTCATCCACAATGCGTCCCTGTTCACTGTGTCGAACACCTTTGTCAGGTCTATAAAGACAATGTAGAGACTCAGGTTCTGCTCAAGGCATTTTTCCTGCATTTGCCTCACCGTGAAGACCATGTCGATGGTGCTGCGATCTGGTCGGAAGCCACATTGTGATTCAGGCAGGTTCTGCTCTGAAACAGATGACAGGAGTCTGTTGAGTATAACACGGGCGAGGATCTTTCCAGCAGTGGAGAGTAGTGAGATGCCTCTGTAGTTGTCACAGGCTGCTCGTGAGCCTTTGTTCTTGTATAGGGCTATGATGGAGGCATCTCTGAGTTCTGGGGGCATGTCTTCCTCTTCCCATATGCTGGTCAGCATTATGTGGAATGCCTGGAGCGTCTTTCCATTTAAGGCCTTGTACACCTTGGTTGGGATCCCATCTTTACCGGGTGCCTTGCCTGCACTCATTTGTTGAATGGCTTTTGGGACTTCCTCTATTGAAGGAGGGATGTCAAGTTGTTCAATGGTGCAGTTTTGGGGGATCTGGTCAAGGGCACTTTGGTCGATTGAAGAGGGTCAGTTGAGAAGCTGACTGAAGTGTTCTTTCCACCTGTTGCTGATGCCTTTTTTGTCTTTTATGAGAGTGTCACCATCAGAGGATAGCAAGGGAGTGGTGGTGGGTTTTAATGGCCCATAGACAGTCTTGAGGGCACTGAAAAATTGTTTGTAGTTTTTCGTATCAGCAAAACACTGATGGAGGTGGAGGTGACCACAGGTGGAGGTGACCACTGGCAGTTGTAGTCATGATCCTGCACGTAGATGGCCCACGGACCAGTGGTCACTCAGCCCTATGGGCAGCAGGGACGTTCGGCAGCATCCTGGACAACTGAGCAGCCCTCTCTAGTACAGCACTGCTCACCCTAATCAAGGGAGGGGACTAGAAAAGGTGTCCCAAACATTGCCTGCCCTACAAACACCCGGTCAGCATACCACGGCTGGCGGGTCATCCCTTTAAGCGGTCGAAATCAAAAGAAACAAAATACGAAGAAACTCCTACTAGGAGCATGGAACATCAGGACATTACTTGACAGAGAGAATACCCCAAGACCTGAGAGAAGAACAGCTCTAATCGGTAAAGAACTGGTGCGATAAAACATCAACATCACAGCCTTAAGCGAAACACGCTTACCAGAAGAGGGATCACTCAGTGAACCCACCACTGGATACACCTTCTTCTGGAAAGGTAGAGCCACAAATGAAGACAGAATCCACGGTGTTGGCCTGGCTATCAAGACCAGTTTGCTCAAACAGCTGCCAGACTTGCCTGTGGGCATCAGCGAGAGGCTCATGAAGACCCGTTTGCCTCTCAGCAAAGACTGGTATGCCACAATCATCAGCGCATATGCCCTAACACTGATCAGCACAGAGGAGACCATCAAGCAGTTCTACTCTGACCTGAGTGCCACCCTGCACTCAGTGCCCACAAATGACAAGCTGATACTACTGGGAGACTTCAATGCCCGCATTGGCCAGGACCATGAAAGATGGAAAGGAGTGCTCGGCAAACATGGGGTGGGCAAAATGAACAACAACGGCCTACTGCTACTCAGCAAATGCTCAGAGTTCAAACTCACCATCACGAACACTGTGTTCAGAATGGTGAACAAATATAAAACGTGGATGCACCCACAATCAAAACAGTGGCATCTCATTGACTACATCATTGTACGCCAGCGAGACATCCAGGATGTAAAGATCACCAGAGCCATGAGAGGAGCTGAATGCTGGATAGACCACTGATTGGTTAGAGTGACTCTTCAAATGCGCATTGTGCCTCGACATCCAAAACATGCCCAGACAGTTCGCACATTTTACAACGTGAGTCGTCTTAGAGATCCATCTTATTTGCAAACATTCCAGTCCTGTCTGGACGACAAGCTGTCTGCCAAGGGACCACTCACTGGAAGCTCAACTGAGAAATGGAACCAGTTCAGAGACGCAGTGAAGGAAACATCAAAGGCAGTCCTAGGCCCCAAACAACGCAACCACCAGGACTGGTTCAACGAGAACAACACTGCTATTGAAGACCTATTGAGCATAAAGAACAAAGCCTTTATGGAGTGGCAAAATAACCCAAACTCTGCTCCTAAAAAGGACAGATTCAAGTCTCTCCAAGCCAAGGCGCAGCGTGAGATCAGGAAGATGCAAGACGGATGGTGGGGAAAAAAAGGCAGAAGAAATCCAGTGTTTTGCTGATGCCCCACAAAAGGGAAAGACTCAGCCCAGGTCTGGGCCACTTTGGTAATGGACCTTAGCCTAGGGGGAGAAACCATTGGGACAAAAGGGATGCTTAATATTGGGTGGGATTAGCTGTTCCCACTCAAACGGGGAAGTCCATTGTCTGGTGGAGAGGAACCTTCCCTCAGGGGGAAACCTCTCCGGTGACAAGGTCAAAACCTGGGGTTTCTACACTCAAACTAAATAAACTGGGGATCTCTATATTTCCATGTTGACTCTTTTTCTTTCTTTCTCTCTTTATCTTTCTCTTTCTCTCTTTCTTCCTTTCTCTTTTTCTTTCTTTCTCTCTCTCTTTATCTTTCTCTCTCTTTCTCTCTTTCTTTCTCTTTTTCTTTCTTTCTCTCTTTCTTTCTTTCTTTCTTTCTCTCTCTTTATCTTTCTCTCTCTTTCTCTCTTTCTCTCTCTCTCTTTCTTTCTCTCTTTCTTTCTCTCTCTCTTTCTTTCTTTCTTTCTTTCTCTCTCTCTTTCTTTCTTTCTTTCTCTCTCTTTCTTTCTTTCTCTCTATCTTTCTCTCTTTTTCTTTCTTTCTTTCTTTCTCTCTTTCTTTCTCTTTCTTTCTTTTTCCCTCCCTTTCTTTCTCTCTTTCTCTCTCTTTCTTTCTTTCTCTCTCTCTTTCTTTCTCTCTATCTTTTTCTTTCTTTCTCTCTTTCTTTCTCTTTCTTTTTCTTTCTCTCTTTCTCTCTCTTTCTTTCTCTCTTTCTTCCTTTTTCTCTTCCTGTCTCTCTTTCTTTCTCTTTCTCTTTCTTTCTCTCTCTCTCTCTTTCTTTCTCTCTTTCTTCCTTTTTCTCTTCCTGTCTCTCTTTCTCTTTCTTTCTTTCTTTCTTTCTTTCTCTCTTTCTCTCTCTCTTTCTTTCTTTCTTTTTCCCTCTTTCCCTCTTTCCCTCTTTCCTTCTTCCTTCCTTCCTTCCTTCCTTCCTTCCTCCCTCCCTCCCTCTCTCGCTCTCTTTCTTTCTTTCTCTCTTTCTCTCTCTCTCTCTCTTTCTTTCTTTCTTTCTTTCTTTCTTTCTTTCTTTCTTTCTTTCTTTCTTTCTTTCTTTCTTTCTTTCTTTCTTTCTTCCTTTCTTCCTTTCTTCCTTTCTTCCTTTCTTCCTTTCCCTTACCTTCTGTCTTAGAATCAATACTGTGCATTGGTTCCAAAGCAGAAGAGCAGTAAAGGATAGGCAATAAGTGTTAAGTGACTTAGGAATTGGCCAGAGTTTCTACAAAATAATAACAATAAAAGTACAACAGGATCCCCTTTAAAATTTCTGGCTTCTTTTTGAGTAAAAACATACCTGAAAGGCATGCAATATAGTCATTAGAAGACACTGCCTGGTTTTAAACAAATTTGACCCAAATGGACAATTTTTATGCCTTTCTGTTCCCTGCACATATTATTTTAGACTCTCCTAGAATGACTTTTAGCTTTAGTGTGAAATCTGCCCATTTGAGGTCAGGAAGAGTGGTTTTGTGAGCCCTGACTCATAAGTGAAACTTCCTGAAAGAGGTTAGAATGTGGAGTAGTGTGTAGCCTGGTGCCTAAAGTCCAAATGATGGGGAATGGGGTGGGAGTTAATAACATAACCCCTGGGAGGGGAGGCATCCTCCAGTCCTAGTAAACTGATCCAACCTGCACTTGAACCCCCACTGGCTGGTAGCTTATCTCTGGGAAAATATGTTTTTTGAAACAAGTACCTTTGGTGTTCCATCTTAGATTCAATTCTAAGATGTAAGAGAGGCAAGGGCTAGGCAATCGATTGGGGTTCAGCAATGTGCCCAGAGACACACAGCTAGGAAGTATCTGAGGCCAGATTTGAACTCAGGAACTCTAGGCCTGGCTCTCAATCCACCCAGCTGCTTCCCCTGCTACCAATTTTAAGAATTTCCTTTTTTCTACTCTAAACATGCTTCTCTGCCTATGTCCTGGACCTGTCTCCCTTTCCCTCTCCCTCTCCTTCTTCCATCTCCCTCTTCCTCTTTCCCTCTCCCTCTCTCCCCCTCCCTCTCCTTCTCCCTCTCTCTCTTCTCCCTCTCCCTCTCATTCTCTCTCTCCCTCTCTCTCATCTCCCTCTCCCTCTCTCTTCTACCTCTCCCTCTCTCTCTCCTCTATCTCTCCCTTTCTCTCTCCTCCTCCTCTCCCTCTTCCTCTCTCCCTCTCTCCCTCTCTCTCTCCTTCTTTCTCTCCTTTCCCTCTCCCCCTCTCTCTCCCTCTTCCTCTTTCCCTCTCCCTTTCCCTCTCTCTCTCCCTCTCTCTCCTCTCCTCTCCCTCTCACATCTCCCTCTCCCTCTCTCTCTCTCCTTCTCCCCCCTCTCTCTCCTCTCCCTCTTTCCCTCTCTCTCTCCCTCTCTCTCCTCTTCCTCCCCCTCTCCCTCTCTCTCCCTCTCTCTCTCCTTCTTTCTCTCCTTTCCCTCTCCCTCTCTCTCTCCCTCTTCCTCTTTCCCTCTCCCTTTCCCTCTCTCTCTCCCTCTCTCTCCTCTCCTCTCCCTCTCACATCTCCCTCTCCCTCTCTCTCTCTCCTTCTCCCCCCTCTCTCTCCTCTCCCTCTTTCCTTCTCCCTCTCCCTCTCTCTCTCTCCTCTCCCTCCCCCTCTCCCTCTCTCTCCTTCTCACTCTCCCTTTCCCTCTTCCTCTTCCTCTTTCCCTCTCCCTCTCTCTCTCCCTTTCCCTCTTCCAGCTGGAGTTTGGAACCTGAAGGAGCCCCTGCCAGTGCTGAACCTCAATCCATCAAACAGCAGAGTATTAAGCTAAGCAACTCTTTACTCTTTACCTCTTTCCTACATTTCCCTCTCTTTGATGTAATAAAACTATTAGCAGCCTCATAATTTAATTTTAACTATTACAGAACACAGAATATTAGAACATGGAAGTATAGACTCAGAGATGGAAGAGCCTATAGAATATAGGTATATGTAACATTTAGAGCTAGAAGGAATTTCAGAAACTGCCTTCTACCCTCTCTGATTTAGGAATTTCTGTCATTTCGTGAACTCAAAGAGGCTTGGGGGAAGAGTCAGATAGGATACTAAATGCCTAAAGTAACAGGCTTTTATTTATTTTTTTATTTTTATTTTTTATTTTTATTTAACATTTAGCATAGTGTTTTGCCCAGTTGTTCCACAGTCCCATGACCGTTTTGGAGGGGTTTCTTGGCAAAGATACTGGAGAGATTTACCATTTCCTTCTCTTGCTCATTTTACAGATGAGGAAACTGAGGAAGACAGGGTAAAGTGATTTGCTCAGGGTCACACAGCTGGTAGGGGTCTAAGATAAGATCTGAACTTAGGAAAATGAGTCTTCCTGACTCTGCATCCACTATACCATCTCACTGACCCAACCTTTGTGGCAGGGTCATTCAAATAGCAAAAAGAGTCCTGTAAATTTTTGTTAAATCCCTCAATCTTAAAATCAATTGGTTCCAAAGCAGAAGATCAATAAGGGCTAGGCAATAGGGGTCAAGTGACTTGCCCAGGGTCACACAGCTAGGAAGTGTCTGAGGACAGATTTGAACCCAAGACCTCCCATCTCTAGGCTCAGCTCTCAATCCATTGAGCTACCCAGATGCCCCCAGTCTTCTACATTTGGTACTCTCTATGGCTTTTTCCTCCACCTAGGAAACCTGGGAACTCCACCACATAAAACCACTCAAATGTGTCATTACTTGTCAAAGAAAAAAACATTGACACTAATTCTGTACTCTGTCATTTAGGCTCAAGTTGTCCAATAACAATTCACAACCAAATAAAACCGAAAGTGTTATTAAAGTTAGTGGACAGTTTGCTGCACACTCCCAAATAGGGTGCATTTCCAGATTTGTGGACAGAGCTGAGTATGTGTCCTTCGAAGCTGAAGCAAGTAAAATGTGTCTCCTCTGCGGGAGTCTTCCTCTGACGTTCATCCTCGAGAGGAGGTGCTCAAACCCAGGTTCTTAAAGGCTTTGCCAGCAGAGCACAAAGACTTTGAAGATGGGCCCTTGTTAACAAACTGGGTGCTTTGTCCAAGAAGCAGGCTAATCTGGGAAAAACGCACTGTCAGAAAGGTGGCCACCTGGTGGGGAATTTCTTGATAGCAGAAACCTATGAAACTTGTTTGAGGAGAGGTGTGAATCTATTGTAAAATGTCAAAGCTAAGAGACCTTAGAAATAATCCAGTCCAACTTCCTCCTTTTATGGAGTTTATTTTATTTATTTATTACCCTTACCTTCCATCTTGGAATCAATACTGTGTATTGGTTCCAAGGCAGAAGAGTGGTAAGGGATAGGCAATGGGAGTTAAGTGACTTGCCTAGGGTCACACGGCTGGGAAGTGTCTGATGCCAGATTTGAACCCAGAACCTACCATTTCTGGACCTGGCTCTCAATCCACTGAGCTACTCAGCTGCCCCCTTTTATGGAATTTAAATAACTTCTCCAAGGTCACACAGTAGATGAACCAGGAGCTATACTTAGGTCATGGGGATCAGACTAGATGCCTTGTCCTCTGTGTGTGTGAGAGAGAGACAGAGACAGAGAACAAGAGAGAATGAGAAAGAGGGAGAGAAAGAGAAGAGAGAGAGAGAGAGAGAGGGGGGGGGCAGAGAGAGAGGCAGAGAGAGAGAGAGAGAGAGAGAGAGAGAGAGAGAGAGAATGAGAATGAGACAGAGAGAGATCAGCATTTCTAAAAGCTATTATGAGGGCAGCTAGATGGCACAGTACCAGATCTGGAGTTGGGAGGACCTGGGTTCAAATATAACTTCAGATACTTCCTAGACGTGTGGCCCTAGGTAAATCGCTTAACTCCATTTGCCTAGCCCTTAGCCTTTTGCCTTAGAGTCGTTACTAAGATAGAAAATAAGGGTTTAAAAAAGAAAAGCTGCTGTGAGATTCTCTACCACCTCAGAGCAGTTGAAATATCTCGTCCCCAAGTACCTAGAGAAGTCAGGAAAATTGGTTGGGATGTGAGGAAACCACCTGAATTTCTCTCCTGTTAATATCAAAGATACCAGGAAGTGCTGAGGGATCAAGCCATCAATCCAGGACCTATAGAAAGTGAAAGCCTAGAGAAACAGAGTAGTGACAGTATTTATTGATTGAATTAAATTTTATTTAATTGGTTAATCAAGAACATTTCTCCATGGTTACATGATTCATGTTCTTCCTCTCTCTTCCTCCCACCCCCCTCCCATAGCCAAAACGCTCAATTCTGCTGGGTTTTGCAGTATTTATTGATTAATATAAACACTTCTCTTTGGCCAGTCCATTAGATTATAAACTCCTTGAGGGCAGAGACCATCTTTTGCCTCTCTTTGTATCCCCAGAACTTAGCACAGAGCTTGACACAGGGCAGGAAATTTAATAAATGTTGATCAGTTGATTGATTGATTGATGTACATATAAATAAATGTGTTTTACATTAACATGATGTCATGATAGAATTCTGACTGATATGGGGAGATCCAATACAAAGCCCCCAGAGTTCTTGAACAGAGGTTTAAAATAGATAATGGATATAAAGAAGGGAAGGGAAGGGCAGGACAGGGCACGGCACAGCAGGGAAGGGAAGGGAGCATTTATTAAGCACCTGCTGCTTGTTTCAGGCATGGTGCTAAGCACTTCACAAATCATATCTCATTTGATTCTCACAACCTTGTGATTTGAATTCAGGTCTTCCTAACTCCAAGGCCATCCTTCAATCTGTATTACTTTATTGTTGCTGAGTTCTGTCTGGTTCTTTATGGTCCCATTTGGGGTTTTCTTGGCAAAGATACTGGAATGGTTGGATGTTTCCTTCTCCAGTTCATTTACCAATGAGAAAACTGAGGCAAATAGGATTAAGGGTCTTGCCCAGGGTCACACATATAGTAAGTGTCTGAGGCCAGATTTGAACTCAGGGAAATGAGTATTCCCATCTCCAGGCCTGGCACTCTGCCCTATGGGGCCACCTAGCAGCCCAAACTGTGATACTTACCTACCTTTTATTATAAAACTCTGGGAGGGCTCAGTGGCTAGAGAGCCAGGCTTAGAAATGAGAGGTCCTGGGTTCAAATTTGGCCTCAGCCACTTCCCAGCTGTGTGACCCTGGACAAGTCACTTAACCCCCATTGCCTAGCCTTTACTGCTCTTCTGCCTTAGAACCAATACACAGTATTGATTCTAAGATGGAAGGTAAGGGTTTAAAACAAACCGACTACCCCTGAAGAAGTATGGATGTGACAAGGCTCTCTGAGGAACAAAACCAACCCCCCAGATCCTTAGGTTTTGGCTTCTTAGCATACAGATCCTATTCTGAGTAGTCTGACTGGGTCAGAGCTGTTTTCTCACTTCCTCACTTCAGGGCTGGGTTCCCCATTTGGCCAGCCTTGAACTTTGATGGTGTCTAATGAAAGATTCTTGGATCTGGAGTGAGAGTTTGAAT